>NC_091174.1:5578392-5710892 GCF_040958095.1 Procambarus clarkii
CATACCCGTCCCGTGGGCGGTGGTGTAGAGGGTTACAGAAGCACATAATCGGTTCAGGAAGCCAAGCGTATTCCAATTTACGACTCATCATATAAATTATTTAATACATTACGAAAACTTTGTCCTGTTTTACAACTTAAATCATACTGCATTGGTGGAATTGTACTCAGTTTCTCCACAGGGTCAGTACATTACTATTTCAGAATACTGCTCTTATTCCAGAGTTATATTCCCATTCTAGAATGATAGTTCCATTCCAAAATGACATTCCCATTCCAGATTGATATAACCATTCCAAAATGACATTCCCATTCCTGAATATTTCTTTTCCGGAATGACATTCCTGTTCCAGCATGATATTTCCATTCCAGAATGATATTCTCATTTCTAAACGACAGTTCCATTCCAAAATGATAAAGATATCTGGCATCAATGTGGCTTCAATTTTCAGAATTACGTTTGGCTCTCTAAAAAAATACACTATATATGTATATATATATATATATACATATATATATATATATATATATATATATATATATATATATATATATATAACCCTCATAATATTTAGTTTAAAATAATTTATATTACACAAACTGCTTTTATAAATGACATCCAATTATTTTTGTCAGAATTATTTTTGGCCCAGAAATAAATTTGTACATTGTTTATGTATGTTTTAATACAATGTGTATTGTATTATTATTGACAAGAATTGTTATGTTGATATATTTATGTTGATTAATTAATGATTAATTAATCATTAACTGTTGCTTTTGTTAATAGTCGTTACGGATCATTATTTTTAATAATTATGAAATGTAATTTACATTTATCTTAATTAATTCTGTTGGTATTATTAAGTCATGTATGTCAAACACTGTTTAGCTTACCCACTTACATCAATATTCAGTTTACCCACCTACATCAATACGTAGGTTATAGACGTATATGATAAATATGACAATAATTACTCTCATCAATGTTCACGTTGAATCGTTTTTACGCAAATGGTTTCGATGCCATTTTTGGGAAGCTGTTTCCCTTCTGTTGTTCCCATCAATCATGAAGGGCGGGAAGAGGTAAAGCCATAACAGGGAATGGTTATTAAACATATTCATGCGTGTATGCGCGTGTGTTATATGATTTGAGTTAGTACGCTGTTATGGATATTTGAATGGGTGAACGTGAGTTAGTTTTTGTTCGCGTATATGTTCGGTTATGTGCGGTTATGTGTGTGTGTGTGAGAGAGAGAGAGAGAGAGAGAGAGAGAGAGAGAGAGAGAGAGAGAGAGAGAGAGAGAGAGAGTGAGAGAGAGAGAGAGAGAGAGAGAGAGAGAGAGAGAGAGAGAGAGAGAGAGAGAGAGAGAGAGAGAGAGAGAGAGAGAGAGAGAGAGAGAGAGAGAGAGAGTAAAAAGAAGGGATGAGGGAGACTCCAGCTTCACTTACCAATCGAGGAACAGAGGCAATGTCTTTAAACAGTTCCTACCACAATTCTCACCAGTCTACCACAATTCCCAGCAGCCTATCTACAATATTCCCATCATATTTGTGTGTGAGTGTGTGTGTGTGTGTGTGTGTGTGTGTGTGTGTGTGTGTGTGTGTGTGTGTGTGTGTGTGTGTGTGTGTGTGTGTGTGTGTGTGTGTGTTTGTGTGTGTGTGTGTGTGTGTGTGTGTGTGTGTGTGTGTGTGTGTGTGTGTGTGTGTGTGTGCGCTTCCTGCCACAGTTCTTGCGGCCTGCATGTGTGTGTGGTAATATCATTACAGGCTCTCGGATAATGAACCCACTTCACCTTTACTGAAAAAAAGCACTGCTTCTGTTCTTACTGTTGTATGCAAGAAGGTGTAACTATTATATATATATATATATATATATATATATATATATATATATATATATATATATATATATATATATATATATATATATATATATATATATATATATATATACAAAGATTATGAAACATATGAACACTGAATGACATAAGGACTGTGAGCTGTTTGTCATTTTGATATATTCCTTAGAGTATGCTGATATGTATAATGGCATACAAACACAATCTCAATATATACTGGCACTTCTTAAGGTATTCCGACACTTCTCAAGGAATTCTTTTCACTGTATACTTACACTTCTCAATGTATACTGAGAGTTCTCATTGATACAGTTACTTCTCAAGATATACTGACACTTCGCAAGGTACAATGACACTTCTCAAGGAATTCTGAAACACTTTCCAAAGTAAATTGACTTTTCTCAGACGTGCCTGTCGCGAGGCTGGAGCCTGGTAGATCCGTAAACCTAGGAGACATTAAGGAAGGGGACGATGTCTACTTCGAGTGCTCCATCACCTCGAACCCGAGAGTCTATAAGGTCATCTGGATCCACGAGGTCTGTGTCACTTTACATGCACTCTTGTATATTTGGACAAGAAAAAACATATGCTTTTTTAAAATCAGATAATAGTGACTTTAATCATTGTAAACATGTTTTTCTATAAATATATCTTATACATTTTGTTTAAATATGGCTATAGTGAAATCATTTGATGTATTGTTAGCCCACGAAAGGCTTGCTGTTGTAGTATCACACTGCATGAACACGTACGGAGGAAATACCCTGTGATGATTGTAATGTTTTTCACATTAAAGTCTGTAGAAATGTATTTTACGCTTTTCCTGGTGTATTTTTTCCCCTAGTAATGTCAACTTCAGAGCTGTGCATTGCAAGCTGCATGGGGAAGCCGTGGAGGGAAGAGCGACTTCCTCTACAAGTTATTTATTTTGAAATGTGTTTGGAAGGGAATTGAGCTGCAACCACGGCTGTTGTTTGGTGTAAAATGCAGGTAATGTACATTACCCAGCTGCAGGTGTAGTAAGCGTGGACTGAACACTGTGCTTGGCGTCCCACAGGGCCAGGAGCTGCACCACAACGTGTCTGCGGGCGTCATCGTCAGCAACCAGAGTCTGGTGATGCAGAGGGTTGGGAGGGCAGCATCCGGGCAGTACTCCTGCGTCGCCTCCAACATTCAGGGTGACGGCCACTCCAACCCGCAGCTCCTCAGAGTCAAGTGTGAGTGTGAGAGGTTGTCCTTGGGGCCCTGGGTAAGGGCTAGGTTGATTGATTGATGCAGGTTAAGCCACCCCAAGAGGTGGCACGGGCATGAATAACTCGTAAGTGGTAGATTTTTTTTAGTAAATGTAAACTGTGTGCCGAGGTTGCATTTAATCGTCAGGCTGCTATCGCGGGGGAAGGATACTGCTTGGCAGTATTTATGAGGGTGTCCAGCTGCCGGTCACAAGGGCTAGTATATCGCTCTGGAATATAACTTGATATATCAGGTCAGGTGTATAATATGATATACTATAATCTCTCAGATCAGGTGTACGACACAATTTACCAGAACAGTTGTGCACCAAATATTAGCAAGTATCAGCGCGAAAAGGTAAGATAATTATGAGGATAAAGCGCTAAGCCATTCAGACTATCACTTGGTATGAATATGAGGATAGGAAGGAGGAATGGTGCCCAACCACCTGGACTTTATCAGGGATCGAACATCGACGTCGCTTTGTCGACCAGCCGAAGTTGTTGCACATAACAGCAAGGAACCATAATAATTCTAACTAGCGATTAAACATTAACAACATATTTGTAACAGCAATTAGCTAAAATTGCCTTAGAAGCGTTGATAGAGGATTCACAGAGCTTGGACAGAAGTTACAAGAACATTAATAAGCGTTACAAAATATATAATAACTAACTAATAATAAACACAAGAGCTGCCTGTGACAGGGCAGGATTATGAACACAAAGACACGCGTCTATAAAAGTATAAGATGTTGGATTATGTTGAAGAGGTGTTGGATCCTTGGTGAAAACCTGTCTTAAAGATGTCCTTCTGCAAGATTTGGGAGAGAGAGAGAGAGAGAGAGAGAGAGAGAGAGAGAGAGAGAGAGAGAGAGAGAGAGAGAGAGAGAGAGAGAGAGAGAGAGAGAGAGAGAGAGAGAGAGAGAGAGAGAGAGAGAGAGAGAGAGAGAGAGAGAGAGAGAGAGAGAGAGAGAGAGAGAGAGAGAGAGAGAGAGAGAGAGAGAGAGAGAGAGAGAATATAAGTAAGAGAGGAGTGTGCATTACAGAACAAGAGTCAATACACACGTATAAACTTTATTTAAAAATGCAGAATAAAATTTAAATATATTATGCAATACATATCCCAGGCGCCCACTGGCGAGGTTCATTATATCCCAGGCGCCCACTGGGGAGGGGTCATTATATCCCAGGCGCCCACTGGCAAGGGGTCATTATATCCCAGGCGCCCACTGGCGAGGGGTCATTATATCCCAGGCGCCCACTGGCAAGGGGTCATTATATCCCAGGCGTCCACTGGTGAGGGGTCATTATATCCCAGGCGTCCACTGGCGAGGGGTCATTATATCCCAGGCGCCCACTGGCGAGGGGT
Source organism: Procambarus clarkii (assembly GCF_040958095.1). NCBI lineage: Eukaryota > Metazoa > Arthropoda > Malacostraca > Decapoda > Cambaridae > Procambarus > Procambarus clarkii. The sequence continues at coordinate 5,582,858 of NC_091174.1, forward strand.
CATTATATCCCAGGCGCCCACTGGCGAGGGGTCATTATATCCCAGGCGCCCACTGGCGAGGGGTCATTATATCCCAGGCGCCCACTGGGGAGGGGTCCAGACGAGTTTCTGGTCCTGACGTTTAATCTCAGGGAAATTCAGTTAATATATATTGTTGTTCCGACTCTTTGATTTTCTCTGGGCTCTTATCCTACCACCGTCCCAAACTATTTTGGAGGTCGTGATCATATCTTCTCTTTGTTACTGCAACCTTTCTTCCGTAGGAGCCGCGTCTCAGACTGATGTGAACTACTGAGGAGAATGGCGTGCTTTACTAATAGTGCTTCCCTATTAGCGCCTACCTTAACCTTAAACCTCTTTGGTGCATTTGTTCTAGAAGCTGTGGATGGAGATGGCTTCCTTTGTCTCTTCTTCATGCTTCTTGTTTATCATCCCCAATGGTTACGAATGCTGTCTTAGGTCTCTCTGGCCGCTGTGTATTTCAAATTTTATTTTGAAATTTGAAATTTTCCTCTGAAATTTAAAATTTCCCTTGATTTTTTCCTTTGAAATTTGACATTTCTCTTTGAAATTTGAAATTTTACTTTAAAATTTTCCTTTGGAAATTGAAATTTCCCTTGACAATTTCCTTCGAAATTTGACTTTTCTCTTTAAAATTAGACATTTCTCTTTGAAATTTGTCATTTCTCTTTGAAATTTGAAATTTCCCTTTAAGAAATGTCGTTCTGTTTTTTCTCATCTGAAAACAAGAGACAAACGTCTGTCGCGAGCCACAACATCTACTTGCTGGATGTTCTACATCTACTATTCTTCACCTACTCCCTACTACTACTCTTGGATGTGATGGTATCCCCACTAGCATCACCAGGTCGGCAACCAGGAGACCTGGTCGACGACCGGGCCGCGGGGACGCTAAGCCCCGGAAGCACCTCAAGGTAACCTCAAGGTAACCCTTTACCTCCGCTCTCTCATCTCTGGCACAAGTCTCGCATCTCAGTCCTTTGCCTCTAGCAAGTGGAAGTCAGGTGTGTAATTTTTAGTGGAGGTTATGTGTGTGTGTCTTGCAAGCTTAGGGTCAAGTGTATCTCTTGTAGCTCGGGTCAAATGTGTTTCTTAGGTGGAGGAGAGAGTTCAAGTGTGTCTCATGCACTGGGGGTCAAGAGTGTGTGTGTGTGTGGTGCAGGCTGTAAGTGTATATACACTGACACACACACACACGCTCTCTCTCTCTACACTCACAGTGACACTCCCCAACCTATCCTCTTGCATATTTAAACGGGTATTTTAATATGTCTACGTTTAATATAGCTCCACCCTTGGTCTCTCCCTCCTGTCCTCTCTACCTTCTGTCCTATCTCTCTTCTATCCTCTCTCCCTTCTATCCTCTCTCCCTTCTATCCTCTCTCCCTTCTATCCTCTCTCCCTTCTATCCTCTCTTTCTTCTGTCCTCTCTCGTCTATCTTCTCTTCCTTCTGTCCTCTCCATTCTATCCACTCTCCCTTCCATCCTCTCCGTTCTATCCACTCTCCCTTCCATCCTCTCCCTTCTGTCCCATCACCCTTCAGTCCTCTCTCCCGTCCTACTGGAGTTTAAACTCCCTCGTGCCTTTCATCACAAGCTCCTGAACCAACCACTGAACGCCCCGTGACACGCCCCAAATGTTCACTCGCAGCTGGACAAAGTTTTCTCATTGAACACCTCGAGTATTGGTCTTTCCACGTCACTTTGTCGCAGGGTTTGAACTTGAGTCCTATTTAAAGAATGTCTGGATTTGTGTGTGTTAGATCGAGAGCAAGATTTGATAAAAGGAAAACAAAAAAGATTCCAAATATTTCTCTCTTTCGGATAAATATTTTCACGATTATTTATTATGTCTTTGTGCGATAGATTTAGTTATGAGAGACTACATGTCTAAATTTAATTAATGTGTTGTTTATTAGTTATTGGGGGAGCTGTTTCCATCGATTTCTGTTAGCGAGACTCTGCTCTCGTTTTTTCCCTCTGTCAGTGTTTTATCAGGAATCATGATAGACATCATCTATTCATTTCTAGACCTCTTCATATATCATTCTCGACCCTTTCACCTCTCATTTTAAACCCTCTCACTCGTCATTTTAGACCTTCTCACCCGTCATTTTAGACCTTCTCACCCGTCATTTTAGACCCTCTCAGCCGTCATTCTAGTCCCTGTCACCCATCATTCTAGATCCCTGTCACTCGTCATTCTAGACTCTGTCATGCGTCATTCTAGACCCTGTCAGGTGTCATTCTAGACCCTCTCAGCTGTCATTCCAGACCCTCTCAGCTGTCATTATAGACCATCTCAGGTGTCATTCTAGACCCTCTCAGGTGTCATTCTAGACCCTCTCACCCGTCATTTTAATAACGTGTGCAGGTATCCGAGTAAGAGCGGTGTCCTGACCCTGATCTGTCCGGCAGACTCGCCTGTGTGTCGCCAGAGGCAGATGGTCTACCTGGGGGCCGCCAGGTACGAACAGGTTAGTGTGACCTGTGACCTGGACGCCTTTCCAGCGCCTCTAGACTTCCGCTGGACCTTCAACAACAGCGGCGAGAGCGCTGATGTGCCTCAGGTACGGCAACTGCAACTTCAGGTTAGAAGTAGTTTTTTAACTTCAGAAGTAGTTTTTATATTCTTCTTCTGGGGAAGTCGTCTCACCTTTGTCTTCAGGGATGTCGTCCCACCTCTCTTTCCTTCAGGTGAGTCCTTTATTACATTTCTCACCATTAGTACTCACCTTTCCTTTCCCAATGGGTGGATTTACGCACTACTGAGGATTTAACTTACGCAGTTGGATGCTAAATACACGCTTGTCAAAAGCTAATTAAGTCAAGCCTTTCTGCCAAATAACCATCACGCTGAAATTAATTAAAGGACGTATAAGAAGTGTTAGACATCTGATGATCAAGATTTGTTAAGTGCTTCACACTCACTCACAAGCCTTAAATGATTATGCCGAGAGACGGGATCAGGAAAGAAGCCGAGTTTAGTAATGTTCATGACCAAATTGTTATAATATATCTCCGTGCATGAACGAATGAAGAACACGAGTCGTCACCTTATGTCATCGGCCGACAGGAGCACATCATCTCCAGAGGGTGGCGATCAACCGTGGTGTACACCCCAAACACAGAGCTCGACTACGGCACTTTGCTCTGCTGGGGACTTAACTCCGTCGGTCTTCAACGTCACCCCTGCGTCTTCCACACCTTCCCTGCCGGTAGGTACCTCTAGCGTTGCCTCCTGCGTGATGTCAATACGCGTCTGGTGTCCACGCTCTTTCGTGAACATAAGACATGATCGCGGCTTCGGATTACTACTGACCCTGAGTGTGTGTTTCTGCCGGAACAGATCACCCGGACCCCGTCCACAACTGCACGGTACACAATGTGTCCAAGACGACCGTCGACGTTGGATGTGTAGCCGGATTTGACGGTGGTCTTCCCCAGAGCTTTTTCATGGAACTGTACGAGGCCGGCCAAGGCCGTCTTTTGGCCAACATCACCAACAAGGTAAGTTTAGTCAAAGCCTTTTTCTCGTAGAGACGACGCCGGCTGAGGCCGTCTCCTGCCCAGGATATTTGTTCCAAAATTCCTTTGATTTAAACAACTTAAAGAAATCATATCATCTATAGTATAAAACATTCTTTAGACTCCAGTAGTAGTAGTATGTATGTATGTATAGTAGTATGGTGGCACTGTGGTTGACTATTATTGTGGTGGTGTCGCAGGTGCCGGTGTTCACCGTAGAGGGCCTGGAGGCGGGGCTGGCCCTGGAGGGCGTGGTGTACGCCTATAACAACAAGGGCCGAGGAGAGGAGGTGGCACTCTCGGCCCACACTCTCGTTCACATCCCCGAGAGACGCACAGGTGAGGCACCTACAGCCTTTGTGTTGCTTCCTATTGTGCTGCATCCTGCCAATCTCCCCATCTATTTCTCTATCTGTCCCTCTTCCCAGCTATATATATATATATATATATATATATATATATATATATATATATATATATATATATATATATATATATATATATATATATATATATATATGTCGTACCTAATAGCCAGAACGCACTTCTCAGCCTACTATTCAAGGCCCGATTTGCCTAATAAGCCAAGTTTTCATGAATTAATGTTTTTTCGTCTACCTAACCTACCTAACCTAACCTAACCTAGCTTTTTTGGCTACCTAACCTAACCTTACCTATAAATATAGGTTAGGTTAGGTTAGGTAGGGTTGGTTAGGTTCGGTCATATATCTACGTTAATTTTAACTCAAATAAAAAAAAATTGACCTCATACATAGAGAAAAGGGTTGCTTAATCATTTCATAAGAAAAAAATTAAAGTAAATATATTAATTCAGGAAAACTTGTCTTATTAGGCAAATCGGGCCTTGAATAGTAGGCTGAGAAGTGCGTTCTGGCTACTAGGTACGACATATATATATATATATATATACATATATATATATATATATATATATATATATATATATATATATATATATATATATATATATATATATATATATATATATATATATATATATATATATATATAGTGTGTGTGTAAATCACGAAAATTATCACGTGATGAAAAATGTGACAGTGTAGTAGTTTTCTACATAAAACAAGAAACTATACATGACACACGGTTTAATATTGCTGCGAGTGTTAATTATTTTAATGAATGTTTCAGTAGATTAAATTAGCTTTAACTTGTTGGATTACTCTCAGGTGCTCTCTGACTCACTCTTTCATCCTCATAACTCGCGCTTCCTCCCTCATGACCCCTCTCACACTTCCTCCCTCATGACCCCCCTCCCTCACACTGCCTCACGGGTCCCTCACTTGCCCCCGCCAGCGGCGGTAAAGCCCCTGCCGGAGCCAAGTGTTCCAGACGACGTCCAGCTCTTCCCCACCACGACGACGGCCGTGTTGGTGAGCGTGTCGTGGGGCGCTCTGCTCCTCGTCGTCTTCCTCTGCGTCGTCGTCAGACTTCGCGGGCGTGCGGGCGTGGTGGGTGAGCCACCGGTGGACGGCCTCTCTAAGATCAACGAGGCTGCGTTCAAGGACCCGAACCCTGCCCCAGATTCCTGCAGAATCCACGATGAGAATCCCGATGTTATTCCTCAGTCAGGTGAGTTATGACGTAAATGGGGGGGGGGGGATTGTGTGAAACTCAGGTTCGGCTTCAGTGGAAGCCTCGGGAGTGCAGTAGTACCCCAGGTTGCAATTCTTTTGACCATGTCATGGTGTAGTCGTTTAGAGCGTGCATCTGGGAATACCCAGCGCATAGGTTCGAACCCTCATCACGACTATTGTAGATTTCCTTTTTGATATCTCACGATAATGTGATCTTTCTGTATATAGTAATAGTCTTTCAGTGACGGACTGAGAGTAAAGGGGTATTTCCTTAAGTGTAAAGATATTTCACCTTAGAGTAGAGGAATATTCCCCAGAGAGTAAAGGAATATTCCCCCGAGGGTAAAGGAATATTCCCCCCAAGAGTAAAGGAATTTTCCCCCCAAGAGTAAAGGAATATTCCCCCCAAGAGTAAAGGAATTTTTCCCCCAAGAGTAAAGGAATATCCCCCAAGAGTAAAGGAATATCCCCCAAGAGTAAAGGAATATTCCCCTAAGAGTAAAGGAATATCCCCCAAGAGTAAAGGAATATTCCCCTAAGAGTAAAGGAATATTCCCCCCAAGAGTAAAGGAATTTTCCCCCCAAGAGTAAAGAAATATTCCCCCCAAGAGTAAAGGAATATTCCCCTAAGGGTAAAGGAATATTCCCCTAAGGGTAAAGGAATATTCCCCCGTGGGTAAAGGGAAGGTTCTCTAACAAGAGCCAGAGCAAACACTGGAAAAGGTTAAAACAATACTATATTTTTTATACAGGAATTCCGGTAAAGGTATTTGTAGTGGTGGTCTGTTCCTCCCCTTCCCTCTGCCTCCTCCTGGGTTTCACTCCCCCCCCCCCTTTATTTCCCCCCCTTTTCCTTGTCTCTTCTCCCCTTCCCTTCCCTTTTCCCCCTCCCTACTCTTCCACCTAACCTTCTCCTCTTGCTCCTTTATCATCAACGAATGCAGTTCTAGGCATTATTGATCTTTCTTGTATCTATATGTCTGTATCTGTCTGCCAGTATGTCTGTCTCTCTTGTCTTTCTGTCTGTCTCGCTGTATCTCTCTGTCTGTCTTGCTCTGTCTGTCTGTCAGTCTCGCTCTGTCTGTCTGTCTGTTTACCAGACCACACACTAGAAAGTGAAGGGACGACGACGTTTCGGACCGTCCTGGACCATTGTCAATCTGTCTGTTGTCTGTCAAGTCTGTCTGTCTGTCTGTCTGTCTGTCTGTCTGTCTGTCTGTCTGTTTGTCTGTCTGTCTGTCTGTCTGTCTGTCTGTCTGTCTGTCTGTCTGTCTGTCTGTCTGTCTGTCTGTCTGTCTGTCTGTCTGTCTGTCTGTCTGTCTGTCTGTCTGTCTGTCTGTCTCTCAAATTTTACCTCGCTCGTGACTAACCAAGTTTAGTGTTCATTATCAGAGGTCAATCAAAGGACTACGTAAATTGAAATAACTCCCCCGTTGGACGGAGGTGTTTGGGCAACTTTTCCATACATCTGATGCCTCTGCTCAACTATGTATCCAGGAAGTAGTGAACTGTTGTGGGTTGAATCCTGGCAAAGGTCAATAGTTTGACAAGCTCTTTGTATAAAAAACGAGGAAACATTATGGAGCTTTCACCTCACATGGCGCTGTCAGCCACCAATATGGTAATGACACTGTCAGCCTTCCAACGTAACATTGTTTACATATTGTTAACCGATTAAAAAGACAGTGAGCAGCCCACTGTCATCTGTAGCATGGCCAGTGAGCAGCCCATTGACAGCCTCCAAGATGACGCAGGCCGGAGGTGACCGGCTACCACGATCTGTCTGGTAAAATTATCTTCCTTTTGGTTGACAGAGACGCAGGCTTGGCACGAGAGGAGAGTTAAGACCATTACCTCCGCTGCCTCGCTTCTTGATGCCTACCAAGCTCTCCACAGCTACCAGGTGAGAGGGAGGGAAGGATGGAGAGAGGGAGGGAAGGATGGAGAGAGGGAGGGAGAGAGGGAGAGAGGGCATGAAGGAGAAGTGACGAAAAGTAGGCGGAAATGAGCAAACGAGAAGTGAGAATGTATTAGGTACAGAAATATATGATAACGAAAAGATTGATAAGAGTAATGAGGAAGGATAGAGAGAGAGAGAGAAAAAAGAGAAAGTCAAAATAATTCAAACAGAGAACACCCCATAAAATATATCCATTGAGAGGCCAAACAATTAGACCGGCTCCAGCCTATAGCAACCCCCCCCCCCCCCCCTCCCGGCTGCCACAGCGAACCCCGAACAATCGCGGCGTGTAAAATTCTCATGTCAACTATCTCTGACGAAGCCCCAAAATCCATAAATCCCTCTTACCTATTTACCGAATCGTCGGCCACGGAGACAAGGGACGGAAACTTGCCCGCTAGCGGGCCTCCAAATCGTCCCAATACGTAAAGTCAGGCCTCATTATCTCAGAAACAGCTCCCGAATCAGGTTCAATTTACCAAATCCCTCTCTTTCTCTTTCTCCCATCTAGACTTCAAAATAATCTTGCATTTAACAGAATTTATTTAGTGAGAACAAGGAAGATACGAGAGATTAATGGTCATTGCTGAGGTTCCGGGATGCTGGTTCTCACGGAATCGGACGTGGAAGCTGGCGATGGTTGGGCATGAAATGGGAGCCATCAGACTGCCATTCACAGAGCACAGGAACACCTATCTCGCTCTGGTGACCTCTATCTCACGGATGAATCACAAATTAGAGTCGCTGCCTGGGATTACAGAAGCTGTTGGGGTGATATGTGGCAGCGGAGGCTTCTTCCCGCACAATCCAGAGCAAAGAGAGGACACAAGAATGGGAGAAAGACAGGGAAGAAAGCAGGGGAGAAGGCAGGTGAGATGCTAGAGGAGAAGGCAGACAGGGAGAAGGGAGAGAGAGAGAGAGCCAGGAGAGAAAGTAGACGAGAAGACAGGATAGAAGGGAAAGATTGGAGGCAGACAGAAAGGGGAAGATAGGGAGGAGATAAGGAAGAGGGGAGGATGGGAAGAGGCAGGGAGAAGAGAGGAGGAAGAAAGAAGAGGGGATAGAGAAAGGGAGATGAAAAACAGAGGGGTAGCCAGTGAGGAGGAAAGCAAAGATGGAGAGAGGGAGGAAGACATGAAGGGAGGGAGGAAGGGAAGGAATGACCTAAAGAAGGAGGCGGCGACGAGGATGTCTGGGTCGACACAGGAGAATATGCACAGGTAAAACCAAGGTATGCAGGGAGGGGGTGTAGGGAGGTACACTAAGAAGGGTAGAGCGAGGTGTGGATAAATTAAATTTGTCCACATTTGATTTCATTTAAATTCGTCGACATAACATCAGTAATAAAATATGTATAATGTGTTAAATTCTTATCTGGAAATATAAGTCTTTTTCAGAGTAATATCTTATTCAAAAAATATATTTTTCCTTGATATGCTGTCAACGAGAGTCCAGAGCTTCATGCTCGTTGCCTTCACGTTTATTACATTGTGTCTCACATTCTTTTGTTTTCCAGCCAGCTGGTAGTGGGGGTTGTGGCGCGTTGTTGCAGAAGGGTGTAGTTGCATCGTCGTACAAGTTGAACAACCTCAGTCAACAGTACCACTCCGTTGCACCTGTAAGCCATTCCACTGCACCTGTAAGCCACTCCGCTGCACTTGTAAGCCACGCCGCTGCACCTGTAAGCCACAGACCTACTCACAGCCACCACGCCCGCGACCTAGTCTCCTCTAAGACACCTGTTGGCTCCAGCACAGAGGTTGTGGGTGCACCTGCTAGACGTCCACAGGAACTATACCGACAAGCCGTCCCCTTCAGGTCTCCTGCAGAAGCGGGCGGGCAAGAATGTTCCCCCTACATGCTCTCTTCAAAATCAAAACGGCAAGAACAAGCCACGTTGACCAAATTTTCAGCAGCAAAAGGGCAAGATCACTTACTATTGACATCCTCTTCAGCTGCAAGAGCCTTAGAGCGTGATGCATTGCTGTCCTCTGCAACGAAAGAGCAAGAACACGACTCACTGATGTTTCCTTCAGCAGCAAAAGAGCGCGAGCTCCACACGTTGATGTCCTCTTCAGCAGTGAAGGGGCAAAGACACTCCTTGTTGATGCCCTACTCTACGGCAGGCGAGGGCCCTACTCTAAGGTGTGAAGGCCACCCTCGAGAGCTGGACACATGCTCCCCCCTCATCACAGGACAGAAGGAGAGCTCCGTTTGAGAAACAAAACGAAAAAGGGATTTATAACCCACAGAAATTGTGTCGATTCAGTGATACTTTAGAAAATGTCTATTAAAATTTGCGTTACAGTGTAGCACTTTTGTGAAGAGTTTACTGAATATTTTAGTTGCAGTGAAGCTTTTTGTTTATAAATATTTCCTGCAGTGAGAAACCTTTTTGGGTAGCATGTTCAAAACTGAAATGACTTCACTGCTGTCAAATAAATTTACTTACTTTCATAAACATAAAGTAGGTCTATTGCTTTTTTATTGATACTGTATTTTGTCCTAATAGAACGAAGTTGGATTCGTCCTATTAGAATTTAGAATTTAGGTTTATTTACAGAAACACCACGTGAGAGAGATAAACGCTTTGATTATAAAATGGTTTTCACAGTGAGAATACCGGAGAGTTCAACACAGGAAACATTGATGACTATTATTTTCCTTTCGACAATACAGTTTTAATGCTGGCTTCCAGGACAGACCAGGGCGGCAAAATGGACTCACAGCCTAGTGGACCAAACTCTCACAAGTCAAGCCTGGCCTCGGGCTGGGCTTGGGGAGTAGAAGAACTCCCAGAACCCCATCAAGCAGGTATCAAGCAGGTAACAACCACAGTGAGCTGTCAAGCGAATATGTGAGCTTCCTCCACAGTCTACCTAGTGTCCTCTACTTGGAACTGTCGGAAGAGCTACGCCCTCGCTTCTTGCAGGGTCGGTGTTCGATCCCCGAGGGTTCAATTGGATGGACACTGTTCCCACACTCTGTGCTTCCAGGCCCATTTCCTCGTCCTGTCCTTGCCATGTGTTGGCTACTGTGTTGACTACTGAGATGGCTACTGTGTTGATTATTGTGTTGACTACTGTGTTGGCTATGGTGTTGGCTACTGTAGTGATTAAAGTGTTGATTACCGTGTTGACAACTGAGTTGGCTACTGTGTTGAGTTTTGGGGTGATTCTGTGTTGAGTACTGTGTTGACTACTTTGACGACTGCGGTGTTGAGAAATGTGTTGACTACTGTAATGACTACTGTGTTGACTACTGAGTTGACAACTGTGATAACTACCAAGTTGACAACTATGATGACTAATGAGATGACTACTGTGTTGACTACATTCTGACTACAACAGTCAACTATAATCTTCTAATCATTTCCAATATATTAAATAATATAATTCTTAAAATAATTTCAAGTCCTGACAGTGTGTTAAAACTGATACAGAAGATTAATAGAGTAAATTATTATTATTATTATTATTATTATTATTATAAATACACTCATATATCAAAAATGTAAACACAATACTCCTTAAATCAAACGTTTAAACATGAATTGGACTTTTAGGTTTGAAATTAAAATTATATATAAAAATATTGTATTTTATCCTAAATGTAATTCATACGTGTCTTCCGCTTACTAGGGACGCCAGAGGTAAGTTAAGCAGTGTTTGTTACTATATGTGTCAGATAGTTTTCGCTTATTCGTACTTTTGTTCCTCTTAAGTGGCTGTTAATGATACCAACGACGTTGCAACCTTAATCACTCTACTGTCAGCAGTCTAAAAACCAACAAGGCAACTTACATTGCAAAAAATATTCAACTAAAAAATGCAATTATTAAAATTAAAAATATATATTCAAGAAAATCCATTTAATAGTTCTCATTAAACTCAAGTTAAGAAGATTCATTAGAATTTAGTCTGACGCGAAAAAATATTTATAAATAATGTTTACGCCTGTGACATATCATGATATATGTACTAAATATGTACTGTATATGTATTGAAGGGTCTTAAAAGAAGGACAAAAAAGAAAAATACTCGTCACTTTCTAATTATTTTGATTTCATGGTCTGTTTTTTATATTAATACTGTCTCTTCAAGTGGGCCTTGATATATATATATATATATATATATATATATATATATATATATATATATATATATATATATATATATATATATATTTATATATATATATATATATATATATATATATATATATATATATATATATATATATATATATATATATATATATATATATATATATATATATATATCGTACCTAGGCATCTTTGTCAGGTCAAATAAACACAGAAATGAATAAGTACGCTCTTCTGACCTTTGACCTCTCCTCCGCCCATACAATACAAACTTTACTAACTGTTGTCATAAACAGATGATTGTTGTCATAAACAGATGACTACTGCTGGCATAAACAGGTGTCATCTAGCAAACCAAAACGAAACGATGACATCTTCTATAAATAGATGATTTATTAAATAAATAAATAAATAAACTGATAAGTGAACAATGATGATGATGATGACGGTGGCTTGAAAGGTGAATAATCTTGTTGTTGTTGCTTTTTCTCACCTTTTTCAGCCACTTTTATGACCCCGCGATCGAGCCTCTGGCAACACCCCTCCCCCTCCCTCTATCCCTTTTCTCTTTCCCTTCCCTCTCTTCCTCCCTCTCTGTGTGCCTTTCTCGTCCCCCATTCCTCACGACTTTTAAACCCCTGAGTGGACCATTTCCTCATTCGCTTCTCTTTTCTACTATTTCTTTTGTATCTTTTCCTCCTTGTTCCTCCGTGCATATCCCCTATTCCTTCATGTCTTTCCTGTAACCTACCCTGCTTCGTCCAAAATGGCGCCCTTTTGGTTACACCAGTCACTCCCTAGAAGTGCTCGACCATGAAGCCTGTGAAGGTAGTGTAGACCTCGTTGAAAGGGTGCTCGTAGATGGAGCCCTGCTGCACCTCCAGGTACACCCTCTCGCCCATGTTCAAGAAGAGCAGGGCCGAGTTGGAGCCCTGTTGATAGCCGTGCTTGGTCCCATAGGCCGTCGCCTGGTACACCCCCTCCTTCATCAGCGCCACCCTAGGGGTAGAGAGGGCAGGGTGAAGGGCACATTTGCCTAGGTCAATAGAATCAGGAATAGTTCAGCAGCTTTAGTTTGGGCTATCGTGGTCTCATGATAACCCAAGTCATGTAGGAAGTCGGGAAAGATTACAGTTATAAAGTTGTATACATAATTTGTTAAGGAACTGGACCACAATGTTCCATTGGCGAAACATTTTACATTTTCGAGAATTCACTATATTTCAAATTCCCAGAGTGGATAACAGCATTTCATTCACATACACAATTTTTTTAACATTCCACTCACTTGTACCAAAGGGAATTTGAACTCTGACCGCTGAAATATAATTTAGAGTACTAATTCGAAATGGGGTATAGAAATACATCCCAGCTCGTATTACTTTAGTAGCTTAGACTTTAGTAGAAATCATGAAGATTCAGTCCTCCACGTCCTGTGACTTCATGAATGTACGAAGTCACCAGACGTGTCTGGACATCACAACTGCACTCACGTGAAGTCCTTGTCGTCATCAGATATGGCGTGGAAGGTGAAGAAGTAGGCGCCTGTGCACGGAGCCTGGAAGACGTTGTCCTGGACTGACCAGCCTCCAAGATTGGTCAGCACCTCCTGTGGGAGGGAGAGACGCCAGTGAATGAGTAGGAGAGAGGCAGGAGGAGAGAGTGAGAGAGAGAGAGAGGGAGAGAGAGAGAGATAGATAGAGAGAGAGAGAGAGAGAGAGAGAGGGAGGAGCAGGTATAAGGGACGAGTGAGAGAGGGAGGAGGAGCCAGGTGAAGGAAGTGGGGTAGGGAGAGTAAGAATAAGAGAGAGAAAGAGAGAGATTGGGTATGTGTTCACAATAAGGACTTAGGAACAGCTTAAGCAAGGACTTTATTTTAATTTAAACAAAAATATTACCTTCCTCCTTCTAATTTTAATTTTATCTCTTCTTTCTAGCACTCTTTTATGTCATACTTTAGAATACAGAATCTTATTTAATTACAAAATCAATACCACTAACAGTCTAAACCTATTGCTACTAAGATGAGAAACACTACACAGAAACCACAGTAATTGCTACGATACATAACAACGATGAGCCTTTTGTAAACTGTTGCTGAATATTGCAACTGCCAAGATAAGACCAAGGAGTCTCATGTTGTTCCAGTGCCAGACTCGGGAAGCTTGCTCCGCCAAAATTTGCAGGAGGGAATAGTCTGGGGCTGAGAACGGACATAGGCTGGTCGGGGCAGGTCAAAGTTAAATGTTTTAAGAAATATTAGCATTTATAAACAGCCTCATGCAATTTTCGTGGATTCAAGATTGAAATATTTGGTGTGATTTCCTTAGAGTTGTTGTGTTCGTAATGATATATCTTCTGAGATACCCTTACAGAGGTTCCAGTGTTTTTTCAACAATACATTTTCTGACAGAGGGGGGGAAAAGGGAGTGGAGAAGGGGGGAGGGGAGAAAGAAGGGGAGGGCGATGGGAAGGACGAAGAAGAGTTCCAAAGGGGATGGGAATGAGAAGGTCCAAGGGGTAAACAGAGGAATGAGGGGTGCGAGGAAGGAAGAAAAATGGCCAAGTTCCACATCTAGCACAGCTAATATGGAAGTTGGGGAGAGTCATCACACTTCCAACGACCCACCAAACCACTACAAAGTATCCAAACCCCGAACCATCCACAGTTCACACCCGGGTGACTATAGTAAGGTGAAGCCACCCCTTCAGGCCCTCTCTACAAAAAATGGACAGTCAACCCACATACCTGAAAGCGTAGTAGACGAGGTACCTCTTCTCCTTCAATAGGTGGGGCAGCCTTACGTGCGCTGAAGCCTCCAGAGCAACTGTGGGAAAAGATATTCAGGTGAATACTCACTCACTCTCTCTCTCTCTCTCTCTCTCTCTCTCTCTCTCTCTCTCTCTCTCTCTCTCTCTCTCTCTCTCTCTCTCTCTCTCTCTCTCTCTCTCTCTCTTTCTCTCTCTCTCTCTCTCTCTCTCTCTCTCTCTCTCTCTCTCTCTCTCTCTCTCTCTCCCCCTCTCTCTCTCTCTCTCTCTCTCTCTCTCTCTCTCTCTCTCTCTCTCTCTCTCTCTCTCTCTCTCTCTCTCTCTCTCTCTCTCTCTCTCTCTCTCTCTCTCTCTCTCTCTCTCTCTCTCTCTACCTCTCTCTCTCTCTCTCTCTCTCTCTCTCTCTCTCTCTCTCTCTCTCTCTCTCTCTCTCTCTCTCTCTCTCTCTCTCTCTCTCTCTCTCTCTCTCTCTCTCTCTCTCTCTCTCTCTCTCTCTCTCTCTCTCTCTCTCTCTCTCTCTCCAAGAGAGAGAGAGAGCATGTTCGAGAGCATGTTATGCATGTTCCAAGAGAAAGCTAACTTTTCAATCGTGTCAAACTCGCCGCACTGCCCGGCAGCGCTCGTTCACACACACACGCGCACACACACACAGTAGATGTGTGTGCTCTAGCCCCTACTGGGCTCTATGATAGAGCCCAGTAGGCTCAGGAATCTGTACATCAGTTAATTGACGGTTGAGAGGCGGGACCAAAGAGCCAGAGCTCAACCCCCGCACGCACCACTAGGTGAGCACACACACACACACACACACACACACACACACACACACACACACACACACACACACACACACACACACAAAAGATAAAAGTCAAAACGTGTATGAATACACTCTGGCTTCCTGTCCCCCGACACAATGAATTATTATTATATCTGCAATAGTTATGCACCAGTCTCTGTTCAAAACCACCGTATTGGCAGGGAAACACACACAATGGTAGACTGAAGCAAACCACTTATTCCAGATCATGTATTATTTTAGATAATATTTACATTTAGCGTTCAACACCATCCGGTGTTGTGTCAGTGTCCCTGAACTCTCTCTCTTAGGTTACCGGCCCAATATTGGTTGCCCTGGTGGGTCGTACTTGTGACTCGCTTGTCCACCTCCCTTTTCGACTCTCCTCGTCGAGGCCAGAACAGACTACCTGATGGTCGTGCAGCCAACATTGTCTTCTCTGACAACCTGCGTGACACCCTCTCTGACAACCCTCACGACAAACTGTCTATTGTACTTCAGCTTGTTATAATATACTTCCAGAAATGACCTCATCGGGCACTTCGTCTCCGATGAAACTTTGAGGATTCAACATATGCATTCGTCCTTGTATTATCTCATCTCTGACCTCCTACTCAGGTCATTCATGCAACACGGAAACTCTCCTTCCGCCGGCATTGTACTTAGAGTGAGCCATACTTAAATGTATTCATATTATCTTGGGTGACAACGCCACTCCCCTCCCCACCACAAATATAAGGATATGTTTGTTAGCTAGCATCTCACAGGCGCTGTGGCCTGGAGAGTGTGATTTGATGAGAGTGTGACCCGCGGCCTGGTCTTCGACTAGGCCTCCTCGTTGCTAGACTGGTCAACCAGGTTGTTGGACGCAGCGGCTCGCACACTGACGGTTGGTTGATCAGGTATCCTTTGGAGGTGCTTATCTAAGGTGAGGTAAATGCTGGTGCACTAAGTGTACAGAGTATCATGAACTTTCTAAGTGTATAAAGTAACATAACTTACTATGGCTGAGGAGTAACAGGCTGCTGGGCGTTGAGGGAAGTAATGCCTGTGTTCCGGGCGTCTCGACCTTCCACCAGCGCCCACAACCCCGCCAGGATCACCAGCCATCTGCCACCCACACCGCCCATCTGTAGAATCAACATCCTTATATTGCATATATTGTAAGCAGTCACCATTCTAAACTATGACATATATATATCTTAAAGATATTTTTCTGAGATAATGTACGGATAATAATTAGTATAGCTGGTGACAATGTATCCAGGAGCTCCTTAGAGTATAAATAACTGAAGCCTTGTTTCTGTAGTCAGGTTGAATAAGCGCCTACAAATAGCACAATAACACTATTTTAGTTCCTGCTTAATACATGCAAATTAGCTGACGCGGTGACCAAATTTCCTGGGTTCACTATGCATTGTTTTCTCTAACTATTCCAGACGAGTTCAATCGTTCACTATATACCACAGCACACAACACATCCCGGTATTAACGGATTCAGCATCACTCTCTGTCCAGAGGAGGAGAGAATCTTCCCTTCCCGAACACACTCACCTCCTACAGGTCAGCGCAGCACAGACTATGAGCAGTGTAGAGACCAGCACTTCCCACACTCATCCCAGGGGTGATACACCACCCTCCAGACCCCAACCCTACCCAACAACTCTGCCAGTCCAGCCCCCGCACCCCACTAATGACGTTCCTGCCCCCCACCTCCCCCCACACACAGACACTCTCTCTCTCTTGTGTTTATCTATGTGTGCCTCTTCCTCCCTTCTCATTATTTATATATTTGTCTATGTGTATCTCTCGTTGTTTGCAATATGTGTCATTTAGTTATTATTTAATTTGTGGCTCTTTTTAATCTGATACATCTATCTTTCCTTACACACTCCTACTATTTCGTTTTCTCTTCTTTTTTCTCTTCATACACACACTCTTTCCCTATCGCTTTCTCTCTCTCTATCAGTGCCCCGCCTCTCGCCCGTGTGAAAGCGATGACCCATATCCAAGATATCCGGCGTTTCTCTGGTGGTCAGCCCAGTATTGAGATCCTCTGGGCTTACCAGGAGTCCCTCAGGGCTCAACCAGGAGTCCCTCAGGGCTCTACCAGGAGTCCCCCCAGAGCTCTACCAGGAGTCCTTTAGGGCTCTACCAGGAGTCCCTCAGGGCTCTACTCAGTGTCCCTCAGGGCTCTACCCTGTGTCCCCCCCGGGTCTCTACCCGGTGTTCATCAGGGCTCTGTCCGGAGTCTACCAGTTGATTTTTTCTTTGCATGGATAGTCCTGCTCGGGCCCTAAGCCTCTGGCATAAGATGTCACGTATTTGATGGTGCGTCAGAGGAGTCAACTCGAGAGAAGAGCAGAGGTGATGTCTAGTGGCGTGTGGGAGCCCAAGAGCTGTATTCAAGAGTTCTGGTTCTCATCGAAGAGGTGCAAGGAAAACCGTGAATGTAATTTAATTTGGATGAATGTGTGTACATATTTATTTACTGATTCTATATTTTAAGCATTATATATCCATTGACCAAATGACAGTGTCATGAGCGTCTTTTAGAATAATAATAATAATAATAATAATAATATTTTATTTAGGAAAAGTACATACATAGATGCAGAGTTACAAACATTCTGATTGATTTATAGATAGAGCTAGTACATACAATACCTAACTGTATGTACTTTATTTTGTATTGTCAAGAGGCGGCAATGTCCTAGTGCAGGTTGCATGACTTGTATAATGGGAAGTGTACAGAGGGGCATCATACACTAGGCTTGGAAAAGACAACTTCAGTCCATATTGTCATGTTTTAGGAACATTTTGT
The DNA here is from genome assembly GCF_040958095.1 of Procambarus clarkii. Classification (NCBI taxonomy): domain Eukaryota; kingdom Metazoa; phylum Arthropoda; class Malacostraca; order Decapoda; family Cambaridae; genus Procambarus; species Procambarus clarkii. The sequence goes on from NC_091174.1 coordinate 5,600,480, forward strand.
CTGTAAATACATGATTTCGTATTTCAGAATTATTATATATATGTATATAGTAAATATTATACATATTGTAACGAGACTATTATTGCTGTTTTTTTCTGTCTTGAGGGAAGATTTGTTTAAAGATCTGACAGCCAATAACATAGCCTAGCTTCGGAGATTCTGTCATTTAACTGATCAGTGGGAAGCAGCGTCGAAAGACGATGGAGAACGCCATTATCATTTGTAGTGATTGCAGCCAGACGATATAAGTGTTTTCTTGATAACAGGTCAAGTTGGCTAATTATTCCCACGCTCTGATTGAAGCTGCAGTCCAGAGTATACTATAAGAAGTGCTGCGAAGAGGTTCTTATGTGTTGTTATAACTGTCTTTGGTGCTTTTGGTGAGCCCTTGTAGTTCAGTGTTTGGGTGGGACGAGTCAAGGAGGGTAAATACACCTCGCAGTGCAGTGTAGTTTGGAAGCTGGAGCTTCCAGACTACACTGCAATGCGAATTTTGCTATGCGATCCCAAGAGAGAGGAAGGAGTTTATGCAACTATGTGGAAATAGTTTAAATATTGCAATAATTTAAAGAAAACAGTGGTAGTTAATTATACATTGTTATATTCTCAGGAGTGCGGACATCAGAGGAAGTATTTCTTAATTTTCCCCTTAGACTCTTGTACACCATCAGTGTGGAATCCTTAATCTATGTGAAGGGTTACAGAGCTTATAGTTTGTGTATGGTTTATCATACACATCATTGTGTAGCCTGACACTACAAAACTAGCAAACTTTGGAAAGATTTTTGGGATATCTTCGAGCACAAGAGAATGGATGTGAAGTAACTACATCAGAATGCTGTCTGTAGCAGCTACTTCAGCAATCGCAGGTATTAAAGTTACAACAAAGGACATTCGCACACTTCCCAGGATTAGGCAGTTCCCATCAATCAATCAACGAGCAGTGTTGGTCCTACCAGAGTCAGGTGGATATAAGATATGGGATATGAGGCCACCTGACACGCCCAAACACTCGTCGCGATCGCAGCTGTACTTTGACAATAATCTGCTTGAACGCAACGCAGCTCAAGCTGCCTGAGCACACATTTCTATTTTTTTTAGATGGGTGGGGGGCAGAATCAAGATTAAGCTTACAGCACGTCAAATGCTTTTTCACCAGCACAGACTAGCACCAAGATGGTTTCTGCAGCCCCAGTTCAGCGATTTCCGTAATTAGCAGTACCCAGGCAACCAAACTACTATCGTCCAGGGCAGTCAGCGTATCATCATCAAACCGTGTTCTGTGTACTCACCTAGTACCTAGTACACAGAACACTCCGGTCCCGCTGTGTACTCTTTGATCCCGCCTCTACGTTGTTGCATCTCAGTGTATCTCAGTTCAGGTCAGACTGCATTAGGTGATCAGCCCCACTTCCAGCTAGAACTCGGCCAGGTGTGAAGGAGGCAGAATACGTTTTGTAGATGTGTCGCAGCCTTTATCCAAATAGTCATATATCTAGCACAAGGTAATTATTTCTTAACTGAAATAATTCCCAAAATTCTTTCTAAATATGGAATTCCAACCGTCAACCCTCCACCATCATTTTTAGAACCAATCATAGCTTATCCTACCGTTCAAATTATGTTGCTGTTGTTATTGATTTAGGGGCGACGACGATCGTGGGATTGCATGCGTCCCGGCGTACCCGTTAAGGGTGAATCGCGAAGCCAGGAAAGGTGAAACGCCAAGGCAAATCGCGAAACGAGTGACGCCAATCACTAGAAACTAATATGCCATACGGCAAATAAACGCACAGACGGGCAGATGATTGGGGAGCCCAGGAGTCCTTCAGGGTGACAAGCACCGGCCCCGCCCCACACAGAGAACACCAGGAAGCAAAACCAAAACTCGGCCCCCAACCAAAACGCAAAAGTCATCCAGTGTCCTCCGGCAGAGCAGAAGCCAGCCGCCCACCACGACTGAGGGCACACCAGGAGCCCACCAAGACCCGCCAACCCCCGGCACCTCTCGGCCAAGCCGGCCCCCGAACACTGTCACCCCGCCGGGGGAACCAGCCAGTACACGTCAAAAAGAAAAACTCTATCAACAATCCCGAGACCCAAGGCGATATGTGCGCCAGGTGTTGTACAATCGGACCGTTAAAAAGGGATGCCAAACGGCAGTAGCAAAGCCAAAACGCGAAAACAAGACGTGAACAGGCGGCTTCCAGGCGGAGGAGGTGTCCAGATGGCTTCCAGGCGGAGGAGGTGTCCAGACGTCCGCTCGGCGTTAAGGTTGAACCAGGAGTCCCCGTTCAAATTACTACAGACACATTGTCTGGCTAACAATTCATTCTCCGCAGTCCCCCCTAAACCAACAGCTAGCACCAACACAGAAAACTTACAAGACACTCGCAGTTAACCCTAGACTATAGCAAACTTACTAAGCATCCTCCACCCTTGGCACCATTTCAACATCCACTTTTATGTTGGAAATTTGTATGTTTATTTTGGCGCACATGGATGCGCCAAAATCAATTACAAACTTCACCTGACAACATCTTTGAACATGACATCTCAGGGTCGAGGGGAAGTTCCAAACAGAACTGCAAACTCCCTTGACTATGAATAAAGTTAATAAAGACGTAGGGAAAAACATTTGACATAGTTTGGCACGAAGGATTGAAATTCAAACTCTGTAGTAGCTTTGAACTTCCATTTATTACTAAAGTCTTCTTTATAAGTCTTCTTTATAAGTCTTCTTTCATCCATATATATCTCTATAAGTCATAACTTAGGCAACAGAACAATGCAAATTATATTCCTTCAAAGACACTGACTGTTTTTGCTTCAAGACTGGAATATCTGAAGGCTCTGTTCTTGTCAAACATCATACATTCTTTTATTTTTATTTGCTTTTATTTATATATAAAAGAGTTCTTACATTCTCTACATATATGACGTTCTTGACCCTCTACTCCGCAAGGATTATATAACCTTGCGGAGTAGAGCAAGGATATATAAGCCTCATATGCTATGCTGACCATGTCACTTAAATCATTACTAGCAACTAAAGCAACTTGGGTCTATACTCAAATCTTCTACTGTTCAGTCGGATTAAATTTTAGATTGTTTACGTCTGGTATGTCTGATGTACTTGAAATTTCAACAATGAAATGTTGAAGAGAATGTTTCAAGCGCCAGGTAGGAGGCGCTGTGCTGTTATTGGCAAAAGATACACAAGAAATAGAATTCCTTGGTGATATATCTAGAAGCATTAGCAATGCAAACACAAACATTATCTTATAATTATTTCTTGCTATAGTGAAAAGCTGTAAGTGACCTTGTTGCCACTTGGACTGGTCGGTACGGCAAGAGCCTTGTTTCTTGCCGGTTGGCGTTCGATCCCCGATGGTCCAAGTAAGTACGTAATTATCAACAGAAGGCACCAAAGGTGTTGGGCATTTCTCCTTCACTCCAATCCTCCTATCCCCAAACTTCTATCCTGCTCTCGTATGCTTTCGTGTGCTATATAGCCATAGTCTCAACAATATGTATTGTGTTGTGTGTAAATGAGGTGCTACTCTAGAGGTCAGGAGCTACAAGGGCGACCTCGGGTGGCCGATTGCGCTGAAGTTGACGGCGGCGCTGAAGGTGTACTCGTTGTCGGGAAGTGCATCTTCGTTGTCCACGGTGAAGGTGAAGCGATGCAGAAGGCAGGCAATGAGGAAGAACAGCTCCTTACGAACCAGAGTCTCCGCTATACATATTCGCTTCCCTGCGAGAATATACATTACTATACAGTACGCTGGTGTAGCGAGAGAAGTTGGGGTTGCTATACATACTCTCTTCCCTGTGGGAATATACATCAGTATATAGCATACTGGCCGTGACGAGGGAGTGGGGGAGGTAAAGGCAGTTACAAAGTTAAATAAAATCTATTTATTTGAACAGAGATAAATGTTTTAACTGTATTAATCAAAACTAAACTAAAATATGAATGATGACAAAATACTGAATAATTTTTTTTAATTAAGGCAAAATTGAGTCTCAATCAATCAGTATTGTCAGAGAAAGATTAACTCGCTCGTAATCAGTAGTTGACAGTGCCTGCCACAACAGTTTAGGGAAGCATGTATATTCCACGCACGCCTCACATCACTAGTCGACACAGGATAGCTCCTTAGTGCACAGGAATTTTAACGCTGTCAATCAAAACGGCAAAATTTGGCCGTTTAAGTAATATTAAAGATATCTCAATAAGTTAGATGGGTCGCCCACTTCCAAATGCTTTTGATTAGACAAAAGCTCTTTAAAATTCACACTGGAGAGGCTAATGAACACGATGACCGAGCAAACACTTGAAAAGGCTGAAGTCCTTGGGAATACAATTCAATTTGAGACAAAGATCCTACTTATTCATATCTTGGAGGCCCTAATTTTGGCCAATGTCCAAACAGTTAATCGTACCTCTATGCTTCAACGTGACGTTCCCCAATGTTTGCGATTGTTCTGTTGTCCCAAAATGGGACATGGCCCCTTTTTATAGTTAAAACTAGTAGCCTCTTGTGAAGCTCCGGGTAGTACAATACTGTTTGACAAGTCCTAAGCTAAAGTGGTTGAAAGATCAGGTAATTATAAGGGAAAAGCACTAAGCCAGCATGACTATATAGCCATGGGGGATGGAATGCTATTCCTGCAAGAAGCAAGATAGTTCCTCCATAAGAATTCGTGGGTTTCGGACATTCTAGATCAACACCCTATTCCCCAGATGGACAGATGTTAATCTGTTCATGGAACACGACAGTTCCCATTTCCTGTCGTGTTGTCCAGTCTAAGCTTCAGTTAACATCAAACAGAAAAGTCAAGTTCAAGTATGAAATTTAATCTAGTTTATTTGTTAAGGCTATATTGAAAACAAAAACAGTCTGTGTCATATCCATTCCAAGTACTATACTGTCAAGTTGGCTTGGCGGATTCTCTTAACAGTTGCCTAAAGTTTATCTTTCATGAGGAAGTATCGAGGCAATACAAAGAGATCGAACCCGCATGTCCTTCGTCCTCAATACTGGGGAGCCAAAGCTTACCGGTTTTAAAGGCCCTCCCTTCCTCCAACACTGAGGGTCTAAGCTTACCTGTTCCAAATGCCCTCTCTTCCTCCAACACTGAGGGTCTAAGCTTACCCTGTTCCAAAGGCCCTCTCTTTCTCCAACACTGAGGATCTAAGCTTACCTGTTCCAAAGGGCATGAAAGCTTCGTTCTTGACGAAGTTGCCTTTGTCGTCGAGGAAATTCTCAGGGTCAAACTCGTACGGGTTCTTCCACAGCTTAGGGTTCAACATTGCGTCTTCCATGTTCGCCAAGATCAATGACCCTGCAGGAGCACGAGCCAATAACAAATCTTAGGTATGTTTTCAGAAACAATAAACAATAAACTTATGAATACAACGACACGCTATTCAAACAACTATCATCGATCTGGACAACGTTACCTTTGGGGATGTGGTAGCCTTCGAACGTGAAGTCACCCAGCGAGGCATGGATGATAATTGCTACTAGGTTCGCTTTCCTCTGTATCTCGTGTATGGTGGCTTGGGTGTAAGGCAGCCTGGAGCACGAGGTCAGGAAAAAAGAATGTGAGAATGGTTGTGGAAATGAGGAAATGAGCATTGTTTACATGTTGTGAGGTTGCACTATTTGAAAGTAATGTTTTTCATTCTTCTTAAACTGCATTCTCAGGGCTACCAATATCACACCCCTCCACTGTCTTGTAGTGTCCGGTGCTCACCACTTTTTGCCTAAGATAATATACCCGATATCTCCTACTTCAGCAAATTTGTGCTCCTATACCTATTTCAGCTGACACCTTTTTAGCTACCTTTGTCTCGACACATATTCCAGCTACTTTTTATCTTGAGAGACCATATGATAACTCAATATTTGCCCACCACACTCTGACACAAATCCAAACTAATATACATAATTTATCTTGCCTGTCCATATCGTGGAAGCTTGGCAGCCTATCCCGTCCCACGACATCGTCCAGTTCCTGCTGTAGTTTCTGCTGAACGGCCTGATACTTGGACAACAGGTACATCCCCATTGTCAGAGTGGTGGTAGTGGTGTCCATCCCTGCTCCGAACATCTCTAATGTTACTGCTGCCATCTGGTTCACTGCCACCATAACCAAGGCAACGTCAGTGAAAATTGTCTCTATATTTTTGGAGGGTTAATTATTTTTGTTCAGTCGCATTTGAAAAGAAATTGCGAACTACAAAGATACAGAAATAACATTTCATCCGTCTGGCAAGCACCTTAACGCTGCACCATAGTGACAACAAGAAAGGAGAGGATGTGGCTCAGTTCAAGTTCAAGTACGTTTATTGAGACAATAAAATACATCTTAAAAGGATAGAGTAGCTTAGACTATTTCTACCCTCGGAATGTGGCTATCTGCTACTCTGTTCCTCTTTTAGATCTTCTCGAGTACTAGAATTACCCACCAGCATTCGTCGTGGGGACGGAATGCTAGTGGGTAATTCTGGTATCATGAGAGGTATAAGTTAGCCCCCAGAGAGAGATTGTGGCTAGCTAACAGTAGCATTACACTCTGCTTTGTAGCGTGGTGGTACAGTGGTACAACACTTAACTTTGTGGAGTGGTGGTACAGTGATACAGCATTCCGCAAGTGGAGGTTCTAGTCTCCATTTGTTTACGTTTATTTGTAAATAATGAAGGAAATGGTTAAGCCGCAAGTGTATGTGTAGTGTACTGGACTCTGGGAGTTCACTGGCCATCTGAGCCTCAATCTGTCCTCTGGTGGCGGGTTTTCGGGTTGTAAAGTTAAGAGGGAGCGAGCAGATTAACAAATAGCACCATAACATATACCCAGTCATTGAAACCTCATTTTGCATTTTTATGTTGTGTTTAAAATCAAAATGAGAATGCATGCCAGGAGATTCAGCAGACAGTTTATAACACTGGGAGGTTGGATGAATATGTAATTAGTCCAGAAACTTCTTCCAATGTCATATGATTCAAAAACATAAAAAAATAATGAGATTTGACTTTTATAGTACAAGTGAACTAAAGAGTTAAACAAATTGTTGAAAGAGCGTCATTTTTGACAAATTGGCTCAGGGGACGAAGCGGTTGCTTCCCCCACTAGATACACTGGTGTCTGTAGCCCTTCTCTAAACTCCACACTAACCTTTCCTCATGCAAAGGACGTCGCATTTCGCTCGTATGCGTTACAAAAAATCACAAACTGTCGTACAAGAAAATGGAAGCGGCTCGAGAAAGTGACGTACTGTCCCGTTTTCTGTTTTGGGTCCCCTGGTAGGTTAGGAAAGGACACTTTAAATTTACCGTTTTTTTGACGTTAGGAAACCTTAGGAGGACGGGCTGCCCCACTACATAGTGTGTACTTTATAAATAATGTACATTGTACTGTTGTATGGGTTTGATAAAGAAATTATGTCTGTGTGTGTTAGTTGCATAACTGATGTACTTACTGTCGAAGTTTGGGTCGTTGTCTCTGCTCTCAACTTCTTTGAGATATGTAGACACCAAGGAGAAGTTTTTCCTGAGGTCTTCATTGGCCATAAAATCTCGCAGTTCATCCTGGAAAAATAAAATAATGTGGCATATTCCATTTCTCTGACTGCAATTGCATGCAACATCACTTTGCAATGGCTGACAACTTTAATAAATGCCTATTCAAATCTTACAACGACGAGAGCAAGCGTTCATGACCAGAGTGCACTTGGTCCAGTAAGGGTCCACTGTGCATGTAGTGAACCCATCACCGGGTCCCGATTCACGTTAGTCGTGAGAATCAATTTAATGCAAGAGGACCCTAAAGGACTTCTCAGTTGGTCCTCATAAAAAATTGTAATTAACAGCTAAAGGCTTTAAGGGTGTTAAAATTTTAAAGCGAGTATTGGTGCGGAATTTAGCTATATGAATGGTAGCATTTGAATAAGGTTTCACATAAACAATTGCAAAACTTAACAAATATTGGCAAGTCTTACGTGCTGAGAAGGGCTTACGTTACGCTAGATTTGTGTCGTCAAAGCAAATATCACATCAGAAGGACACTTTGATACCTCAACTGACTGATCCCGTCGTTCGCTCCTGGGCAATCATGACTCGTTCTAATAAACAGACGAAATGACTTATATATCGAGTTTACGCTTATGATTATTTTCGAAATGCTTTCAATTGCTTTCTTATTTCTTCCTCGTGTATTCCATTTACAGTATATGTATATAATCCCCATCAGTTCCCGCCCACCTCAAACATGGGCGCTGGCCCGTAGCCCAGTAAGTGTACACAACTTCAATCGTCTCCTTCAAAAAATAATATTAAATAATGAGATTCGACTTTAATAGAGTCGAATATACGAGAGCGGTACAACGCTCCAGTGCATGACCATTTATGCAAACATTTTTATTATTATTAACGTGTTTATGCTGCTAATTCCACATCAACTTACCTTTATAAAATGTACGAGATTTATGATAGGTTTTAGTTTTTCCTTTAATACAGGAATGTAGATGATTGCCCTCATTATCCCAGGGATTGAGAAGATGGGGTGAATGAGGTTAATGTCAGCCGGTTGGATGAAGGTGTCGATGACCTTGGTGAGCTTAGCGTTGTCGTAGGAGTACCTCTTCCCCATCACCATCCCCCACAGCACGTTCACCACCGACCGGTTGAAGAGGCGCTGCAGCACCCAGCCGGTGGGAGGGAGTCAACATTAGACGACGTCACAATGTACATACAATGTTGACCAAACCACACAATAGAAAGTGAAGGAACGACGACGTTCCGGTCTGGATCATTCTCAAGTCGATTGTGACCTGAGAATGGTGAAGTCACAATCAATGGATTGGACCCCAACCACAATTAACTTGAGACGGACGGTCCAGGACGGACCGAAACATCGTCGTCCCTTCACTTTCTAATGTGTGGTTTGGTCATCATATTTCAGCCACATTATTGTGACTCCTCGTCTGTGTACATACAATTTTACAATTATACCTGTGAACTGAACGGCTGTGTACCGAAGTGTAAATCAAACTTAAATTGTCTTATTAATGTTTTTAAATTGTTTTAAAAATTTAAGTTTAGTTTGCACAAGTGCCAGTTGATTTACACAAATTTACACAATACAAGTTAGAGTGTGTTGTGGATTGTTGAAAAGTTACACTTATCCAGTTTATTTATTTAGTGGTCGACTGAGAAAAGAGGGAATTAATATATTTGGTTGATAATCACCTTAGGAGTTAACTACTAGTTATATTAAATAGTAAGAGGTCATGGGACTAAGAATGGGTTAAGTGTTGGGAGTAATATAACACCTTGATCTATCGTGGTCATTCCTTCTATCACCTCGAAAGGTTTCTTCTCGAGAATTTGCACCTCACACAGAGTTAACTTACTGCTGGCTTCAGTGGAAGATGCAATAGTCTTTCATTAAGCTTAATGGAAAGCTTATCAGTCACTATAATTATTGTCAGGGCAAAGCCGACAGATCTTGAGCCTGATCTTGTAAACACGGTGATAACTACTGATATGATACGCAGGGGTCAGCACTCATTCGTGCAAGTCAATGACAACAACTGTCCCTGTTAAGCTATATTTAGGATGTCTACTTTACATTTGAATTAAATTAGAGGGGGGTAATCAAGCACTACGCTACTCTTTAATTTTTCTGTCAATTTCTCTCTGGAGCATCAGCTAAATACTAATAATGTCAAATTCCCTTTCTTAAAGGTATCTATTTTAAGTACCCAAAAAATACCTCCTTCCTCGTTTTAAAATGTTCCTAAAAGAATGATACACGTCAGTGAAGACACAGGGTAAATCAAGATCATTTATTGAGGTAAAAGGATGCTCAGTGGGAGAGTGGAAGTTGAACGCTACACAGTAATTATCAACTCATAGGAACAAGTACGTAGCACCTTTAAGTGAATTCAGTATAGTAAACTAGATGAGAACAGGCTGATGTTACAGTGGGCTTAAGGGGGCTGACATAATTCAAAATAATCATAAAATCTCATCAACCGTCTAAAAAATGTTTACAAGACTAAGCAAGCAAGAACCAAACAGAGAACACTCACCTTCATGGGCATAGGCGTCCCCTTCCGCTGCTTGATGTACTCTATGAGCTCCGTCACCTCGTCCATCATTAAGGCCTCGTTGCTGGTCTTGCCGAAGCCGAGGTCCCTCAGGTGACGGAGGACGAACCGCCGCTGCACCTGCCATCTGGGGCCGTCTCCACCCAGGATCCCTGGGATCAACAAGGGACCATCTTAGTACCTTTGCTAGAGAGGCCGTGAACGTTATGCACGGCTCGAAGATGCTCTACAGTACTTGCAGAACAATAATTGTTAAGAATCCAGTTACGATATTCCATGAATCCTAGGAACGTTGTGATCTCTCGATTGTGACCTGAGAATGGTGAAGTCACAATCAATGGATTGGACCCCAACCACAATCGACTTGAGAATGGTCCAGGACGGACTGAAACGTTTTCGTCCCTTCACTTTCTAGTGTGTGGTTTGGTCAACACGATATACTAAAAATTACGCAACCTGGGATCCTCCTGGAACCAAAAGGAGTACACTTCATCGAGGTATCGAGCTGGGAGCCATTGGATGTTTGTTGATGTTTTAGATTCAGCAACTCGGAACAAAATGTTCCAAGTAGCACGGGATATGGTGAACCCGTAGTGGACTTACGTGGCACAGGAGCGGGGCTGTAACTGTAACCATTAGAGAACTCCATTACCTACTGCAGAATGTACGCAGTTTCATGTATAATATTGGACTGACAACCAGCTCGGTATTTCCTCAAGGCGGGCGTCTGGGGTTACGCAGGACGTTTGTTCTATATCCCAACGACCTGCTCCAAGATTTTTTTCAAACTGCGCAGATTTACATGTATATAAGCTCGTGAACATAAGGCGACTTCCGGAATATATTAAATATAATGCCATTCTGTTCCTCTTTTCCAAGACAGCGTACCTTTACTGGGTAAATACTTTCTCTGAATACAGCAACGATTTTTATGTTTATATTCAAATGCAGATGTATTAATGTGAGAACGATATTAACGTCTTGTATTTTGGGCGTACTCACCTAGTTTTATTCGCCTAGTTGTGCTTGCGGGGGTTGAGCTCTGGCTCTTTGGTCCCGCCTCTCAACTATCAATCAACCAATCATCTGGGATACAGATTCATGTGTGTGTGTGTGTGTGTGCTCACCTAAATTGGTAGTGACACCCTCGCTGAGCAGGAGGTTCCTGGTGGTGGTGAGGACTGACGGCGGTCTGCCCGCTACCTCGTTAATGGCGAAGAACTTCTTGATCAGCGGCACACTGCTCACCAGCACCACCCTGGAGAAGGTAGGTCCCGCTCATTAGTTCGCAGTATATTGCTGGCCTCCGACCCCCTTTCACTCACTCACGCTCTCTCGCTCTGCCTATCCCTGCTCGATAGTATAAGCTTCGTTTATCAGGAAATCTTAAACAAGCCCAAACGTTACTATAATTTATAATTCTCTTATGCATTACAAAAGGCTGTCTTGGACTGCTTTCTCTGTTACTTCGGACTAACATGGGCTGCTTTTCTCTGCTAATAAATGCGAACTTGGACTTCTTTTCTGTTTTTTTCAGATTCAGCTACCCGGACAAAAAGTTCCAAGTAGCACGGGCGATGGTGAGCCCGTAGTGGACTTACCTGGCACAGGAGCGGGACTGTAACTACTTTTCTGTCATTGAGGGCTAACTTAGCCTACTTTTCCCTATATTAATTAAGGACTAACATGGGACACGCTGTTCACTGCTTTAAACTATCTAAAGTTATAGTCCTGTCCTTTCAAAAATTATTGGGTCTGTCTGACAATTGTATTTATAACCCCACACAGTCTCGTGTCCTCGACGACATTTTGACCCATCTCTATAATAGTCGTCTTTGACTGACTCTGAATCATAACTCTTTCAGAATAACGCGCACTAAACTGAATCGGAAATAAAGTAAGTAGAGCCTGCTTTAGACACACATATATACGCGTTCGAATCCTTCGATCGCCCTACCCAGTGCCGAACATGCCGAAGCCCGCCACGTTGCCATATTTCTTGTGCAGACTCCGTAGTTTGGTTCTAGTGGGCGCCCCGCGCATGTGAATCAGCGAACCCACCAGCGGCAACATCGGCAAACCTGGAGAGAGAAGAAAGAGGTTCTTAAATGTATTGATGACCAATCCACACACTGTGAAAATGAAGGGACGACGACGTTTCGGTCCGTCCTGGACCATTCTCAAGTCGGTTCAAGTCCAGGACGGACCGAAACGTCGTCGTCCCGTCATTTTCTAGTGTGTGGATTGGTCAACATACTTCAGCCACGTTATTGTGACTCATCGCCTGCAAATATATTGACTTTTCGTGTCTATAGGATCAAGCTCTTGGACCCTCGCCTTTTTAACAACTGGTTGTCTAATCTACCGACTCCCGACCTAATTTTATCTATCATGTCTACTACATATATCCATGTGAGTGACAGACGCGCACACACTGCCAGCAGCAGCTGTCAAACTCTCACCTACTTATTCGTAGCTGACTAACTCCCAGGTATCTATTTACTGCCAGGTAACAGGGTCATAGGGTGAAAGAAACTCTGCCCATTGTTTCTCGCTTTCTCGCATTGTGGCCCGGGATCGAACCCGGGCCACAAGATCACATGTTCAGCGTGCTATCCACACGGCCACCGGTGCCCTCCGGTGTGTATGTATGTATGTGTCTGCCTCTATGTACTGTGATCTTTCATTTATTTGTCTATTTGGCTTTATTCTGTTATCTTTCATAGTGTCAATGCTTCTATCTATCTTTACACCTTTCTGCGTTGCTTACCTGGAGGAAAATTATGAGGACGTCTTCCTGGAGCGAAGTAAAGCAGGAGGAGGACAAAGAGGACAATGCTTCCCCACCCCAGCGTCCCCTCCATCCACTCCAACGCCATGTCTGGTGAGAGGAGAAGTAATTAGACGTTAATCTGGTACCATAGGAAACAGGGTTGTTCTGGCGAGGCTTCGCTCGGATTCCCTTAAGCACACCACCTAAATGCGTGGACACTTCGGTATAGTTCTTGGTGCGGTCTGCTAGCTCCTCTGTTGCAAAGTCTGGGAAACACCTTTGTAATTATATTGTCTCTCCCAATAAAACGATACGTTGGTTTGTTTATCTGTCAAAGGTTGGAGTCCAGAAGCTCGGGACATATCTCATTAAACCTTGAAAGGGGGGAACTTTGTACAAAGAATTCTAATAAATATTTCTGCCTAGATCTTTCATCGCAAAATTCATGCTGATTATCCATCAAAATGAACAGCTGAAAGAGACAGACCCCTTGACGGGGATAAATATAAAGACAGGGAAACAGTAACACAAGTAGAAGCTGATAAAAGGGCAGAGAGATATGACGAGAGACGAGCAGAAAAATAATCTGCGACTCAGAATCACTAACACGAATAATGTCTTCCTTCTCACTGGCTGTGTTCCTTAGGTTGGAAGGCGACACTCTTTTGCTTTAAAACTTCCTCGAACGAGTTTCTAACTGTTTAAAACCTCCTCGAGAACACCCGACTGCTTAAAACTTCCCCAAGAAATCTTCCGACTGTTTGGAACGTCTTCGCTGCCAGGCTCTGATTGACAAAAAGAGGTGAGCACTAAGATGATAACCAGTTATATACCCCCCTTCTTAAAATCTTAAAAATAGATAATAAAATCTCTGGTACTGATTAAGTGATAACAGTGCCAGGGAATGTTTGTATTACACCATTCATTAAACAAAAATTGATATTGTATTTTGTTCTATATAGTAGGCGGAGTACGTGCTTACTGGACGAAAGCAGCCATCATTCCCATCCCAAATTGGAATAAAATATGAATTCGGCCTTTTCTCCAAGTGAAGCAAATTAAATCTACTTCACCTCTTTAGCATCCATCAACGACTTGTTCTTTGACCTCGCCTCTGTTTTTCAGTAAACCACTGACAAACTGTGTTGAATATCGTACCTTTACTGTATATATTACTATCACTAAAGCCGATATGCAAAACATAACAAAAATCTACCATCCGGGAATGTTGTTTATATTCATGAGAATCTTCCCAGGAGGTGCTCAAGCGCGGGTTGTCATTGTTTGGAAAGGCAATGACTTTTTTACTAGCAGAATAGAGCTAGGGCTAGCACCGATGACACCGAAACTGGCCATCCTTGAAATGCCTCGCTGTACTATCCTCTCTTATGTGGGTTACAATAAAACCTCGAGGAGTTGGTCACAAACTCAACGGTGCAGGAACTCTGCACGGAGTCGCTACTCAGGCTTCTGCAAAAACAAGTTACTAAATCACGTTAAAAGGAGTCATCTACAACCCAGATGTTAAGCACCACGTAATGAACAATAAAAACAATACTTAAAATGACTAAGGGAACCTTGGAAGAAATTTTCACCAAATTCCAGTCAGGATCTGCAGCCAATTGCTGACAAATGTCCACTAAAGTAAAAAGTCCCAAAATACTATGACCCGCATTACAAAAAATGGTAACTCTCGGAAATGTTTGATCCACACTTGCATCAAAACATGTAATCTGTTACACTGAGCTGGCTGAGGTGTGTTGACAATAACAGTCACACCCACACTTCAAAAAAAAAAACAGAATCTACAGCGACGCAAGATAACCCAACTTAAGATTGCTGCCAAATATCACCAAAGATCGTTTGCAACGAAAAAGAGAAGCGAAAAGAACAGAGATGCAGAGAAGACCAGCAGATTGATGATTGATGAAGATTAAGCCACCCAAAAGGTGGCACGGGCATGAATAGCCCGTAATTGGTGGCCTTTTTGAGCCATTACCAGTATCAAGAGCTGATACTGGAGATCTGTGGAGGAAGACCAGCAGTGCACGGAGAGTTACCTACAACACTTTAAACAACAAATAATACAACCAACCATTTAAATGTTGTATGGGCTATTGACCTGCATTTTGGGCAGTGGAGGTGGGCCTCATACGCCACAACATCTTACACTTGACCACTGATATCTTCTTTATCCGAGTACTTTGATTTGAAGATGGTTCTTCCAATGCAATTTTAGGTTCTACGTTCCTTCCCAGCCTCCACCCCCATGTGTTCTGTAGACAAAGTTCTTATTTTAATATCAGGAAAAAAGTGCAATTCAAGCGCACATTACCTAAAATAATTGGTATGCGTATAATCTGGGTAGTTAGAGAATGAACAACATAACTCATTACCAGCTCATAACTGCCCTACCCTCGAAACTAAATAAATATTTGCTATTGACTAACAACAGTGCATCAACTTAATTCTAATTGGGTAGCACGAATTCCGTTGATCTAGAGATAGAATTGTACCAGAGTGACCGCTCAGGTACTCCAGGTAACTCCTCCCAGATTATAGTTCAGGGTTTTAGCTCTCTTGTCTGTGGCGTCGTGTGACTTCTCTGTGGCGTCGTGTGACTTCTCTGTGGCGTCGTGTGACTTCTCTGGTGACGATGGTGTGACTTCCACAGCAATCGTGTCATTTCTGGCCTCCCGGTGGTGGGGTGTTGCCAAGAAATATTATCAGTGTCTTGACGTTTACACAATATCTATCTTATATAACCATTTTGTAGCTTTTGGAGGTAGTGTAGAGAGGCAGTGGGTGAAATTAAGAGAACTATGAGAGTACTTACCAATCAGGGAAGAGTCATCAAGTTTCTGTGGATCCCCTCCCATGTTGGAATATATGGGAATGAACGAGCAGATGTGCTGGCTGCTGAAGGCAGCCAGCACATCATTACCAGCCAGCACATCACCGTGACAAGGTAACTGAGGAAAGGAGGATAGAAGCACAAACCAGTGAATCTGTATGATAGTACAACATGGTTGCAGCTGGCAATCCCAGTCATTATGGCCGAAGAGGAGGAGGACGAGGGAGAGAATCAGTAATAGCGAGAATCCGTCTTGGATACAAATATCCATGGAGATATGGAATGGAAACAACAGTTGATAAGCGAAGTTGTAGAATCTGTGGTGAGAGTGATGGACATCACCTTGAACACTATCTACGTGAATGTGAACACCTGAGAGAAATCAGAACTATGTGTAGAATAATAAACCTCACATTGTTTGAGTTAGGAAAACACTATTTGTCAAATATTGATACTGTTCTTAAAAGATTCCCCCATTTTGCACCCGCAAGATAACGTAAGCTTTTAAGGGTTGATAGATGTTAATCTTCTTGTTTGAGGAGCTGTTCACTTGAGACAGTTAAGCAAGTCCCAGCTGTGTCTGGGTACAAGTGACAGGATGAACAACCCAGCGGGTTTTCTTCATATTGGGGAATGTTATACATTTTGCTATGGTGGTATGTCCACTCACAAAATGAGTGGCGCTGCCCAATAAACTCGCTCCTCGGGGCAAAATTTACAAAAAAAATTCACTTATAAATGGGAAAACTTACATAAAAACTTATAACATTTAATTACATAAAAGATTGACAATAACAGATGTGGGAACCGACCTGTGAGATTTATATTTATTTAATTTATATGAATTTATATTTACGTTAATTTATATACTTCGATAGCAATTTGTATAATGATAAGTGGACTGTATTTCTGCAATAATCTCATAATCTCACAAATCGATCCTCTACACATTAGGGGGGGTTTATTAGTTTATATATATATGCAGCCAATCAAACTACAGTATTAACTACATACATTGAAAAGGTTCCTTATCTTATAGTACAGCAGGTTAGTCCACCAGGTATAACTAGGGTGTAGACACCAAATTATCCTCTTTGAGGTAGCTTCCATATCACCCAGTAACTGGTGCACAAATCTTGCTTCCTCGTCTTGACCTGTCAAAAGTGCGTTAGCTGTGAAGCCAGAATCCTATATATGACAAGTATATCAGAGAAAACACTATACAGTACATGGAACATGAAGACCTGGCTTAATTACCTTTAGTTTGAGGCTTCCACGTGATCTAACCGGGTCACCCTATATCCTGACATTAATGGCCATAAATGAATGATAAACGGGTTTCGGATAGACACTTAACTTGAATTGTAGACATCGTGTTGGAGATGGTACCTTTGGTTTCCATAACACTACGTCCAAGTAAAATTAACAGGAGCCGAATTTGCTCCCGTGTGAGCCTCTGGTCTCAATATACAATGGCTGTTTAACACTCCATACTATTGACGTTACTGGCCGACATTGTCCAGAATGATAGGAGCTAAATTTGCTCCACACGTCTCGGAGGTGACACAACAATGGCTCCCTCCTTCCTCCACTCTGACGCCTGGCTTACATTGTCCAGATTTCAGAACGTGATAGAAGGGTCACATTTACTCTACTTTAATATTGATAATTAAGTTAATTTATATAAGATGTTTTTATGATGGTAAAGTCCAAAGACTTATGTATTTAAGAATAATTCCCAGCAGAATAGGTGGTGAATTATAATAGTATGTGGTGATGATATCCCGTTTTCTATAGACGGTAATTCCACTACAAGTTACGTTTTCTATGGGTAACTTGTTGGTAATACAGCTATTATCTGTATGATTATTAAATGGTGTCGGATTTTCCGACATAATTCCCCAGGGGGCTGCTCACGGGTCGAAGTCCTGTTTAGAACAGACGAACACCGATACTCCTCCTTCGAATTATTACATTAATTTGATGTTAGTAGTTAGTAATCACACATTTGTGTGTCTGTTCGTACAGGACGGATGTCCCGTACTAGAGTTGCAGGGGTTAGAAGTCTAATGCAATTTCATTTCCCTGTCAACTCTTGAAAGGCTAATATTCAAGCCTTATTACATATTATTTAACCCAGAAGACTGGATGTGATCAAGTACTACAGTCAAGTATGATTCAGGGACTGCAGTGAGATCAGTGACATTAGATATAACTTGAAGTTTGTTCAGGTAACTGGTCACTGATATATAAACACTGAGGCCCATGGAATACATCTTGATTAAATAATAAATGTATCAAATCAGTCATCAGATTTATTAGGGTTTAATTTAGTTAATTGATTCAGAAGATTGAATAGCTCATCATTAAAGTAAAGTATGGTTCTGAGACTGCAGTGGGTTCAGTGACATTGGTCGCAGTGACTTGTAGCTGTTTTAGGCTACTGTTCACTGATTTGCCACTGAGGCCTCGTGAACTCATCTTCAGCTTCAAATGATGATACTAACATCAACCTCTGTTGGTATAGTCAGCTGTAATCTCCTTAGTATAATGCTACTGGAGAAATATAATCAGCTGACAAATTTAGATTTCTATTGGTATTGTTTATCTGCAGGCATAGGTCTCCTCAGGCTTGATACTGGGCCTGAGAGTAATTTACCTCCTGCAGAGTTTAACATGGTTATACCCTGATATTTAGTAGGGCTACCAATGAATTGATGGTAGTAGTCTGTCCCCACAAGGACAGCCATTTGGCATTTGATTTGCTCAAATTTACCTGCAGCTGCTTGATAATAGCTTTCCAGGTCAGCATAATCAACTTGAGATTGTTGTGACAAATCTTCACATTTCTTGATCTGTCTTGTTAAGTGGCCTTTAAGACCTGCAAGGGTTCTTTTCATTCTCCCTGCATTATCCATACTGGCTAGTTGGTAAAGCCTTGTGGGACTTGTACTTGGGCTGCTCATAATACTGAACAAGCTCTAATGGTAGCCTAGGGTAAATTCTGCACTCACTAGGCAATAATCCTACCTCTACTAGAGGTTAGCACTTAAAATTAATACACATTATATATATACAATCATCCACACTAATGATTTGAGTGATAAACCAGTGTCACTGGAAGTACCTTTAGGTTAGCTCTTCTATATCACCCTAGGATGGTAGAGACACTAATTAATCACTCAAAGGTGTAATGATCATAAGTAAATTATTATATATACACAACTCAACTCGAGTTGATAAAAATTACACCCAAAATAGGGTCTGGACCATTCATTAATGGTGTTAGGTTGATCAATATAGTACAACTGACTATGGTAATAATGGGACTAGGATGAGCAATAATAGTTCAACTAGTCAATGGTAAATATCCTACCCTGTTGTGGGTTGGCAATTAGTAAATATTATACTGTGATCACTAGTGCAATTTATATTAAATAATTCTCTATTTTGGAGAAATAATATACACAATTATTGATAATAGCCTCTTAATTAGCCTCTATGAAACTTCTAATATTATCTAGAAGTATTAAATATTATTAGTGACCTCGCGAAATAAACTCCACAAAATTCGTAGATAATCTCTCGCGAAATGTAACACCACGAAATCCGTGAACAATATCGCGAAGACACAGTCACTAATTAGGCTGGCTTCTATATTAGCGCTGTCATTTCACGAAATAACACGCCACCAAATCTGTGGGTGTGCATGAAACCGCTGACGAAGCTGAACTCGGCTGAGGGAGGCTCCTGAGCTCCCTCGAGGCTACGCTGCCGTCTTGACTGCTGGCTTTGTTTAAATAACACTGCACTAGTTTATTTAATGAATCCACTGGTTAACTGGTTCATCCGGTACTAAGATGACCAAATGTGGGTTCATAGGACCAAATAATCCGGTTCGAAGGACCAAATAATGTGGGAACCGACCTGTGAGATTTATATTTATTTAATTTATATGAATTTATATTTACGTTAATTTATATACTTCGATAGCAATTTGTATAATGATAAGTGGACTGTATTTCTGCAATAATCTCATAATCTCACAAATCGATCCTCTACACATTAGGGGGGGTTTATTAGTTTATATATATATGCAGCCAATCAAACTACAGTATTAACTACATACATTGAAAAGGTTCCTTATCTTATAGTACAGCAGGTTAGTCCACCAGGTATAACTAGGGTGTAGACACCAAATTATCCTCTTTGAGGTAGCTTCCATATCACCCAGTAACTGGTGCACAAATCTTGCTTCCTCGTCTTGACCTGTCAAAAGTGCGTTAGCTGTGAAGCCAGAATCCTATATATGACAAGTATATCAGAGAAAACACTATACAGTACATGGAACATGAAGACCTGGCTTAATTACCTTTAGTTTGAGGCTTCCACGTGATCTAACCGGATCACCCTATATCCTGACATTAATGGCCATAAATGAATGATAAACGGGTTTCGGATAGACACTTAACTTGAATTGTAGACATCGTGTTGGAGATGGTACCTTTGGTTTCCATAACACTACGTCCAAGTAAAATTAACAGGAGCCGAATTTGCTCCCGTGTGAGCCTCTGGTCTCAATATACAATGGCTGTTTAACACTCCATACTATTGACGTTACTGGCCGACATTGTCCAGAATGATAGGAGCTAAATTTGCTCCACACGTCTCGGAGGTGACACAACAATGGCTCCCTCCTTCCTCCACTCTGACGCCTGGCTTACATTGTCCAGATTTCAGAACGTGATAGAAGGGTCACATTTACTCTACTTTAATATTGATAATTAAGTTAATTTATATAAGATGTTTTTATGATGGTAAAGTCCAAAGACTTATGTATTGAAGAATAATTCCCAGCAGAATAGGTGGTGAATTATAATAGTATGTGGTGATGATATCCCGTTTTCTATAGACGGTAATTCCACTACAAGTTACGTTTTCTATGGGTAACTTGTTGGTAATACAGCTATTATCTGTATGATTATTAAATGGTGTCGGATTTTCCGACAACAGAATATTAGATTGAAAGAGACTTGGAAGGCTGATTGGTCAGGCAAACGCCACTCGAGGACTTTGAATGAAAAATCTTATCAGAAAATTATTTTCTCGGGATATGTTAGTGATACAGAGTGTTACACGTGTGCTACTGGTGAAGAGACTCTTATGAAAAAGATTGTAATACAATATGATTATCATGATCATTTGGATTAGTATTAGCTGATTAATGTATTGTGTATAGAAAACAAGGCGAGAACAATTTGAAAGTATAACTAATGACCGTAAGTCAAAGATAATTATATATATACACAACTGTCCTTGAATGCGATTTATCTAATCAAATATAAGTTATTTATAACGATAGATGTTAATAAATGTTATTATTGATGTTACAAGTAATTGAAATATTATTTGTTAATACTATTTATAAATTAGTCGTGGCTTTATCGTTTCCCTCTCTCCCATTCTTTCCCCACCAATCTTACTCTCTCCATCTCTACTCCCCACCTTTCCACTCTCCTTTCCGCGACTCCACAGCCCTTCCCCATCTTTCTTCCCTTATGCAGGCGATGAGTCACAATAACGTGGCTGAAGTATGTTGACCAAACCACACACACTAGAAAGTGAAACTTCACTTTCTTCCCTTCCTCTTCCTCTCCACTTCTCTACCCTAGAGAGCAGAGGAGGGAAGAGGACAGAGGAAGTTGCAGGAAGTAGGCGAAGTAAGGGCATGTAGAGTCAAGCAGTTTGAGAGGGAAGGGTACGGAGTGTGGGGATGTAATGCTCAGAGAAAGTATGCCCATGACTTGCCATGGGAACCTCATGATAAGGTACAAATAATACTATTTGTAAAAATGACATATCCCGACTGCACAGTAGGCAGTCCAGAAAGTTTTCCTCAGAAGGCTGCAAGAACAAAAAATGGCTTACAGCTAACATGATATAAACAAAATATCATATTCCTACTCTTATATTATAATACAAGTAACTAAAAAACATAATTCCAAAATACAAGTAAAGTTGCAAGCATAAATGATACAACCCTGAGGAAACATTACATGATAACAAAGTACACTATGAAAAATTACATATCCCGACTGCAGACTAGGCAGCCCAGCAAGTTTTCCCCAGAAGACTGGAAGAATCAAAAGAAAAAATGTCTTAAAACTATTCTGACATGAACAAAATAATAATATTCCTACTGTAACAGGAAAATATAAGTAACTAAAAATATTATAAGGTTTAATATTATACCTAAGTAGGACATACCCAATCATCTGCTGAGTACTGCATGACCCATAGCCAACCTATAAGTTATACAGTTATAAAACATTGTAGAAATATCAAAATAATTGACATGAAAATACTTCAACTAAAATAAGTTTATAAGATACTTGTGAGCCAATCTACATACTGCACAAGACAATGCTGAGGTCAATCTCTATACACCCTGCACTTACTGATAGTAAGAATACTCCTTATCACAAAATGAAAATGGCTTAAAATTACTATATTTATTGACACATAAAGGTACACAAATATTAAATATATGTACCCATACAATGGTACAAAATAGAGATCCTGGACACTCTTCACCAGGGCAGATTTATTACACACAAACATACATGAAACAAAATAATAATAAAATTCTAGATAAAGTTTGTGCTAGAGACCCAAGTCATCTAGCTATGATCATTGTCTAGGACCACTTTTAGTAGGCCTAGTAGCTTTACAACCTCATAAATGTTACAAAAAATTTTCAACCTATTAGAAATATTCGTTTGACACTGTTAATAATAGAGTCTTTTTCTCTTAACCTGCATTTATAAACTTTTCCACTAAACGTTCATGTTGATATACGCATTTTCTATCATGTATCCGTTGTACTCTCGCGTGGTGACCTGATGATGGTCCAGCGTCTGGCCTTCGATGAAGCCTTGCAGGCGATGAAGTAGTACCTGCTTGGTAGTACCCCTTCAACAGGTCTATCTTCGACAAGTACCGTGCCCTTCCCATCCGTTCGATACAGTCATCAATGCACGGTATTGGGTGCGAACTAGCAACCGTAACCATATTCACCTTCCTATAGTCTGTACAAAATCTGTATGTATCCTCGCTCTTCTTAACTAGGAGGCAAGGTGAACTTCATTCGCTGTCGCTTATCTCTGCCAGATCATTATCCAGTAAATACTTGACTTCTGTCATCATAGCGTCTGCTTTATCTGGACTAACCTTGTAAGGGTGCTGTTTGATGGGAGCTGCATCCCCTAAGTTAACCTCATGCAACTTCCCTCGATGTCTTCGCGGCACATCCGTAAATTACGATTTATTTTCCCGCAAAATTTTCACCAGTTCCTGGCGCTGTTCATACTCTAAATGACCCAACTGCTTTTTCATTTTGCCAGGCTGTCCGTGTTTGACATTTTCGTTCCATCAACCCTCTCTAGCTTAATGGTTTCCTCCACCGTTTCCTCTCCTTACATTCCACACGTTAAGAGTTAAACATTTATTGTATGTACCTCTTCTGTCGTCCTCATACTTCGGTTTGTGGTCTTCATGGACGATGCCTTCTTTCATCTCCACATTAAACTGTAACTTCATCCTCTTCGACCTCCATCGAACCTTCAACTTTCTTCTCCTCCATCATGCTTGCACTATTATCTTCCTCTTCTTCCGTTCTGCTGTACTACGCAACTCTAATTTCTTCCATTTGACTCTTCCTCGTTCTTTCAAGGCTTCCTCAAGTACTATATTACATTCAACCGTACTTGTCGCTCTGACTCTTCTTGAATGCTAGTAAGCCTCTCACCGTATCTACTATCTCTTCTCACTTCCTCTTCTTGGCTATCACTCCTCTACACTTTCTCTCCTTCATACTTCCCATGAAATGTGACAACTTCTGACATCTCACACCACTCAACTTCATCATCCCTACACTTTTGTTCCCGTGGACAACTTGTCACTCTATTCTCGTCCTTAGTCTGTCCAGATTCTTCTTCACTTCTGTTCAACACTGTTATCTCCACTTTCTGGTTCTTGAATTCGGCATGCTGGACTCTAATCAGGTCCACTCTGTTCACACTCTATTTCTCCAGCAGAGTCATCTTCCCCTCTGACCTCGCCATGACATCATCTTCACGAGCTGGACTTTCACCAAACAGCCCTGCTATCTCTACGTTGGTTTCTTCCCTCAGTGGAGTCAACACTGTCGCATCACCTCCATTGTCTCCCTCGTCGGCAACCTCTGCCCTGGTGATGCGTATATTGTATACCCTCTGCCTGTATACCCAGCCAGGGTATACAATGACTTGGCTGTCGTCTGACTCATCCTCTAAGATGCTAGCCAGGTCTACTCTGTTAGGTGTCCCATCAGGACCGTGGACCTTCTGGCACTCCTCCGACACAGCTTTCACTATGAGCTCAAGTAACACCTTTGACCCACACAAGTCATTATCCAGGATCATTTGTATCCCTGGAACAGGTATGTCAGGACACTCTCAAAATCACCTCCGCTGACAAATATTCAGACCTCAGTCTGACAGCACATATGGGCATGTCACTCTCCAACAATAACCCATGCACCTTTAATCTCTGACTGTCAGCTAAAAGTCGTTCATCCCAGATGAGGCTTCATTGAATCAAGCTCTGATTCGCTCCCGTATCTCTGAGGATTCTCACTTCTGTCTCAGGTTGGCCTCCTATGCTGACCTAACTTTTACTGATGAACGGACTTTATCTCTCGTTCATTAATCTCTCTTTCTGCGGTTTGTCTTTTATTAAACTCACACATGAGTTTCGGTGGTCACACATTGCCAGGGTCACAACTTTCTTACCCTGTCTACAATATCTCATCATGTAACCATATCTGTTACATTTGTAGCATCTTACCTGGGAGATGTTCCTTCTCCGTGCCTTGAGTGGCTTTGGTTCTGTCCACTCGTGTTACAGCCTCTCACGGTTTCTAATTTAACTTCTTCATCCTCACTTTCTGATGAGGCATACGACCTCCTTTTCTGATTTTTATGGTGCTTTTGTTTATTTGCCTGTCTACCAAAATATTTTTCACCCCAGACTTCACTGGGTCCGCCATAATTAAACGCACATTGCTCTTCATTTTACATTCTCTCAGGCTCTGATAGACTTCCATAATCATATCTGCCCTATCTGCTGCGTCTCTCACATTCCTCACTCTTGCTTCTTGGATGTTGAATTTCGTCACATGGTGTATCATTTCTAGGAACTTCTCCATTATCATTAACTGTTTCAAATCATTATATTATTCCACCCCAACAGCTTCAATCCATCTATGGAAACGTCTTTCTAGGTCCCTCGCTGTCTCGGCGAACGTGCTGGCTGGGGCTTTCATCATCTCTTTTATTTACATAAAGATATAGACAAGAAAACATGTAAAAGTTATATTACCGTGCAGCACCCTGAGCTGCTCCCAACCTGTTGCTCAATCTTCAGCTCACAACCTACTGCCCCCTCACTGCTCGGGGCTGAAATATTTTGTATAACTATGTATTTATATCTCCGACAAAAAGAAATCAATCTCTCACC
Source organism: Procambarus clarkii (assembly GCF_040958095.1). Lineage (NCBI taxonomy): Eukaryota > Metazoa > Arthropoda > Malacostraca > Decapoda > Cambaridae > Procambarus > Procambarus clarkii. The sequence goes on from NC_091174.1 coordinate 5,625,788, forward strand.
TTTCATGCCAATATGCAATCAACCACTCTATCATACTTCAATGTGTCCATGTGATTCTCTGTTCTATTCCTCGAGACCCACTACTAAGAATATCTATCTGGGTTCTCAAAATCAGGTAGATACTCCTGCAGTTCTTCCAATCTGCTGTACATGAAGTCCACTCGAATGTCAGTGAAGCTCCTCCAAACTACTACACAAAAAATACATGTAGCTCCCCTACACTACAAGTTCCACTCTATCAATGGAGTTCTAATCCTCAACCAGAAGTCCTGCTCCACACTTGCAATTCAGCTCCCACTTGCAGCTCAGCATATACTCTTCTTTAGATGCGAAGTTCCTTCATTAACTTCTCCCATACAAACCACAGAATTTGGGACGTGAGGGCGCTCACTCTCTGGCACTCCAAGATGGCGTCACTCTTGGCCGCCCAACAGTCACTTTAGGCCTGCCTCTCACAACTTCGCTTCTCTTGACTTGAGCACACAAAGTCGCCTGGCAGGCTCCACACAGATATTACCTGCTTACTCTCCTCCACTCGAGGACATAACACATTAGAGTCCTACACAGGCACGACCATCACTAGGCTTCAGACCATCTCTAATATCTTCATAATACAGAGAAATGACGTACGTCGCGTCCTCGGCAGCTTCCTCTCCAGTTATACACTGTAGCATTCACTCAAGCACTTTATCCTGAACCGTGTTCTTCTATCTTCTCAGGACACAGTTTCGGTGGTCACACATTGCCAGGGTCACAACTTTCTTACCCTGTCTACAATATCTCATCATGTAACCATATCTGTTACATTTGTAGCATCTTACCTGGGAGATGTTCCTTCTCCGTGCCTTGAGTGGCTTTGGTTCTGTCCACTCGTGTTACAGCCTCTCACGGTTTCTAATTTAACTTCTTCATCCTCACTTTCTGATGAGGCATACGACCTCCTTTTCTGATTTTTATGGTGCTTTTGTTTATTTGCCTGTCTACCAAAATATTTTTCACCCCAGACTTCACTGGGTCCGCCATAATTAAACGCACATTGCTCTTCATTTTACATTCTCTCAGAGAGCACATTCATTCCTGACGACTGGGCAACTCAAGTGACGCGTTACGATGTCCGCCAGCGTCACATCGTCACAAAATGTCGACATCCTATTCCCTCTAATTTTCATAAGATGCTCATCCTCTGCTTGTACTCTTTTTAGTCACTCTCTGACGTTTACTTGATATATTTCCTTCTTCTGATCTAATTTCTGGTCAGGTGTGCAGAATAACTCTCACTTGGTAGACTTGCTTCACTCGGCTACCTCGGAGTTCACAACACTACATAATTTTAAGAGATATTGAGTGTCTTTCTTTGTCGCTCGTAAGATTGAGAAGTGATGTGCTAGTGATTATTGTATATTTACCTGGGTTTACCCAAGTTTATGTTTATAGTTTACTAACTATCTTTCAACCTCGGCCTCGACGAGGACAGAAAGCCGGCGGTTTGTTAAAAGTTCTGCCAAATGTCTCAATGATATTTTCTAGTTGGATTTTGGCATTTACGGCTTCAGCGGGTGGGCAGTTCCATGGTTTTATAACCCTCTGGGTGAAAAAACATCTCCTGTTTTCAGTCCTACTTGAGAGTACATACTTTCCAGCACTATATCTGTGATTGTCCTCTTATCTGTGACTTCAAACCAAATGGTTTGAGGTACTTTGAGCTCTGCAATTACTTCATACACTCAGGAATATTGGAAGATATTCTTGTGCTGTATCCAGATTTTGCTAGTGAGGGCTAATAGATCATCAGCCTTACATTTCTTATTCTCTCTTGATTCCATGTATGACTGGCCGTCCTGTGAGGTAGGGATGCTGGATGAGCTTGTTGCTGGGTTTTGATCTGCACTGTATATACCTAAGCGTGTTAATAAAAAAAATAAAATTTATTCTATATATTTTATATTTATAAAAGCTATAAAAACAGATATTTCATCGAATCACCTCACTTTGTGGGGCTACGTGATCAACGCAAATGCGTGTTGGTGTTGCTCACGTGGCCCCACAAAGTGAGGTGATTCGATAAAATATCTGTGCCAAAGTTTACCACCGAGCACTGTCGGATCTTGGATAAATTGTCTCACGACTACCAAGATTTTTGTAGAGTCGTGTGGTCGAGTGGTTTAGGTACCAGGTATGCCAAGGTGCATCGTGCTCCTGGCTATCTGGGTTCGAATACTTCTGGGGTGTGGAGTTTTCAGTTGCATATTGGCTTGGAGACCATTCAAGCTTGTTTGCATATATATATATATATATATATATATATATATATATATATATATATATATATATAGAGAGAGAGAGAGAGAGAGAGAGAGAGAGAGAGAGAGAGAGAGAGAGAGAGAGAGAGAGAGAGAGAGAGAGAGAGAGAGAGAGAGAGAGAGAGAGAGAGAGAGAGAGAGAGAGAGAGAGAGAGAGAGAGAGAGAGAGAGAGAGAGAGAGAGAGAGAGAGAGAGAGAGAGAGAGAGAGAGAGAGAGAGAGAGAGAGAGAGAGAGAGAGAGAGAGAGAGAGAGAGAGAGAGAGAGAGAGAGAGAGAGAGAGAGAGAGAGAGAGAGAGAGAGAGAGAGAGAGAGAGAGAGAGAGAGAGAGAGAGAGAGAGAGAGAGAGAGAGAGAGAGAGAGAGAGAGAGAGAGAGAGAGAGAGAGAGAGAGAGAGAGAGAGAGAGAGAGAGAGAGAGAGAGAGAGAGAGAGAGAGAGAGAGAGAGAGAGAGAGAGAGAGAGAGAGAGAGAGAGAGAGAGAGAGAGAGAGAGAGAGAGAGAGAGAGAGAGAGAGAGAGAGAGAGAGAGAGAGAGAGAGAGAGAGAGAGAGAGAGAGAGAGAGAGAGAGAGAGAGAGAGAGAGAGAGAGAGAGAGAGAGAGAGAGAGAGAGAGAGAGAGAGAGAGAGAGAGAGAGAGAGAGAGAGAGAGAGAGAGAGAGAGAGAGAGAGAGAGAGAGAGAGAGAGAGAGAGAGAGAGAGAGAGAGAGAGAGAGAGAGAGAGAGAGAGAGAGAGAGAGAGAGAGAGAGAGAGAGAGAGAGAGAGAGAGAGAGAGAGAGAGAGAGAGAGAGAGAGAGAGAGAGAGAGAGAGAGAGAGAGAGAGAGAGAGAGAGAGAGAGAGAGAGAGAGAGAGAGAGAGAGAGAGAGAGAGAGAGAGAGAGAGAGAGAGAGAGAGAGAGAGAGAGAGAGAGAGAGAGAGAGAGAGAGAGAGAGAGAGAGAGAGAGAGAGAGAGAGAGAGAGAGAGAGAGAGAGAGAGAGAGAGAGAGAGAGAGAGAGAGAGAGAGAGAGAGAGAGAGAGAGAGAGAGAGAGAGAGAGAGAGAGAGAGAGAGAGAGAGAGAGAGAGAGAGAGAGAGAGAGAGAGAGAGAGACAGACAGACAGACAGACAGACAGACAGACAGACAGACATTCACTTTTACATATATACATAAGCATCTATTTATATTCCAGGGTTGCCAATGTGGCCATTGGTGGGTTCGCTCCTGCACATGCGCGGAGGACCGACTAGACAGACACTACAGAACCTGAAGAATAAATACGGCAACATGGCAAGCTTTGGCATCCTTGGCACCAGGTATGAGGCTCCCCGAGCCAAGCTTATCTCTTCATATACCAGTCTGTCTTTATCACCCGCCTACTTTGATAAGGAAGGAAAAACTACCGATATGATATAGATAGATAAATAGATAGAGCGATAGAGAAGAGAGAGAGAGAGAGAGGGAAAGGGGGTGAAGGAATGCAAGTCACACTACACCGGACCTTATTAGCAACACGGTCAGTTGTCAGAGCCTTTCCGCCCCCACCTACAACACAGATTACACTCCGTCCAGCAGGTACTAAGCTGTCGTCTTCAGCTGAAAGCTCACGCCTGCTGCTACCGCCTTCAGCAGTTACTTATTGATCTGAGAACACCAGCAGGTGAGTCTGAAGATTCTTGTGCTGTGACTGTTGCATAGAGATATACATAGGAAGGCTCGTCATTTTACTGTCAAGGAGTATAGTGATTGTGTATTTGTTATTTGTGTAAATTAACAGACTGACAGGTGGGGCTTCCGTTTGGCCCCACCTGTCATCTTCAGTTGTTTTCTATACCTTGAAAAGAAATACACATATCTGTCTCATCATGGTTTTTATTTTTTTAATACCTTCCTTTTAATAATAAAACATCTGGTTCTGAAAAGTGTCTGTGACTGCATTTGAATATGTTTCTCTGAGCTTTTTTGTCTTCATCTGTGTCTCAGAAAATACCCTCGTTTTCGTCTTCGCCTCTGTCTCTTCTTTTGTCTATCTCCGTCCCCACCTCTCTCTACGCCTGTCTGTCTCCATCGTTTCATCTGTCTCCAAGATTATCAGTTCGAGACAGGGTCTCAACTGTGTGTGTCTTACGTTGATATCAATCGATGCACTAAAAGACCAAGTGAAAAGATAAGCTGGTGAGGAAATGTCATGTCACCAACTGAGCTCATTTTTGTATTATCATACTTAGGTACCTAGCCATTTATGCAACACCAATAGAACACCTGAATGGTTGTATAACTATACAACCATTCATTGTGTCAAAACCTAACTATGTGACACCACAAAATTTCCATGTGCAGGCGATGAGTCACAATAACGTGGCTAAAGTATGTTGACCAGATCACACACTAGAAAGTGAAGGGACGACGACGTTTCGGTCCGTTCTGGACCATTCTTAAGTCGATTGTGACTCACACACCCTTCACCTTCTAGTGTGTGGTCTGGTCAACAAAATTCCCATCTCACAGGATGGTTAGTCTCACAGGGGCATGTGATCGTTATATAGCCTGCATGAACTTCACAGCAGCCTACGCCAGACTCTAAAACGTATCAACTCTTTGTCGTTATCGGGGATTTTATTATGCAAAATGACCGTTTTACTTTCCTCTCGCCAGACATGGTGTTGGAGTGGGCCGGAAAGACGCTGGGATGTGGAGGTTCTATCCTCCTGGTCCTCTTCCTCCTCCTTCTCCTGCTTTTCTTCTTCGCTCCAGGAAGACGACCTCACAACTTTCCTCCAGGTAAGGATTGCAGGTTAACGAATGTCAACAGAGAGAGAGAGAAATAGATGGATTTATGAATAGTGAGAAAAATATACATTAGGCCTTTATAAAGCAGACAGATAGACAGATAGGTAGAGAGAGCCATGCAAACTTATCAAACAGATACACTAAAGAATAGATAAGCCATAGTTTTCTAGAAAGACAGACACATCGACGGATATATCTATTCCTGTAACTCTTTTAATTAAATACTGTCTTCGTCAATATATAAACTCTATAAAAGAAATTAACATTTAATCATGCAGAAAACAATGATAAATGAATCTGAGGATCTTAATGAGGATGGAATCTGGTGCGTAGCGTGATAAGATATTAGTGTAATTTGCCATGTCATGCAAACTGGGGGGAGGAGGCCCTGGGGCTCACCCCGACCCGCCTATATGACTATCTCTGGTAAAAGACGAGTCACCCCCTCAAAGTTTGGTGAGCCTAGCCCCAAACATCTGGTCCCCAACCTTGAACACACAGAGAGAGAGATAAACAGTCAGACAGGCGGACATACAGACAGACAGACACTCACTTTTATTGGTATACATGAGAATCTGTTCATATTCCAGGGTTGCCAATGTGGCCGTTGGTGGGTTCGCTCCTGCACATGCGCGGAGGACCAACTAGAGAGACACTACAGAACCTGAAGAAATACGGCAACATGGCAAGCTTTGGCATCTTTGGCACCAGGTATGAGGCTCCAGGGAACTGAGTGCCGCTTATCTCTTTATATACCAGTCTATCATCTGTCTACTTTGATAAGGAAGGCAAAACAGCCAATATGATATGGAGAGATAAAATGGTAGAGAGAGAGAGAGAGAGAGAGAGAGAGAGAGAGAGAGAGAGAGAGAGAGAGAGAGAGAGAGAGAGAGAGAGAGAGAGAGAGAGAGAGAGAGAGAGAGAGAGAGAGAGAGAGAGAGAGAGAGAGAGAGAGAGAGAGAGAGAGAGAGTAATTACTCAGTTTCCTCCATCAGGTTTGTGCTGGTGAGCGGGATGTCAACAGTTGAAGGAAGTCTTCTCCCACAAGAACACCAGCGGACGACCAGACATGTTCATCACTACCCTAAAGAACTACATCATCACAGACGGACAAGACTCCCATGTAGGTCAGTAATATATGCACACACACACACACACACACACACACACACACACACACACACACACACACACACACACACACACACACACACACACACACACACACACACATACACTATCTCTCTGACTCTTTGAGTACTGGTGATCACCTGAGATGTAATCAAATCACTCCAGCGTTATCAGCCTTTTCTCCTCCTTATACTCCCACAGCTTTATACTTTGTGTTCAGTTTCTTGATATTTACTAGTTTTACTGTAACAATGAGGAGATTCGAACCCTTGACCTGGTTACTCCAAGCAGCGCACCTTACCTCTGAAACATGATATGGAATAAATTATATGTAAAAATATAGACTGGGTCAGCAGGGGCCTCCAGGCGTCCTGTGGATTCAGTGGAATCCCAGTTTGTATAACTTTTACTACATCGTGGTCAAGAGGTAAGATCCGCTATTCAGTGGTGCCCAGGTCGAGGGAATCGAATCCCCACATTGTTCCAATTGATTTTCTCATTGTGAATTCCCAATTTTATGTGATCTCTCTTTATTCCTTGTTTTGCTTCCTTTTCTATTCATTTATACTTTATATCTCCTTAGCTGTTAGTTAAGCATATTACTCACATTCCTTTCACATCGTACTGCTGTTTCAGGAATCAATGGTTCGAATGGCGAGCGATGGCAGGAACAGCGACGGTTCGTCCTGCGGCACCTGAGGGACCTCGGCTTCGGCAAGACCAGCTACGAGCCCATGATGATGGACGAGGTGGTCGAGCTCATGGAGCACATCCAACAGGAGAAGGGGAAGCCCCTCCCCATGAAGGTGAGGAGGTGAAGGTGTTGGTGATGATGAGAGCTAAGATGAGGATGATTAAGATGGTGTGTTGTGAGAAAAAGATGCTGATTGGTCCGGTGCAGGGGACCATTACACCCCCTCACTCACGTTAAAGCCTGCACTGAATGGGTGATCTATGAACTGTTAGGCTATTACAGGGACACCCTTGACTTTGAGTAAGGGAACCTTGATAATCCAAAGGAGCTTACAATCCTCGATAATGGTATATCATACTGTATCATACCAGAGATATCCAATCGTCAAATAAACATCTACTAAGGATAACGCTCGACGATGGCAAGTAATTACTGAAAACCCCTTTTTTTGTACTTTCTTCTTTAACCTACTTGACTTTGTGTATATAATTATCCCACATAATCTATGCAATGTGTCAACGTCGACAGGAATATAAATTATCAACGCATTATTTCTTGATGTTGAAGTGAAATAAAGATGCTTTAATGAGTAGCCTTGTGTTGAGCATGTCATAATAAACATCCCATCTCTTCCTTACGACTACTCAAGTGGTAGGAATTGCAACACAGTGTTGCAGCACTAAATATCCTCCTCGAGCCTGCAATACGCTTAATAACAACATCTTACGCCACCAAAGTATCTCACAACCCACAACAAAGCCTGCACACACTTCACTAACCCACCGTCATGTTGCAGAATTTCTTCAACCGGTCTGTGGTGAACGTGTTGTGGGGGATGGTGATGGGGAAGAGGTTCTCCTACGACGACGCCAAGTTAGCCAAGCTCCTCAAGACCTTCATACAGCTGGCAGACTTCAACCTGCTCGATCCCCTCCTCTTCATCCCTGGGATGATGTGGGCTATGATGTACATTCCCATCTTGAAGGAGAGTATTACGCCAATCAAGAAGGTCAATAAATTTTTGAAGGTATGATGTAAATCATCAAACTCGTTGAATAATGCTTTCATATTCACCATCCTAGAGCTCATTGAATAATTTTGAATCAAAATCTGCTTGTTAGGATTAATTGATTTGCAAGGCTAACCATTTCTAACAAACGTAACCAAACATAAGCTTACCCTTTTATTTATCTTTCTTTCTCTTTCGTTCTTTCTTTTTCTTTCCCCTCGTTTTCTCTTACGATCCCTTGCTTATCCTTTTAGTATCCACTTCTTATTCCTATTACTAACCTCCTTCTAATTGGGTGGGAGTGGGTGTTATAAATAGGAGCTGCCTCGTATGGGTCAATAGGCCTTCTGCAGTTACCTTTGTTCTTATGTTCTTATTCCTATTACTATCCCCTTTATTACACCTTACCTTTCGTACCTTTTGCCTTGCTTTTTCTTCCTTTAAGATTTTCGTCTTCTCACCTCTCTCTTGCCTATTTATTGCCTTTCCCTCCTTCCCTCATTCTTTTGTTTCCAGTAGCTGAATCTTAAACAACATTCCCTCATCACAATCGACTTGAGATTGGTCCAGGACGGATCGAAACGTCGTTGTCCCTTCACTTTCTAGTGTGTGGTTTGGTCAACATATTTCAGCCATGTTATTTTGACTCCTCCTCTGCAACCATTACTGAAGTATCTATTGCAAAGGGAAACTTGAGACAATGGCACGTTTCAATCGAGCCCACAGACTTTACCTCAGAATGGCGTATCTTCCTATGTTTGTGAGAGCTGAGTACCTCAAGCTCCTTACATAACAACAGGTGTTTGAATACACAGATACGCTCGCACCTTTAAAGAGCTCATCAATTGATCTCTATTAATAATAATAATAATAAAAGAATATGGATTATTATGTAATGGTCACTGATTAAGTGATCATTTAATGTAATGGTGATGTAATGATAACATATAAGTTTGTTTAACGTTTATATTAGTCGTAGTCAACATTAATGTCCAAATTACAGCCAGTGGATACAGTCATATCATGTAATGACTTTAAGCATTGTGCTTCTTCTTTCATGTATCACTCGTTATTGTCTTTGGTTACTGTAAGCTTGTTGAAATTTATTGAATACATTTTTGTTGTTATTGGTCACTAATTTACAGGCCAAATTGTTGGAATGATTGTATGTTTTGGTTGACAAAATTGTATCTAAAACTAGTCTCGTTATTTTGACTTATACTTCGTTGGTACAGGTATTACAGTGTGCTAGAGGTTTGTAACGCCCTGTATTGTCGAGAAAACTACCCAATGTTAAACTGAACGTAATACAGATATCCTTGAGAGGACTAGAAATCTGGAGAAACTGGACATTTCTCAATCATGAGATTTCCACAGAGTTTTGATTAAGAACATAAGAACAAAGGCAACTGCAGAAGGCCTATTGGCCCATACGAGGCAGCTCCTATTTATAACTACCCAATCCCACTCATATACTTGTCCAACCCGCGCTTGAAACAATCGAGGGACCCCACCTCCATAATGTTACGCGGCAATTGGTTCCACAAATCAACAACCCTGTTACTGAACCAGTATTTACCCAAGTCTTTCCTAAATCTAAACTTATCCAATTTATACCCATTGTTTCGTGTTCTGTCTTGTGTTGATACTTTTAATACCCTATTAATTATAGATTAATTAATCTATAATTAATTAGATTAATTAATCAAGGGAGATTATATCTCCCTTGATTTTTTAGCGCTGCATTACATTCAAATGCGACTTTATCAGCCTCAGTATCTACAGTGTTCGGGAGACTGACAGCGTGACCGGCTCTGCTCTCTGCTTGCATAAAGCCGCTTATAGTTGCGTCTTGATTATTGTCTTTTATACTTGTGATGACCTGAGCAGCTGATTAGTGGGTGATGATAGCAGTCGCCATGCAAGGGGGGGGGGCATGTGAGGCTTATCGGTTATCTCTTGCCGTATGTCTCTGGTTATCAAAAGCGGGGAGATTCATTTTCAATAATTGTGGGTATTATTGTAAAGATTTTTATTCTTATTATTGAGAAAAACAATTGGAGGAATAGGGGGATACAACCCTTCGACCTGGTTACTCCCAAGCCTCGCTATTGTGATTTCCTTGTTTATTATTATTATTATTATTATTATTATTATTATTATTATTATTATTATTATTACTATTATTATTATTATTATTATTATTATTATTTTTATTATTATTATTATTATTTTTATTATTATTATTATTATTTTTATTATTATTATTATTATTATTATTATTACTATTATTATTATTATTATTATTATTATTATTATTATTATTATTATTAGTAGTAGTAGTAGTAGTAGTATTAACAGCATTACTGAACTAAATTTTCATCTTTCCAGGATGAATTGCGAGATTTTATGGCGGATAAAGACTTAGTCTCCGGCAATTCCTTGGCAGCTGTTTATCTCCAAGAAATCAAGAATCGTGGCGACGAACAGTCACACTTCAACAGTAAGGACATCTCTCTGAACACTGACACGGGGAACAAATATATAATACTTACGTAAAATACAAAAAAACAGTATGTTATGGAGAATATTTGTTATCTTAGATGACGAGGAGTGAGGAGCAGATAGAGAGCCTCCAGAGGCCAAGACGGGGTCTTAGCATTTAGTGAAGTTTCAACGTGGCCCCGATTGGTGAAGTGACCTAGCCTGTAATGTTCATTAAGGTTCTCTCAGGCCAACCACTGATCTTTCCAGAGATGCAATCCTCAACAGTTGCCTAACTCCACAGTACATAATTCCTGAAAGGTGAATAATGCATTAGGTGTAAGGAAACTTTTCCAAACGTCTCTGCCCTTCTGGGGAGTCAAACCCGGGACCATTAGGTTGTGGACCAACTACGCTGATCAGGAATCACAAAATAAATTATCTTGAGAACACTAAATGCACTAATATATCGAAAAAGGATAAATCTTTTTGCTTTCGTTCAGCAGGTACTGCTAAGGAATCAGGGGGTTGCTAATTGCTAAGATGCACATACTGCAATATTTGGGACAACTCTGTGAACTAGCACAGGCCTTGAAGAGCCGTCTTGGATTTTGATCAGATTTAGAAAACATTTCCTCCCCACAGTTCATCTTTGTTTGTCTAGTGTACCTACTCTTAACTTACTTATATACATCCTAAGCATGCTTTTTTTTAAGCGATGTTTCAGTGTGTAAGAGTTTTTATCATTTAAGAAGTCAAATTGTGCTGACGTCACATTTGTGTTGTTGACAGTGAACCAGCTGAAGGCGGTCATAACAGAGATGTTTTTGGCCGGGATGGAGACCACCTCCACCACCCTGACGATGGCGATCTACCTTATGGCCAAGCACCCGGCCGTCCAGCAGCGGGTCCAACAGGAGCTGGACTCGGTTGTGGGCAACGGTAGACTACCAAGCTTCTCCTGATATGGACAAGTAAGTGACAGACTGTCACGTAGACTCTTCAAGCGGCCTTACTGGTCTTCAAATCTTAAAACCCATTACTCATTTTTTTTTTTTTTGCTGAACTCCAATGTTAGCTTTATCATATTTTCAGTAAACGCAATCCTAATTTCACTTTTTCCTGACCACAACTATTTGCAATGCCACTAGTTGCAATATGGCTAACAGCCCACAAAGGAGCAGGGAGCAAAGCATTTAGAGCAACAACACTCAGTTCATGGGTGTTGTCCCATTGCCAGATGTCTGTTTTCTGAGTAGGTAACACACCTGCAAGAGAGACGGGCACATGCGCGGGATAGTTGGTCGTATCTAGCTCATCGTGCATGTCAGCTAGCAATGAGCTAGATAATCGGTTCACATCGGAATGCATACATGTAGTTCTTGCATGATTGTGGTTCCCAGATGGGGGATGACAGTTTAATATGAGGGAGAAGGGTTCACAGATACTACCTTGTGCATTGTTTATACTTGATTTGGGGTTTCTCTATATAGAAAACTGCTTTTGAGCGTGTCATGGTTAAGTGGTTAAATGTGTGTGTTGGGAGTACCCAGTAGGCAGGTTTGAATCCTCCTCATGGCTCCTAGTGCTTTTCGCATTGAGATTTCGCAAGGTGATTTCGTTGTGCATTTCTTTTATTTATTTTACAATGTAAGTAGAGAAAATTGTAACAATTCCTTTGAGCTATTATTTACTATTATTACTCTGTTCCTATCTCTAGAACTATCTCGTTGACGACGCAGCAGAAGGTGACAATTAGACGTGTTCCTTGCTCCCAAGATTATTTGTTTCACAGATCTAAATGCTCAATTTTCCATTCAGTCTCATTAATATAATAGAGAGAAATAGATTAGATTCATTCAGTATTAAATCTATATTGTTTAACATAACCTAGTTCATTTTTTTTAACTTTTTCATTGTTGTTTATGTTATCAAAAAATTAAACAGGAACTTTCCCTTGATAATAACTAGCATGTTTTTCGGCTCTTAATTCTTGTTCGCCCTCTGAAATATAAATAAACGCGGTTTCGTTTTCATCCTCTCATATTGCATCTTATGCGCCTTTTGTCCCTCCTATTCCTGATATTTCCAACCCCCTGCTGCAGGCTGCCCTACACCAAGGCCGCCATTCATGAGATACAGAGAGCCTTCAACATGGTGCCCTTCTCTCTGCCTCACGCTGCTCTGGAGGACTGCATCCTTGCTGGCTACCACATTCCCAAAGGTAACTTGGTAGTGGATTCTCTCAATTACAGTTCTCACTGGTACTTTGGATACTGAGCGATACACTAACAAATTAATTTCGTTAGTTCTCACGAGTCTGTTGTTTGTCACATTAAATAAGAATCCCATTATAGAACTGTTACTTACTCCTGTAGGGACGGTGCTCTTGGGTAACCTTGACGATGCCCTCTCGAACCTTGAGCTGTGGAAGAACCCAAAGGCGTTTGACCATGAGAACTTCCTCGATAACAGTGGCGAGTTTGTCAAGAACGAGGCCTTCATTCCCTTTGGCATAGGTAAGTTTAAGTGTGATGCAACTGAATGCTGCTTTGAGGAGCTGAGTTCAGAGACCTTTGGAACCATCTATATCTCTTAAGGCAAATGGCTGTTTGTTTGTCTGCCAGTTGGTATATTTGTCCGTCAGTCTGTCCGAGGATGGAGGTCAGACGCTTGGAGCTTGCCTTGCCTAACATTCTCACATGAACCCTGTGGGATAGGGAAGTGTCATAGCTCAGTCGGAGTGGGCTCCAATCCCACACTTAAAGAAATACCGGCCTTTAATGCAACTCTCAAGCGATTTTCATGTAGTCATTGTGAAATATTGGTTGCGTTGCTCGTAGCTGTATTTAGCATGCGATTTTCAGATACGGAATCATCTGCTTTCTGAAAAAAATGGATTATGCAGCATTATCTTCCTATGTACCATTTAAGATTCCGTTCTGTTGGACTTCGCGTATTGTTAAACACATCGTCACGTTTCTCCGCAGGAAAGCGACAGTGTGCAGGTGAACCTCTGGCCCGGATGGAGCTCTTCCTCTTCTTATCCTGCCTCCTTGCAGCGCTTCTTCTTCACTGTTGTGGAGGAGGAACCCGGCCGCACCGACAACCCCAACTTTAAAGCCACCCCCAACTACACCGCCATGGCTCGCCTCAGGTTCCCTCTGTAGCTCTTCAATTTGATGTGGCAAGTTTGCTGTGACAAGCTTCAGCAAGATTACTATAGAGGAAATTACACGCGTTCTCATGGAGGAATTGAACCCGAATCTTCACTCAGCAGCGGGCGAGGGTTCAAGTCCTCGATGAATTCATTAATATCTGGGTGTTGTTTATTGATAAAGTTAACTTAAAGTTATATTATGTCTTTATTGCTTTGCACAATAGGAACAAGTTAGCCTATACTGTGTTAATAAGTTCATCTATACTATGGAGAAAAGCTTACCTATAGTTTGTCAACAAGGTCACCTGTTCTATGGCATTATTATTCTTAAAATATACAATGATATGAAAATGGGCTTTACACTTATAATATAGCAAGTCATGTTTTCTGAGTATATCTGAATTATCACGAATTAGCAAGTGAGGAGTATTCTAATTAGGCAATGTTTAACAATTTTCACATCTGTAAAAATCTGATTTTTTTTTACTAGTCTGGTTTCTTTTTACTGCAATTATGAAGTATACAGTAAGCACATTAATGCTTTTCTAGGAAAGTACAGTAATGTGCAAAAGATGCAACAAATTCTTCCAAGTTAGACAAAAATTATATCACCAAATTTATTGGTGATTTGCCGCAACTGTTGTACGCCTCTTTTTATATTTAAATAAAGTTAAAATTCAGTCCATACTCCCTAGACACCCTATTTTAGTTAAATGCATAACTATCACTTTTCTGTTGGTCACCCATCTGCTAGCTGTGTTCACCCGTTTTCTATTCAGCTTTAACTTTAACATTATTTCATCATTCTCCATAAATCCAAAAACTTCTAGTACTACAATCACCTTCTATGGTTGATTGTTCAGTAAGTCACTGAACTATATGTTTAACAGATGTCTAACCCTGTCCATGGAGGACAGGGACAGAAGAAAATATATATATATATAATTTTTTTTTTTTTTTTTGAGATATATACAAGAGTTGTTACATTCTTGTACAGCCACTAGTACGCGTAGCGTTTCGGGCAAGTCCTTAATCCTATGGTCCCTGGAATACGATCCCCTGCCGCGAAGAATCGTTTTTTCATCCAAGTACACATTTTACTGTTGCGTTAAACAGAGGCTACAGGTAAGGAATTGCGCCCAGTAAATCCTCCCCGGCCAGGATACGAACCCATGACATAGCGCTCGCGGAACGCCAGGCGAGTGTCTTACCACTACACCACGGAGACTGCTAATATATATATATATATATATATATATATATATATATATATATATATATATATATATATATATATATATATATATATATATATATATATATATATATATATATATATATATATATATATATATATATATATATATATATATATATGTATATATATATATATATATATATATATATATATATATATATATATATATATATATATATATATATGTATATATATATATATATATATATATATATATATATATATATATATATATATATATATATATATATATATATATATATATGTTGGTTAGCACTGTAAATGTGTGGCTAAAAATAAAGGCTAAAAATCGTCATACTAGAAAATGAAAGCGGCTCGCGAAAGTGACGTACTGTCCCGTTTTCTGTTTTGGGTCCTCTGTATTAGTCTGTTAGGTTAGGAGAGACCACTTTAAATTAACAGTTTTCAGGACGTTTTGTAACCATAGGACAACTTACTGCTCTCCTAACCTGCCAGAGGGTCCATAACTTGCTGCTCTGGGTCCATTTCATTTGGTAAATTAACTTCCATTTTGTTTTAAACTCCAATACGGCGATTTTTGGCCGTAATGCATACGGGCGAAAAGCGCCGTAATTTGTAGGAAGACGGGCTGCTCAGTTCAAGTCGGACTACATAAGATGATCAGCTCCACTTCAGGCCAGGAGAGGCCCAGGTTTGAAGCTGGCAGATCACCCTTTGTGGATGCATTCTTTTTTTCCTCTACTATATTTTGTCATGATTTAAATTACACGCCGTTTCACTGGGGGAACCTCGGGATATAAGAACATAAGAATAAAGGTAACTGCAAAAGGCCTATTGGCCCATTCTAGGCAGCTCCTATTTATAACCACCCAATCCCAATCATATGCATGTCCAACCCACGCTTGAAACAATCGAGGACCCTACCTCCACCACGTTAAGCAGTAATTGGTTCCACAAATCAACAATCCTGTTATCAAACCAGTATTTGCCCAGGCCTTTCCTGGGTAAATACTGGTTTATAGCCCAAATGAGTTACAGAGACATCAGAAAGAATTTTTTCAGTGTCAGAGTAGTTAATAAATGGAATGCATTAGGTAATGATGTGGTGGAGGCAGACTCCATACCAGATTCAAATGTAGATATGACAGCCCTATAGGCTCAGGAATCTGTACACCAATTCATTGACAGTTGAGAGGCTGGGCAAAACAAGCCGAACCTCAACTTCCGAAAGCACAATTAGGTGAGCTAGGAGAGTGACTCAAACACTCATCAGACCCAAGCATCAGAGTGGCGAGGTGTCAGCAGGAGTAGCACAGGATTCTGTACTTGGACCCATCCTGTTTCTAATATATGTAAACGATCTTCCAGAGGGTATAAACTCTTTACTCTCAATGATTGCTGATGATGCAACAATTATGAGAAAAATCAAATCAGACAAAGATAGACAGAGACTACAGGACGACCTGGACAAACTTGAGGAATGGTCTAAAAAATGGCTACAAAGTTCAACTCAGGAGTAATGTAAAGTAATGAAATTAGGCGAAGGGAGTGGAAGGTTGAACACAAGGAACTATTTGGGAGGTGAAATCCTGCAAGAGTCAAATAGAAAAAAAGATATGGGGTTGATATCACACCAAACCTGTCCTCAGAGGCCCACATCAAAAGTATATCATCAGCGACATATGCTAGATTGGCCAACATAAGAACTGCCTTTAGAAACTTGCGTAAGGAATCGCTCAGGACCTTGTATACCACCAATGGCAGGCCAATTCTGAAATATGCAGCTCCAGCCTAGAGTTCATACTTAGTTAAACACAAAACAAAGTTAGAGAAGATTCAGTGGTATGCCACCAGACTAGTCCCGGAACTGACAGGTAAGAGCTAAGAGAAAAGGTTAAGGGAGCTGAACATCACGTCCATGGAAAACAGAAGAGTAAGGGGAGACATGATAACCACCTAACTGGGCCTCGTAGCCTGGTGGATAGCGCACAGGACTCGTAATTCTGTGGCGCGGGTTCGATTCCCGCACGAGGCAGAAACAAATGGGCAAAGTTTCTTTCACCCTAAGTGCCCCTGTTACCTAGCAGTAAATAGGTACCTGGGAGTTAAGTCAGCTGTCACGGGCTGCTTCCTGGGGGTGGAGGCCTGGTCTAGGACCAGGCCGCGGGGACACTAAAAAGCCCCGAAATCATCTCAAGATAACCTCAAGATAACCTACAAAATTCTCAGGGGAATTGACAAGGTAGACAAAGACAGACTCATTAGCACGGGTGGAACACGAAAAGAGGACTCAGGTGGAGACTTAGTTCCCAAATGAACCAAAAAAAAACATTAGAAATAATTTTTTTAGTGTCAGTGTAGTTAAAAAGTTAAATGCATTAGGCAGGGATGTGGTGGAGGCTGACTCCATACACCAGTTTCAAATATTGATTTGATAGAGCCCAGTAGTCTCAGGAATTTGTACATCAGTTGATTGGCCGTTGAGAGGCGGGACCAAAGAGCCAAAGCTCAACCCTCACAAGCACAACTAGGTGAGTAGAACTAGGTGAGTACCAACTAATAATCCATCCTCTACAGTTCCCCATCCCTAATTTACAGCATAGAGCACTCGAGCCAACACAGAAAACGACAAATAAACTCTCACTGCTAACCCTATACTAAACCAAACTTAGTAAGCAGCATGCCGCACTCTCACTATTAACCACAGAATGCCTGTACCCAGGCCACCATGCAATAGTTCCAAGCGCTAACATTCTTCATGCATACGGTAACTGTAACTAACTCATTACTGCTGTAACGTGCCTAGTTGCCCGTAACGCTGTGCGTATTAGTGGCTTTAGGCATAACATTTTTCAGTCTCTGTGGCGTAGTGGTAAGACGCTCACTTGGCGTTCCGCGAGCGCTTTGTCATGGGTTCGTATCCTGGCCGAGGAGAATTTACTGGGCGCAAATCCTTAACTGTAGCCTCTGTTTAACTCAACAGTAAAATGTGTACTTGGTTGTAACAACGATTCTTCGCGGCAGGGGGTCGTATTCCAGGGACCTGCCCGAAACGCTACGCGTACTAGTGGCTGTACAAGATTGTAACAACTCTTGTATATATCTCAAAAAAAACAACCATGTACTAGCTCTATTTAGAAATCCAACATTATTTTTGTAACTAATTTTGAATGTATATACTTTTATCTGAATAAACATTATCTTATTATCATAGTTAAACGAAAATTGGCATTGAGCCCATTATGAAAAGAAAGAAAGAGATAAAGAGAGAGAGATAGATAGAGAGAGAGAGAGAGAGAGAGAGAGAGAGAGAGAGAGAGAGAGAGAGAGAGAGAGAGAGAGAGAGAGAGAGAGAGAGAGAGAGAGAGAGAGAGAGAGAGAGAGAGAGAGAGAGAGAGAGAGAGAGAGAGAGAGAGAGAGAGAGAGAGAGAGAGAGAGAGAGAGAGAGAGAGAGAGGAAGATAGGGAAGGGGGGGGGGGGATGATTATCAACATTAACCCTCATAACCTTCAATATTTGTTGCCAACACGTTCAGTTGTCATGCAGACCTAAGGCGGTACGGCAGTTCTCTCAACTTCCTTCCAGTAATTACCCAGAACTCAAGATAAGTAGCCCCCTTCCCCACATACCTAGCTTAGACAATTTAGAGAAACAAACGAACAGACAGATTGACAGAGAGGTTTTTCTGCACCTCCCTACAGCACCGAATACACTCCCTCAAGCAGGTACCAAGCTGTCGTCTGTAGCTGAAAGCTCACGTCTGCTGCCTACCGTCTTCAGCAGTTACCTACCGAGCAGACAACACCAGCCGGTGAGTGTGATGACTCTTGTCTGTCTCTGCTGTGACTATTATCAAAGTCACAAAAGTCACTTTATCAAAGGCCACATAATGCCTGAGGATGTTTTCCATCGAACTGAAAGTGAAATTGAATTCAATTTCAGTTTCAAGGTCCCTATTGTTCCTGAAGATTTTTCTAAGTAGATTTTAAACTGAAGTTTTGTTAGGCAAAACCTAAACTGTTAGGTTTTGTTTATCCTTTGTTCTAATAACATGCACCATGTTATTAGAACAAAGGATAAAGACTTATACTTGTTCAATTCAGCCTCAACAGTCGTATTCATGGTAGTTTTCGACATTTTAAAAGGAAATGCATGTTCCATCGATCGTGGTGTTTAAACATGAAAATATTTTGTAAATAATTTCTTTTTAAGAATCCGCTTCAAAAATTGATCAACACTTGCCGTTAGCACTGGTTTCACTGTACCAAATTACCGTTTTACTTTCCTCTCGCCAGACATGGTGCTGGAGTGGGTCGGGGAGACGCTGGGGTGTGGAGGGTCTATCCTCCTGGTCGTCCTCTTCCTCCTTCTTTTCTTCTCTTCGGGAAGGCGACCCCAAAATTTCCCTCCAGGTAAGGTTGGTAAAATGTAAACAGAAAAAGAAATACCTAGATGGAAGAATTGTTAGAAAGATTAAAATTGTTAGAAAGAAAGGCCCATATAATGTTAATACAGATAGGTAGGCAAAGAGGTAAATAACCATACACTCTAATCAAACATATATATTTTTTTTATTATTTTCTACCACAGACGTGGCCACACATTTACAATGCTAACCAGCATATATACATTTTCTCCTGTCCTCCATGGACAGGGTTAGAGAAAACATATATTAAACGATAAATAAGTCATAGTTTGCTAAGCAGACAGTCTCTTAGCCGGATACATCGATGGGTATAAAGGAAGATGAAACAAGAGACAGATTTATTGATGATTCACTGATGAAAATATGGATATTAACAGGTAAAAGAATACAAATAATTTAATATATCAATAAACGGATAAAACCCTTTTAGAACCGGTTAGGTGACCATGCTGGCAGAATCATCATGGGTTCTGGGGGAAGGAGGAGAGTCCTCGATAAACCAAATAAGCTACCGGTCCCCCAACAGGTTGGAACCCACATATTTGTGGTTTTATAACAAAGAACCACATACAAACACACATGTACACAGAAACAGACACATATATTTAAATATATAGATGCATATGCACACATAAAATGGATTCACAGACACAGGTGCACATACACTCAAAGACACAGTAACTCACATACAAGCACAAGCGCATACAGGACCACAGAAACCATAAGATACGTTCAATCTTGTAATCAAGCAGCTTTGTATATGTACCCAAATGCACTCAAACACAGAATTATGTCATACATAAGCATCTGCTCGTTTACCAGGGTTGCCAATGTGGCCATTGGTGGGTTCACTCCTGCACATGCGCGGAGGACCAACTAGGCAGACACTACAGAACCTGAAGAAGAAATATGGCAACATGGCAAGCTTTGGCAGTCTTTGGCACCAGGTATGAGGCTCCACGAGCCAAGTGCGGCTTATCTCTTTATATACCAGTCTGTCTTTATCACCCGCCTACTTTGATAAGGAAGGCAAAACAACCGATATAGATAAAATGGTAGATAGGGAGTGAGTGAAATTTTAAGGAGAAGAGAGAGAGAGAGAGAGAGAGAGAGAGAGAGAGAGAGAGAGAGAGAGAGAGAGAGAGAGAGAGAGAGAGAGAGAGAGAGAGAGAGAGAGAGGGGAGAGAGAGAGAGAGAGAGAGAGAGAGAGAGAGAGAGAGAGAGAGAGAGAGAGAGAGAGAGAGAGAGAGAGAGAGAGAGAGAGAGAGAGAGAGAGAGAGAGAGAGAGAGAGAGAGAGAGAGAGAGATATATTAATCAGTTTCCTCCATCAGGTTTGTGCTGGTGAGCGGGATGTCAACATTGAAGGAAGTCTTCTCCCACAAGCACTCCACCGGACGACCAGACATGGTCATCACTACCACCAGGAACTACCTCTTAACCGAAGGACGTGACCTCTATGTAGGTCAGTAATATATGCACACACACACACACACACACACACACACACACACACACACACACACACACACACACACACACACACACACACACACACACACACACACACACACACACACACACACACACACACACACACACACACATACACACACACACACACACTAGCACACTCACATGCATATAAATTGTATTTCCAAGCATGAACATAGATTCAGCAAATTAATATCCTGCTTGACCAACTTATTTGAGTTCTTTGACAAGATGACATCAATCAAACTGGAGAGAGAGAGAGGGCTGGATAGACTGCATTTTCCTGTATTACTAGAAGCTTTTGACACTGTTCCTGTTAAGCGACTCCTGAGCAGACTAGAAAAACAGGCTTGTATATCTGGAAGCGTACTTAAATGGGTGAAAGAGAGGTGTAAACGTCCCGTTATCCGCTAGGAACTTGGACAAAGATTCCTAACGAGCACTGTATAAATCCTCTGTGAACACCATTATTGAATATACTGTCCAGGCAGGAACCCTTGCCTGAAGAAGCACAAAACAAAATATGAACTGATCCATAAATATGCAACAAAGCGCCTTCTTGGGCTAAGAGGACCGAGAATAGCGCGAGAGACCATACACCTTGCGGTCTATGGTCTCACACATTCTGCGGTTTTTGGTCTAACGTACCTTGGGCTCTGGGTCTCAGTCGTCAATGTGTAGTATTCCATACAATCTCTTTAATACCTTTCAGCATTCCACTTACAATACTTAAAATTCTCTTACATGTTGCTGCTATTTCAGGGACCATAGGCTCGCTACTTTTTAAACCACTTCACAATTGTGTTACTTGCAGTAGCTAAATGAACTGTGTGGCTCAGTTTCAGAACCTATCGTGTGCCTCTGTAACCCTTTCCACTCCCGCCCACGGAATGGGTATGGGGTACATAATGATCCACACTAAATAAATGCTGCTACTGTTTCAGGGATCATAGGGTCGAGTGGCGAGCGATGGCAGGAACAGCGACGGTTCGTCCTGCGGCACCTGAGGGACCTCGGCTTTGGCAAAACTAGCTACGAGCCCATGATGGTGGACGAGGTGTCGGAGCTGATGAATCACATCCAGCAGCAGAAAGGAAAACCCCTCCACATGAACGTAAGAAAGTGAAGGTGTTGGTGATGATGATCGCGAAAGGGATTAAGTGTTTGAAAAAAAAAGATGATCATTCGCCTCGTGCAGGGAATGATGCTCACTTTACATGCTCAGTAACGTTAAAGTAAGCACGTTAAGGCTTGCACTGGACGGATGAACGCAAGGGCACCGTCACCTTTGACTCAAGAGTATCCTCGATAAGCTAAACGGGCTTCCTGTCCCCGAGAACAGTATATCATGCTATATTAGAGACAGGAAACCACCAAGTATCTCACAACCCACAACAAAGCCTGCACACACTTCACTAACCCACCGCCTTGTTGCAGAAATTCTTCAACCGGTCTGTGGTGAACGTGTTGTGGGGGATGATGATGGGGAAGAGGTTCTCCTACGACGACGCCAAGTTAGAAAAGCTCCTCAAGACCTTCTTCCAGCCAGTCGACTTCAACTTGCTTGATCCCCTCATCTTTATCCCTGGGATGACATGGGCTATCATGTATATTCCTATTCTGAGGGAGAATCTTACCTCAATCAAGGATATCATTAAGTTTATGAGGGTAAGATGTGAATCTCCATGTCACGCTTTAGTTATGTTCTTTGGTTATTGCAAGCTTCCTGAAATTTATTGAATACATTTTTGTTGTTGGTCAATAATTCACGAAAGGGGTCAAATTATTGAAGTGATTGTATGTTTTGCTTGACAAATTGTCTCCAAATGTAGTCTCGTCATATTGACTTATCCTATGTAGAGACTGGTATAAGTGTGTGCTCGCCCACTGTACGATTTACATTACACGTTTGGAACGTCCTGCATTGTAGAGGAACGTACCATGTGTTCTGAACGTAATACAAATATCCTTATGAGGACTAGAAATCTGGAGAAACAGGACATTGCTAGCTTCTGAAATTTCTGCTGAGTTTAGCTTATCTCTCCTTTCTGAAGTGGCATGCTATTTCAGTGTGACCTTAGTATCCTCGGTATCTACAATGTTGAAGAGACTGATAGTGTGACAGGCTCTGCTTTCTGCTTATGTAAAGTAGTTTGCGATTACATCTTGATTTTGAACAGTTAGCCAGTTGATAATTTTATGATAGGAGTTGTCATGTGGTGATTGGAAGGCTATCACTTTCTCCTGGTGGTTATCTCTTTAAGTTATATCTGGTGATCTTGGCCGTAGAATTTCAGTGTGAGTAATTATTATTATTATTATTATGCAGGCGATGAGTCACAATAACGTGGCTAAAGTATGACTTTAGCCACGTAATGTTGTTAGTAATAAAGCTAACATTATTATTAAATACTACTAGCTGTATCCGGCCACGCGTTGCTGAGCCACAGTAATCCTCTCCTGTCCCCCCCTGTCCTCCCCACCATTCCAAACTTCCCCCTTCCACTCGTCCTCCCAACCATTTCCCCGTCCCTCGTTCTCCTTACCAAATCCCCCCCCTCCTCCTCCCCACCATCCCCTCGCCTCCCCATTATTCCCCCATTCCCCATCCCCTCGTCCTCCCCATTATTCCCCACTCCCCTGTATCCTTGTCCTCCCCACCATTCTCCGCTACCCCTTCCACTCGTCCTCCCCACCAACCCCCACTTCCCCGTCCTCTCGTCCTCCCCTCCATTTCCCCCTCCCCCATCCCCCCACCCCTATCCCCTCGTCCTCCCCACCATTCCCCACTCACTCGTCCGATGCGTTCCCAAATGATCTGGTGTTCCCATCAGAAAAATGGGAACATCAAATGATCTGATGTTCCCATCACTGAAAAATGGGAACATCAAATGATCTGATGTTCCCATCACTGAAAAATGGGAACATCAAATGATCTGATGTTCCCATCACTGAAAAATAATAACAGTTAAAAAAATGAAATGAAAAAAAATGAAAAAATAAAAAGAATAAACTATACTCACGAAATGAATGGTATGGTAAACAACACAGCTCAATTACAACACAATGTCACACAAAATAATTAAATCAAAATGAAAATAAATTGAAATCTATGAAAATTCAATTTATCAATGCAATCAGAAATATTGAAATGGAATCATAAGATATTTAGTAGAGCGTGTGTTGCTATTACGTGCAACAGATGGCGCTGTTTAAAAAAAAAACATGTTTTTACCTGTCACAGGTGTGGCATCTATATAGTAGGCATATAAAAACACGCGCGTATTCGAATGGAACGTTGTGTCAAAATTTCAAAGTAATCGGCGAGGAACTTTCAGAGATTACAGCGTGTGTTGCTCTTACGTCCAAAAGTTAGCGCTGTTTTTCAATAAAGCATATTTTTACCTGTCACAGGTGTGGTATGTATATAGTAGATATATAAAATCACGCGCACATTCGAATGAAACGTTGTGTAAACTTTCAAAGCAATCGGTAAAGAAGTTTCGGAGATTTCCTTCGGATAAAAAAACACATGAAAACACAGTTTAAAAAAACATGTCTTTACCTGTCACAGACGTGACATCTATTATAGTAAGTATGCAAAAACACGCTCGTATGTGAAGGGAACGTTGTGTCAAAATTTCAAAGCAATCGGCGAAGAACTTTCGGAGATTAGTGATTTTGAACAAACGAACATTTACATTTTTATTTAAATAGATTATTATTATTATCTGTAACGGTTATAATGTAATTAACTTTCATCTTTTCAGGACGAATTGCGAGATTTTATGGCTGATAAAGACTTAATCTCCGGCAATTCATTGACGTCTGTTTATCTCCAAGAAATCAAGAATCGTGGCGACGAACAGTCACACTTCAACAGTAAGGACATCTCTCTGAACACTGACACGGGGAACAAATATATATATCACTCATAAAATACAAAATAGTGTGATATAGAGACTATTTTATATCACAGGTGATGACTGACAGAAGAGGAGCAAGCAAGGAGCTTCCTGATGACAACAGTCAGATTTTGTGAAGTTTCTCATTAATGGGGACAAGAAGGCTGTAAGACATTATGGTCTCATCAGACCCAATGACTAATATTTTCCTGGCTGGAACCCACAAGAGTTGCCCAACTTCATGATACATATATATTAATAGGTGAATAATGGCATTAGGTGTAAGGAATCGGTTCCAATCATCTCCAACCCGCCCGGGGGTCAAACCCGGGACCATTAGGCTGTAAACAAATTTGGGTGACCAAGAATTGCATCAAGAGTTATCAAGATAATGCTATATGCATTAATATATAGAGATATGAGATTTTTTACACAACAATACAGTCGTCCTACAGTATTCACTAATAGAGTACCAACTTCTCACCCTGACGTACAGGTTCAATTGAGGGTTTGGATAAAAATGATTAAGTCATATTCATATGTAAACAGTTTACTCATTAAACTAGAACAGTTTCTCGGAACACCAGTACAATTCTATGTAAACTATAGTCTTATTTTGCTAATGAAATGTTTCAGTGTAAACATTACATTCTATAAAATTGTTTAACATTTATGAGAAATATGATCAGACTTTTGCTGACATTACCTTAATGTTGGTAACAGTGGACCAGATGGCGGCGGTGGTGACGGAGATGTTCGTGGCTGGGATGGAGACCACCTCCAGCACCCTGACGATGGGAATCTACCTGGTAGCCAAGCACCCGGCCATCCAGCAGCGAGTTCAGCAGGAGCTGGACTCGGTTGTGGGTAACGATAGACTACCAAGCTTCTCCGATATGGACAAGTAAGTAATAGACCGCTAGTTTGGGTTATTAATACAGCAAACATCGTTCGTCATTGTTGTAAACTCCACAAGCGCCTTACTGGTCTTCAAATCTTATAACCCCATCATCAATCCTTTTGCTGCAGTAATCCAATGTTAGCTGTATCTTATTTTTAGTAAAAGCAGTCACGGGGAGGCTCGCAGGTACTCAGTTATCTTGGTACTCACGCTAAATATCTGGTAGATAGCAAAATTTGTCATTTAGACGTGCCCCTTGCTCGCGAAATCTTTTTCTTTCACACAATACTGCTCCACTCAGTCTCATATATATTAGTGAGTGATAGAAAAATAGGTAAGATGTACTTAATAATAAACTCTGGGCTGTCAAACAATCATTTTCAGTTGGTTTTGTGTTATCGGAATTGTCAGTAGAAATTTTCACAAAGTTCTAAATTCATTCATGCTTAAAGCTTTCATATGATAATTGCTTTCAAGCTGTCAACCCTTACTTTGACTCTGAAATACAAATAAATCTGGTTTGCTTGTTCATCTTCTCTTTCCACAACTTAATCACCTTTTGTCCCTCCGATTCCTGATATTTCCAACTCCTTGTTGCAGGCTGCCCTACACCCAGGCCACCATTCATGAGATACAGAGGACCTTCAACCTGGTGATCTTCTCTCTGCCTCACGCTGCTCTGGAGGACTGCACGCTTGCTGGCTACCACATTCCCAAAGGTAACTTGGTCGTTTCGTTTCATGGAAGGGGTTTCAATGGGGAGGGGTGATGGATGGGGACACGAAATACAGTAAATATAGGATGAGGATAGAGCAAAAGGTGGATAAATGTTTATTGGCCTGAATTTGAATTTGTAGTGTCTTGGTAGTGGTGTGTGGTGTAATTAGTTAGAACAAAGTTAAATTGATTAAAACAAACTGGTTTAAAAAGTAATTGGTTAGTGTTTTTGTGTACTTAATTAGTACATGGGCCTGGCTGGTTTGGGAATGGTGCCAATTGTGTGCCGTTGTTGATGTACTGGGTTTGGACCTGTGGATGTGGCCTTATGATGTAGTTCTTCGCAACATCAAGCTTCCTGCACTGCTTTCTAACAATTGTTTTTATTATTATTTGTATTGTTTCGTTTGGTTTGTATTTTGTATTTTATTTTTATATTAATAAACAAATTGTATTTTTTTCCATCAAGTGTTGATTGGGTCTGGGAAGGCCCACTCCTCTGGGATCTTGGGAAGTCGGGGCTATGAATATGTCTTATGATTTTAAGCTGGAGGCTGGTCCTGCTGATTCTGTGTGGAGGAGGTTTCTGAATTTCACATTCATTTGTTGTGTTGGTGATTACCATGGATGGGGAGGGGGAGTCTTCCCGACCTGGGATATTAAGGTGTTTCAAACTCTAGAATATTTCTCTCGGGAGGTAACTCATGTTCATAGGCATCATCCTCTAAGACCTGTGAAAATGGTCTGTTCTTACTGTCATTTAGGAAGATGTTTGCAAAAACGTGGAGAGCCTTGTTTTGGACTTTCAGATCTTCAGTTTGTTGGAGTTTGTTCCCAGTGCTATATAGTCGTAATGGCGTGACACTTTCTCCTGATAGTTCTCTTCCCTTGTTGTTACTTGAGGTCAGGTCCAAGGGGGGGGGGTGGGGGGTTCATGGGTATTGTACTGGTCTAATAATCATTTTGTGCAGGTGAAGTTTGACATGGGCTAAAGCTTGTCTCAGTCGGTAGAGCATTGTCGGGGCGCTTTTGGCTATTACTGCTTTATCAGAGACGTACTGGGTGGAGAAGAGTAGTCTGTTGGTGTAGCCTAAGACGGTGTTGGAGTTATTGATAGCCATGATGATGGATACTCTCAGGTACGGTACTTACTGGTATCTTGATTACTGAGCGTTTCACTTAAAAAGTTATTTCGCTAGTTCTTCATTGGTCTGTTGCTTGTCACTGTAAATAACAATCCCATTAGAGAACTATTACTTACTCCTGCAGGGACGGTGCTCTTGGCTAACGCTGACGATGCCATGTCGGATCCTCAGCTGTGGAAAAACCCAAATGCGTTTGACCCTGGGAACTTCCTCGACGACAGTGGCAAGTTCGTCAAGAACGAGGCCTTCATTCCCTTTGGCATAGGTAAGTTTAATTTTGTTGGAACCGCTTTGTTGTGCAGATGAGTTCAGAGGCTATTGCAACCATGCCTCTATAATGGATGAATTTACGATACGGAAATAACATGCTTTCTGTAAAAAGTGAATTGAAGAAGAATTTCCCTTCCTTACCGTCCTATATACCATTTAAGATTCCGTTCTGTTGTACTTCGTGTACCCTTGAGCACATCGTCACGTTCCTCCGCAGGAAAGCGACTGTGCACAGGAGAACCTCTGGCCCGGATGGAGCTCTTCATCTTCTTCTCCTGCCTCTTGCACCGCTTCTCCTTCACTGTTGTGGAGGAGGAACCCGCCCGCATCGACAACCCCACCTTCAACACCACCCCAAAGTACACCGCCATGGCTAGCCTCAGGTCCCCTCTGTAGCTCTTCTACCTGCTGTGGCAAATTTGCTGTGACAAATATACGGCTTTAGCAAGATTACTGTTGAGGAAAATACACGTGTTCTCGTGGATAAATTGAGTCTGACTCATCACCCAACAGCGGGCAAGGGTTCAATTCCTCGAAGATTTCATCGAGAGTGTTGTTTATTGATAATACAGATTTATACAGTCTCACGGTGCATTACTGTATTAAATACAGGCACATGGGGCGTTGTTATTTTGAAGAGAGACTCATGGGGGTTGCTGTATTGAATACAAGGAGAGCCAGCATTATTAAAGTATTGCAGTGATAGTTGTTTTAATATGTACTTAAATTGACATGTTATGTTTGAGTGCTTTTGAAAAAGTATAAAATAAAAAAATAAACTACTGACCTTTCCAAGATTAAAAACTCCTCAACAGTTGCCCAAAGTCGCATTCAACAATTTAACATGCTCTTCAATCAAAATAGGAATTTTCTCAAATATAAATTAGTTTTGTTATATATTACCATACTGTGCATATTTAGGCATTAATTAGGTTAGGTGTTTAGGTTCTGTTGTCGATTATTTGTATTTGTAGTACGTGGGTGAAACCCGTCCTCACATTTGGCTGTTTAAAGCAGCGGCCGTCCTCCCCAGACGCATTCATAAATTTTAACATACTGTGTATTAAAAATTGGTTTGTTCTCGTATATAAATTAATATTATTACACATAAAAATTCTATGTATAGTAGGCGTAGTGTTTAGGTTCGGTTAGGCTAAGTGTTTAGGTTCTGTTGCTGATTATTTGAATTTGAAGTACGTGGGTGAAACATTTATGGAATTGTGGTTCGAACAGAGGACGTGAGCGAAGCACTTGTTCCTTTAGTGCTCGGACGTCAACAGTTGTGAGTTGTGTGTAAACCGTTTTTCATTCATAAACAGAGAGTTTGGCGGGTGCATAGGAAGGGATTTTGCCCTTTGTTTATGAAAACGGGCTGAAATTAGCCAGTTGCAGGCACCGTGCCGCTCAGTTTAGGTTCGAACACAACCTAGTGATCCGCGAAAGAGGTCCCGGATCCCCAGGCATGTCACCAAAGATTACATGTGGCGAGGCCCGTTTTCAGTTCGGAGAGAGGGCCCTAAGTCAAGTTTTGGTTAGCTAGTTAAGGAAATGATGCCTTCAGATAGTTAGGTTTAGGCGTTGTCGAATGGCTGTCGAAGGTAAGTCATAAATGACCGGTCCCTTGCCCAGAGTTGAAGACTTAGAGAGAGGCGTAACTTAGGCCAGATAGGTAGTGACGTTGTCAGTGTTAAGGCCCCGCTGGAAAGTGTTGTTACTCGCAGATGCCCACTGACCAACAAAGTTATATTTGGGAAGAGACCCAGTGACTTGGGGCTTGGAATCCTGGCTAACTAGAGCGGTATCGAGTCACGTATACTACAGATGGTGAGTACATTTTTTGTAGTTTATTTTCTATTACACATTTATAATGGTACTTAACATATATATACAATTTCTTCTATCCTCTATGGATAGGGTTAGAGATCTGTTAGACATCATAGAGTGTAACGAATTATTGAGCACTCAACCTCAGAAGGTGATTGTAGTGTTTTAACAGTGCTACCAACATATATACATTTACGTTGGTCCTACATAGTTAGCGATCGAGATATGTTCTCTTAAATATATAGTATAGTTGGTTATAGAGTACTCAACTACAGAATGGGGGTAAGTATTGGAAGGTTTACTTGTCACACTACATGAAAGACTATACTATTCGACACTCTTTCCTTGTTTCACTACTCTTTCACTCACTCTTTCCTTGTTCTTGATTTGGTTATAAGTCTTAGACACTCTAGTCTGTCTAGTGAGGTGTATGGTCACCCTGGTTGCTCTATGGGCTCACTTTATAGGATGACGTCCTAGTCTAGGGTGATGGGATGTCGTCCAAGTCTAAGATACTTTAATATTAACACCTGAGCTTACTAATAATATTAGCAGTATAAATCAATTTTATA
Source organism: Procambarus clarkii (assembly GCF_040958095.1). Lineage (NCBI taxonomy): Eukaryota > Metazoa > Arthropoda > Malacostraca > Decapoda > Cambaridae > Procambarus > Procambarus clarkii. The sequence goes on from NC_091174.1 coordinate 5,655,822, forward strand.
AATAACTTATTAAAAACTTTCTTTGTGTTTAAAAATCTCCTCTTATTCCCCAACACGATGACTGCGTGGTGAAGAGCAGGAGTCGTATTGTAGCTCAATGTGGCTATGAGAGTATTTTACCACCTTGCTGTGTCCTGGAAGCGAGTAATAGAATTCGTTCGTCCTTTTTGGACAATACATTTTCAGTAAAACAAAATATAGGCCTTCTTTATATATCTGAAAGAAGGTAAATTCGTTCTCACTGCAGCAAATGTGTCTAAAAATGCTTTACTGCAACTAAAATATTCAGTAAACTCTTCACAAAAGTGCTACACTGTAACGCAAATTTTAATAGACATTTTCTAAAGTATCACTGAATCGACACAATTTCTGTGGGTTATAAATCCCTTTTTCGTTTTGTTTCTCAAACGGAGCTCTCCTTCTGTCCTGTGATGAGGGGGGAGCATGTGTCCAGCTCTCGAGAGTGACCTTCACACCTTAGAGTAGGGCCCTCGCCTGCCATAGAGTAGGGCATCAACAAGGAGTGTCTTTGCCCCTTCACTGCTGAAGAGGACATCAACGTGTGGAGCTCGCGCTCTTTTGCTGCTGAAGGAAACATCAACGAGTCGTGTTCTTGCCCTTTCGTTGCAGAGGACAGCAATGCATCTCGCTCTAAGGCTCTTGCAGCTGAAGGAGATACCAGTAGTAAGTGCTCTTGCCCTTTTGCTGCTGAAAATGGGCTCAACGTGGCTTGTTCTTGCCACGTTTCTTGATTTTGAAGAAAGCATGAAGGGGGAACATTCTTGCCCACCCGCTTCTGCAGGAGACCTGAAGGGGACAGCTTGTCGGTGTAGCTCCTGTGGACGTCTGACAAGTGCACCCAGAACCTCTGTGCTGGAGCCAACAGGTGTCTTAGAGGAGACTGGGTCGCGGGCGTGGTGGCTGTGAGTAGCTCTGTGAGTTTATAGGTGCAGCGGCGTGGCTTACAGGTGCAGCGGCGTGGCTTACAGGTGCAGCGGCGTGGCTTACAGGTGCAGCAGAGTGGCTTATAGGTCTAATGGAGTGGCACATCACTGTATGCCATGCGTACATCACTACACCTTTCTATGTGTAAGGTTTCACCAAGGTAATGAATCCATCTACACAACAAGGTCATTTTGATTGACAATTGTGTAGTGAATAGTAATAACACACAAATATATTGAAAATACGATTTTCTCTAAGACTATTGGGTTGGAAGGGGTGAAACAGGTAGTCCACTTAAGTGTGTCTTCACGCCGAAAACGTTTCGCTTAAGGTTTTTAAAACAAAATGAAACCCCTAATATAACCCATGATATCCACTAGTAAGACGTCTTCATCATTGAATATTCATGTACAAACTATGAAATGTACTGTTTTCAAAGTTAAACTTATGGTAGGGTAGGGCAGGTAGTTGACATGTTTGTAGGTCTACCCCGTACAAGTGATATATTTCGTTGATATCTGAAGTTGCAATTTAGTCGTTCACATTCCAAGTGTCATTTTTGGATACATACAAGGAGTGTAAAAATGGACTGCAAACTTTAAGCGTATATTCAGCGACAAGCGAAATACACCTTTCGGTGTATGTATATTTTGTGTGTGAAAATGGTGAAAAAGAGTGGTATGTAGAGTTGCAAATACCAAAAGTTTGACAAACATCGGTAATGTCCCCCCTCTCCCCCCTGCGGTGTTTAAGACAGAAAACGGAAACTGTCTCCATGGAAGAATGGGAACGGGGGGGACGTGGAGGCCAAGCTGAGATAAGTACGGGTGATGATAGCTCGTGGACGTCACCGTTACGTTCCTTGCGTTAAGATTATCGTCTCCTGGGGCGAAGGTTAGGCAAGAGAGGCTTCAGATCGTGGGAGAAATACTGATCCCCCTCCCACCCTGTCCCATCCCCCTGCGGTTGGAGCCGTGAGAAAAGTGCCCTTCCCATTTCAACAAGTTTTACAATTGCCGAGTCCTGTCCAAGTCCCACGGCTATTGTGGGCTCCCGCAAGCCTTCCGTTTTTAGAGAAAGTTTCTACACAGCGGTGCGAATTTTGTATGTGGAATCCGAAGATTTGGGTTTGTAAAAAAATACGTATATTGTGTTTATGTTGTGATTTATTCACCTTATTTAAAGGAATATAGCAATATATATTTGCAGATGGATTATTCCCAGCTTAAATTAAATCTGTATAAAAAAAGAAGTTGCATGCAGAGGGTTGAAATAGTAATTACAATTATAACTGCTGATCCTATAATGGTCTGAACTATCGAGTGTATACATGTGTATACGTGAAAACTACAAAATAAATCTAAACACACACACACACACGCTAACTAAACGCACTTGTAAATGCTCTAAAAAAGCCCTGTGCTCATGTGCCACACATGTCTCTCAAGCTCTCAGACACACGCGACAAAACTGGTTCCAACCCGAGGCAGTAGGGAGACGCCCCCATGAAACTCGAGACTTACAAACCATAGGGTAGTTTATGAAGCATCCGGAGCATGTTGAAGATCCCATGCCAATGGACAACAATCGTGGTACTTAAAGCGCCTCTCAACGTTGACACCCTAATACCAGGTTGCCTCCAGGTACCTCCTGCAGCGGCCTCGTAGGGCACCGCGTAAAGGGCCTGTCATCATCTCCAGAGGGGGTCTCTCTCTCGCCAGAGTGTGTTGAGTTAGTCTCCCAAAGCTATGCCGTCAGGTAGTGTGTAAGGAGGCCCTCATTGTCTATACAAGAGAACGTTTTACTGTAGGGTGAACTGGTACTCAGTTGTCCCCCGGGGCCTCCCATGGATACCCCCGTCAGGTACCACGCAAGGAGGTCCTCGTTGTCCCAAGAGGACCCCTCTGTGCTGTAGGGTATTTTGGTATCCAGCAGTCACGGCCAAGTCTCCGTCACTTTCGTCGAATTCCTTACAGAGTAGACTTCCTATTGCAGGATGTTCTGGTAGCGTCCTTGGTGCTTCTTCTGAAGGGATCGTCAACTCCCACCCTCTCTTCAGGTCCCACATCAGGAGGCCCTTCACTGTCTCTAGGAGAGTTCGTAGCGTGGAATTCTCCCAGACCTTTCCGGGACCTCCAGCAGCTAGTGCGGTTCCCTACCGACTTCATTCTTTTGTCCAAGCGGGAGCGCCTCTTGGACAATTCGAAAGTGAACGACTATAGAGATGGCGCGATAGGCTAGCGGTACCCTGCCCTTCTTCCTGTACCGGGTACCGCTCGTTAAGATACCTTTGATAGCATGTGCGGTGTACAGGTGGTATATTTGATCTGGGAATGATGTCTTCAACTGGAATGTGATTGTGTGTGTGTGTTCACCCAGATGTGCCAACCTTCCTCTGCTAAAGCCATGCCTTACAACTTTCAGTTGACTGGTATACTGGGTCATGTGTGTGTGTGTGTGTGTGTACTTACATGGATATACTCATCAAAATATTGAAGCAAGGTAGTATCTTGCTCTTAAGCCCCGACTCTATCTAGTAGTCAAATTCAACGATTCCTCTTCCTCATGTTTATCAAAATATTTTCGTTTGAAGCTGCAAATTGAGCTCATCGTGTGTGTGTGTGTGTGTGTGTGTGTGTGTGTGTGTGTGTGTGTGTGTGTGTGTGTGTGTGTGTGTGTGTGTGTGTGTGTGAAAGAGAGAGAAAATTTGTTGCTGTTATTTTCTGCGATAAGCTCCGTCTCACATATATCAGCAGTAATCTAAAGCTTTTTTTAATCAAATCCTGACCCTCTGGAGGTTTAGATTTTTTAATTATATTTCGTTTCAGACCTCAATGAAACCAATCCGCTTGCCAGTCGAGAACCCTAACAAACCCCTCTCCGCAATCTTCAGATAGCTGGATCAAAACCAATACATGAACGATATATATTCAAACCGGTTATAAGGAGATCAAATGATTCCCCCTACGTTATTTTTACATTATACACTCCAAAGCCGAACGTTAAAGATATACGCTCCTCGATGGGGACAAGTGCACTTGCATTTGTATTGGTGTAAACAATAGAACACTGAGCCCTGTGGATGGAAATCAAAAGCCACAGAAGTGCCTGTTGGTTCAGACACAAAGCCGTTTCCTTGTCTGCCTGTTCTGGGTCCTCGACGTTTGCCGGCCAGCCAGGTAGAGGGAGAATGGGATGGAGGGAGGTAGAAAGGTAGGGAATGAGGGAGTGAGAGAGTGAGAAAGTAAGAGAGTTAGAGAGGGGAAGATGGAATTTATTCTTTTATAATCAGAATATATTGTTTCCTTTGATTATATTGTTTGTTTTATCTTCTTATCCTTTGTTCTTTCTCCGACTCAGTCCTAATAGGTAAGACTTGGGATCAACAGGAGAGGATTAGCCTTGATATTTCTAAGTACGTACGTTAAGTTAAGACATATTATCCTACATCAGACTTCTTATATTGAAGCTTGGCTCTAGAAACTCGTACATTTAATGTCTTCTTCTTCTTCTTCTTCTTCTTCTTATTATTATTATTATTATTACCGTTGTTGCAGGAAAATAACGTATTTATTATTTGCTTTCAATTATACTGGGTACAGGGTGAAACTGGAGGAAACTGTATGCAAAAGTATAATTTTTGTCAGCCAACAAACAGTCGCTGAAAGGAATAATGTTCTTGAGAATGGCATAACCCAAGGCTAGCTGCAGTTGGCTGAGTGCCTTGTGTTGCAATTGGCATCGTCTAGTTACCCACCAGATGGGAAACATTGAGGACATTGGACTTTCGCATAACAATAAGAAACCTGACATCGCCCCAGTGTTGAAACCTCTTTCTTTCACTGGCCACTAAATGCGAAAATAATGTGTGATACTCGAAAATAATGTGTGATAGGGAGCCGGTCGGCCGAGCGGACAGCACGCTGGGCTTGTGATCCTGTGGTCCGGGGTTCAATCCCAGGCGCCGGCGAGAAACAATGGGCAGAATTTCTTTCACCCTATGCCCCTGTTACATAGCAGTAAAATTGGTACCTGGGTGGTAGTCAGCTGTCACGGGCTGCTTCCTGGGGTTGGAGGCCTGGTCGAGGACCGGGCCGCGGGGACACTAAAGGCCCCGAAATCATCTCAAGATAACCTCAAGATAACCTACTCTCTCACTTTTTATAACGGATGGAGACTGCCAGCGAGAGCTTGTTCGTGTGCTATTGGACAGGTTTGGTTTTCTTGACATACCTAAAGCCGGTTAAGTAGAAAATAGCAACATTCGACGACGATTGCAAAGATATGAACTGATAAGATTTTCCTTTGTATTGTTCGCATGCCCCAGTTGTTGACGCAGGTTGTATAGCTGTGTATACACAAGAAAATTTGAATGATTTGGTTTGTATATCTGTACATAATTAAGCTTCTTTGATTTCGTAGTATAGCTGTAATATTCCAGTCCGTACTCCTAAGGTTTCTCAACGTCAAGAAAACGGTCCATTTAAAGTGTCCTCTCCTAACCTATCAGAGGACCCAAAACGTCAGAGAACCCAAAACAGAAAAAGAGAAAACGGTCACTTTCGAGAGCCGCTTCCATTTTCTAGTACAATAATTTTAGCCTTATGTAACGCATACGAGCGAAAAGCGACGTTCTTTGAAGGAGGACAGGTTGAATACTAACGCAAATATATAGAAGAACGCTAGAAGGGTGAATATTAATTTAAAATTTTTAATGTTGTATAGACGTGTATACTTTGCAGACTTATTCTCTAGAAGCAGCTTGGAGAACGGTGTATACTCCTTGTCCTCATGTTGAAACACGGAGTATACACTCTTGTGAACTTGTCGAAGCAGGTTGTATACCGGTGTATACTCTCCCCCTCCGCGACGGGTCTGTGGGGGCATTACTGGGAGTATAGGAGGGGCGAGGAAGAGGGGTTGGGGGGGTTGTTAAGAGTTGGGCACACTTCCCTCAGGTCGCGCGCCGGTTCCTTTCATTCTCTCTCTCTCTCTCTCTCTCTCTCTCTCTCTCTCTCTCTCTCTCTCTCTCTCTCTCTCTCTCTCTCTCTCTCTCTCTCTCTCTCTCTCTCTCTCTCTCTCTACCTCTCTCTCTCTCTCTCTCTCTCTCTCTCTCTCTCTCTCTCTCTCTCTCTCTCTCTCTCTCTCTCTCTCTCTCTCTCTCTCTCTCTCTCTCTCTCTCTCTCTCTCTCTCTCTCTCTACCTCTCTCTCTCTCTACCTCTCTACCTCCGGTGATGCCGACAACCGCGGTGGACAGGCAGAGTCGGATCTTTAGTGGATTAAAGTGAAGAAAGTTCCATTGAGAGAAGCACGAGAAGAGAGAGAATGAAGATGAGAAGAGAAAGCAAAGTCAGTGGACATGTAGCAAGAGTTTGAAGAAGAAAAAAGTAGATAGAAGCTTGGACACGGCGCATGCGCAGAAGCCCAGTAAGCACGTGTCCTCGGCCAGTGGCGCACTTTACGAGAATCTATTCACTCCGCCAGCTCCACATCTTACGCCATTTATTACGCATTCTTGCGCACTCCTTGTCAGCTAGTCAGAGGCCTTCGCTCGCGGCATCGCCCCGAGGTCTCGCGCGCGCGTCGCCTCCTGGTCGATTCATTCTGGAACGCCACAATGCGACGCCTGGATTCTTGGAGCCTGCCCCGACTCGCCCTAAAGGAAACCTGACGTAGCCGCGTATAAAGGAAGGGGAGACGGAGGAGGGATGAAAGAAAGGAGGGCACAAAGGTGCATGAAAGCGGCAGCAGAAGTCGCGGCGGGAGGCTTTGGGGGAACACCTGGCACCCGACCACCGTCTGCTTCCTCCCAGCCATGTTCCTTCCACCTTCCACGGACCAGCCAACCGGTCAGACAACCGATCAACCAACCGATCAACCTACCAATCAACCAACCAACTAATCAATCCGCTAGTCAGGTTACCAATTAATCCGCCAGTAAGCCTTCCCAACCAACTAGCCAACCAGTTAATCCACCAGTTAACAACTCCCACAAACCCCAACCCCATCCATGCCTCGCCTCCTAAAAAATATAATGTAGGTACCCCTGAGGTGAATCGATCCATGTTTAAGTTGTGCGTGACAACACAGGATAAAAATACAAGTTTCAGAAACTACCGAACACACACACACACACACACACACACACACACACACACACACACACACACACACACACACACACACACACACACACACACACACACCACAACCAACTGAAATCACACAATAAATTAGAAACCATCAAGGCGGTTATAGCAACCATACACTACCAAGAAGGCATTAAAAAGTAGAAACCACTTATTAGATACTAGAAAACAGAACCATTAAGGAAGTAATAGAAACCCTTACCATTTATGCTACCACTAAAACTACTACAGAAAACACTACTAAATCTGCTACAGACTACTAGTGACCAACCAATACAACCAGAAACTGGTATGTGTCTACCAGAAGCAACCATTATTGAGCATTTCTCTTGATGGTGTCGTTGATGGTTATTTTAGTAATGATGATAAATGGCGATGGTGGTATATGGGAATAGTGGTAGATGGGAATAGTGGTAGATGAGGGGTGGTGGATAGATGGGGATGGTGGCAATGATGGTGGTAGATTGGGATAGTTGCAGCTGGTGGTGGTAGTGGTGATGAAGATAGTAGTGGTAGATAGAAGATGGTAGTGGTACTACCACTACCATCTTCATCACCACTACTACCCCATCCACCACTACCATCTTCAAGCAGCATCAGCAAAAGAGGTAGCAAATTAGGAAGAGTTCAAGAAGGAGAGTTGACAGAGGAGGAGGAACAGGAGAAGGAGGAGGAAGACGAAGGGGAAGAAGAAGGAGAAAGTGGGAGGTGGGGGAGGTAGAGAAGGACCCATTTCGGTGTCCTACCTTTTACTTCTGCTTCATTACCCTCGAATCCTTGTTTATTAAGCGCGTTGTGAGCAGTGGGTGGAGGGGTCTGGCGTACAATAGCAGCGGTCACACCTTGTTGCTCCGCCTGGCGTTCCTTCGCCCGTCTTCCGTCTCCTGGTATGCTGCCACGGTCAGACTTCCTCCACTGGCAGCACAGCTTGCTGGTGTCTGGGGAGTTCAATATTTAGTCTGTGTTCCTTTTTATAGTTAGAATATTCAAAGGAATTTTGTAGGAGAATTTTGTAGTTTAGTTCATACAATTTTGATTGTTATTTTTTGTATAGACTGGTTGCTTGTTGTTCTTGATGTGTTCTTCTTGGTGGGTGGTGGACCAGTGGTGGATGATGGGCCGGTGGTGGGTCATGGACCGGTAGTGGGTGATGGACCAGTGGTTGGTGATGGACCGATGGTGGGTGATGGACCAGTGGTGGGTGAAATACCTCATCTGGATAAAATACCCCTAATATACACACGGATAAAGGCTAGTGGCCCAGGCAGCAAACACAGGCCATGTTGGATAGATCAACACTGAACACATAATAATAGATAAATAGACACACAAACGAACAGTTTGAAGGACAAACGAATGAATACATGTTTGGAGGGTGAAACGAACGGACAAGAGAATAGATAGAGAGACGGACAGGTGGGTAGTCAAGGGATAGACTACCCAGATTACCGGACACATCATGGGGGGGGGGAAGGAGGTGGCCAGGTACAAGACCTAGTGACGTCCGACAAAGAAAGAAGGGCAAGGTAGCAACTTATTTATTTATTTATTTATGCATATACAAGAATGTACATAAGGAATGTGAGGATACAATTATGGTAATTACAGTCTTGTAAAGCCACTAGCACGCGCAGCGTTTCGGGCAGAAACACAGACTCCTCTGTGTCTGTCTGTCTGATAACTGGATAATGGAAGGGAAAAAAGATGGAATAAAGGAATGCGAAGGAACGGTACCGAAGCAACAGTTACAGTAAGGATAAAGGGAGGGTGATGCAACATTACGAGTACGCATAATCGGAATGAGGAAAGGGCTGGGATAGATAGATAGAACAGCATATGTGATAGGAGATGGGATGCACGAGATAAATAAAGCCCAGGCAAGGACCCCCAAACACGATTTCATTTTGCTGGAGCTGTCGCTCTGAAGATGAAGAATAGGAAAGCAGGAAGCACAGATAATGGCAGTTGAAGAAGCAGAAGGAGAAAGGGCTGATAATGGAGGGGAAAAGGACAGACGATGATTATATGGAGAGGAGAAGGAGGAGGTGGAAAGGGGGCAGAGGGAGTGGACAGACACAATAAAAGTAGACCTCGGGAATACAATGGTCAGAGTTGCACAAAACCTTACCTGGAGTAGAGAAGGTAATACTGTTAAGAAAAGAAGAGGCAGAGAGAGAGAGAGAGAGAGAGAGAGAGAGAGAGAGAGAGAGAGAGAGAGAGAGAGAGAGGAAGGGGAAGTGAGGGGGGAAAAGGTGGTGTGATCTTCCCTCTGTCTGATACAGGGGGGAGTTAGTCACTGCACATGTCACCAGGCAGTGCCTGGTGACATGTAACACAATAAGTCAGATGGTGCTCAGTCAGGAACCAGGTGATGCACAGGGAACCAAGCGGTGCACATAGAGCTGAAATTCACATTGTCACACATTTCCACATCCTGTTGCTCCATATCAAACCCTGTTGCACCCTGCCAAAGCCTGTTTCTCCTGACGCCATCTTTCTTTCCCACCTTTATGGGCGTAAAGAGTAACTTTGGCGGAAAATCGGTGACTTTCTGCGTGTAAATGGGTAAGATGGTCGGCCCATTTAAACGCAGAAAAGACCTCAACTCCAAAGGCCTTTGGAGTTGAGGTCAATATCCGGCCTATTTACTGGTAATCGGAAGCGGGAGTTTTCCTGTGAGGGGTCTCCTCTGTGTCTGTCTGTCTGTCTGTCTGTCTCTGTGTGTGAGTCTCTCAGGACTCGCCCTCACTCAGTCCCCCCTCACATGGCGCTGACAGACACCAGCTGATGGTAATATACTCCCCCTTCTACAGTCACGTGACCAGATTGTTTTTATTCTCGTTGCTCTGTTTACTTTAGGCGTGATCAGATTTTGGGTGTCAACCGTTGGATTTAGTGGGCGGGGGTGTGGCTATGTGGGCGGGGTGTGGCCTTGTGGGCGGGGTGTGGCCGTGTGGGTAGGGTGTGGCTATGGGTGAGGAGTGACTGAGTAGGCGGTGTGTGGGGGAGGTGAATATGTGCCTGAGAGTGGAAGGAGAATGGACTGAAAACAGGAAGAATAGAGAAAGGAGGGGGAGGATACCGGGTGGACGTCGGTGTGGGAGTGTGAGAGGCTGGGACCAGTCATTTCCCACAGAGACAACAAGTGAGGGGAGAGAGAGAGAGAGAGTAGGCAGGCGAGGGGAGGGAGGGGGAGGAAGAGGACAGGGATATGGATGAAGGGGGGGGGGGGTCAGGCTATCCAGTGCTATAAACACATAACATTGCACCTCTGCCTAAAACGAAAAACATAAAGACAAACAGATAGTCAGACAGACAAACTGGCAAAAAAAAAGACAAGTTACTAATATTTAGTAAAATTGTAATTAAAATTAATAATAATATTATAATTATTATTATTATTAAAGCTGCTAATCTCATGTTCACATTATGAATGCCAGAACCAATGAATGCTAAATCAGACAACAGCATCCCGCACCAGGGAGATCAATTTGCATATATATGAGATCCGGAGGAGTGTGCAAATCCCCACGTAGAGCATCCCTGTACACCAAGCGGATGAAGGTAACTTTAAAATGGCGACAAAGATAATTCCAATGACGATAAGCAACTTTTCTCGCATTTAAGTGGACTTGATTTTCTCATTAATATGCATCGTAGGGGATGAGTGTTGGGTCACACGCCGTTCATCTCCCTCTCTCCCTCAACCGCGACGACAATGGTGGGGAGAGGGGTGAGGGAGGGGTAGGGTTGTGAGAGGTGTAAGGGGTCTGGGTAGGCATGCAGGGAGAGTGGGGAGCAGGGGAAGAGGGGGAGGGAGGGGGGGGAATTCTGACAGGGGATATCACGAAGAAATGTAATCGATACGACGAGCGGTATGGGAACTGATTTGGGTGTCGGCACTAACACCGTGGGAACTTGCTGGTGTGTGTGTGTGTGTGTGTGTGTGTGTGTGTGTGTGTGTGTGTGTGTGTGTGTGTGTGTGTGTGTGTGTGTGTGTGTGTGTGTGTGTGTGTGTGTGTGTGTGTGTGTGTGTGTGTGTGAGTGTGTGAGTGAGTACATAGATATACTCACTAAGATTTGCTTGCAGGATGAGCTCGGCTCCTAGCCCCACGAATGCAATAACATAGTTCCCACATTTGTCTCATCATATTTACATTTAAACTTGTGTAATTAGTGAGCATTAACGACGTTTCGTCTAATCTATTCACTCTATGACTGTTTTTTTTCTGACATCTCGGTGACCTATTTGTTTCTAGTGTCCAGCTATGCTCCTTCGTACTGCTGATCCTAGCTTTGAACAATGCTGCTTTATCTAATTTTTCAGTTCAATCAAAATCTTACGTGTTATTATCGTGTTTCGCCCCAGTTTCTAATTTCCTTCAGAGTGGTGAGATTCAGGCCCCTCAATTTTATATTGTAGCTCAAACCCTTCTGCTTAGGAACGAGCCTTGTTGAATATATTTGTACTTTTTCTAAGCTTTTTCGTGTGTTTACTTGAAGATCCCATGCCGGGGCTGCATATTCAGGTATAGGTTTAACATCGGTTGTGTATAGGATCCTTCGTCCAAGCTTCTTAAGGCTACAAGAACGTTTGCTAGTATGACTAACGTTTGCTTGTATGATTTACGTATGACTTATGCTGTGTGCTCCCGGCCTTGGATTGGAGCTTGCATCTACTCCCAAGTCTTTGTCATTTTCTGAAGTAAAGCAATGATTCCAGGCTTATTTCCTTATCATATATTCTTTAAAATTATGAATGTAGTTTGCTTCTACAATCTGCTGTGTGTGTGTGTGTGTGTGTGTGTGTGTGTGTGTGTGTGTGTGTGTGTGTGTGTGTGTGTGTGTGTGTGTGTGTACTCACCAAATTGTCTTCCAGTGTCGTAAGGTGCGTTTCCCGCAGCCTTTTCTCGTAACTCTTGCCTCTTAGTTCTGGGACTAGTCTAGTGGCATACCTCTGAACGTTTTCCAGCTTCGTCTTGTGCTTGACTAGGTACGGGCTCCAGGCTGGGGTTGCATACTCCAGGATTGGTGTTACGTATGTGGTATACAAAATTCTGAATGATTCCTTATACAGGTTCCTGAAGGCTGTTCTGATGTTAGCCAGCCTCGCATATGCCGCAGACGTAATTCTTTTTATGTGGGCTTCAGGAGACAGTTTGATGTGATATCAACTAAATCTTTCTCTCTGTCCGAGTGTGTGTACTCACCTAATTGTGCTTGCGGGGGTTGAGCTCTGGCTCTTTGGTCCCGCCTCTCAACCCTCAATCAACTGGTGTGTGTGTGTGTGTGTGTGTGTGTGTGTGTTTACTATTTATATTTACTATTTACTATTTGTGTCTGCAGAATCGAGCTATTTAGCTCTTGGATCCCGCCTTTCTAACCAATCTATTTTTCCTCTATTATGTCTACTACATATATTTCTCTCTAACACACGCACACACACATATCCACAGGATCAGCCCGTAGTAGCTGTCTAACTTCCAGGTACCTATTTACTGCTAGGTGAACAGCAGTATCAGGGTGAGAGAAACTGCTCATTTGTTTCCACCTCCGCCGAGAATGGAACCCGGGTCATTCGGACTACGACCCCCGAGCGCTGTCCACTTAGCCGTGAGGCCCCATTTTATTCACCTAGTTGTTCTTGCGGGGGTTGAGCTCTGCTCTTTCGGCCCGCCTCTCAACTGTCAATCAATCAACTGTAACTAACTACTATTTTTCACACACACACACACACACACACACACACACACACACACACACACACACACACACACACACACACACACACACACACACACACACACAGAGGAAGCAGCTCCGTGACAGCTGCCTAACTCTCAGGTACCTATTAACTGCAAGGTAACAGGGGCATCAGGGTGAAAGAAACTTTGCCCATTTGTTTTTGCCTGGTCCGGAAATCGAACCCGGGGAGTTCGATTCTCATGGATCCCGCCTTTCTAACCTTCGGTTGTCTAATGTTGTCCAGAACTATTTATTCTATATTATCTACTACATATATTTATCACATACACATACACACACACACACACACACACACACACACACACACACACACACACACACACACACACACACACACACACACACACACATTTCTCCATGAACTAGCCTGCAACAGCTGACTAACCTATTTACTGTGAAGAGAGCAATCAGATAAAACTAACACTGTCATTATGTTAATACTCTTTCAACTACGATGTCTAGCCATCAACTACGGTGTCTAGCCATCAACTACGATGTCTAGCTTTCAACTACGATGTCTAGCCATCAGCTACGATCTATAGCCATCAGTTGTAACTTGTCTCCGATTGTCTACGAAAATAAAGCTTAATATTTTACTATATAAAAAATAATGCTTAAAATTCTACTGTATTCCAAAAGAGAGCTAAAAATCTTGATGTATTCCAAATACATCCTGCTATCCACATATCCAAAACCAGATATCCTGCTGTATTTAAAAAAATGATGCTAAAATATTATTGGATTTATAAGATAGGGCTAATATCCTGCTGAATTCCAAAAATAAAAATTCAAATCTTACTATATTTAAAATTTATGTTAAAAATCCTAATGTATTCCAAAAATCTAACTAAATGCAGAGCTCTGTGCCAAAAATACTTGTAAAAATCCCACAGCATTAACAAAATAGACTTCAAATAATGCATTAAGTAGCTTTAAGCATTAATTTTTTGGCGCTCTTTGTGCTGTGAGATGTACATAAATTTTATCCACTAATTCTCTGCCTCAAAATTGCTGTGCCACTTATGCATCTGAAGTGTTCGTTGCCACTTTTGTTGTTGATGGCACTGTCAGACGGGGAGAATACCCAGGGTCGGTTGGCCTCGCATGGATGGAGTCCTAGACGGTAGAGTACTAGAATTGATCGATTCCTAGGACTCTTAGTCCTCCTAGGAGTCCAAATACGTGAAGTTCAGAGAGGGGGGTAGGTCCTAGGGGGATGAAATTCTAGGAAAGGTAGAATCCTTGGATAGGTAGACTCCTAGGGGCTGGTGGACGAAGGGAGAGGTGGGGAGGTAGAGTCCTTTGGGGGGTTGTAAGAGGGGGGGGGGGCAGGTGGACGTCTGACGGTTACAGGGAGCTCAATAGGACACGTGCCCGTATGTGACAATAGACGCGCGTGCCCACACCGGCTGTTGAAGCCCCCATTACACCCCCACTCCATACCCCCATTCTATACCTCCCACTCCACATCCTACTTCATACCCCCGCCACCTCCACACCATACCCCCCCACCACTTCCCTCTACACTCCCACTCCATACCCCCCCCCCACACCCCCTACCACAAGTAAAAGCAAATAAGTGATAACACATCCCACCCCCTAGGCTGTGTCCCGACACTATGCCTGTTGCTGGGATATTACTCACGATGCACCGGGCGTTAATCCCAGATTTCTCAGTTAACGGTACAACACCCCCTGCATGAGGCCCCACTACACCCCTCGCGGGACCCGCTTCCTCCTTCCCTACTCCCTAACACCCATACCACCTTCCAAAATCGTTGGTTTCATTGTTGGCGCCGCATTTGTTGTGTGTGTGTGTGTGTGTGTGTGTGTGTGTGTATGTGTGTGTGTGTGTGTGTGTGTGTGTGTGTGTGTGTGTGTGTGTGTGTGTGTGTGTGTGTGTGTGTGTGTGTGTGTTTACTAGTTGTGTTTACTAGTTGTGTTTTGCGGGGGTTGAGCTTTGCTCTTTCGGCCCGCCTCTCAACTGTCAATCAACTGTTTACTAACTACTTTTTTTTTTTTTTTTTTTTTTTTCCACACCACACACACACACCCCAGGAAGCAGCCCGTGACAGCTGACTAACTCCCAGGTACCTATTTACTGCTAGGTAACAGGGGCACTTAGGGTGAAAGAAACTTTGCCCATTTGTTTCTGCCTCGTGCGGGAATCGAACCCGCGCCACAGAATTACGAGTCCTGCGCGCTATCCACCAGGCTACGAGGCCCCTGTGTGTGTGTGTGTGTCGCAGAGAGGAGAGAGAGAGGGGGAGGGGTAGTAGTCAACCGCCAGCCTAGGAATGATATTAAGGAAAGGATCTTAATAATGCCTTGATAATCTCCACCTTAGCGCCTCGACTTAACGGGTGCGTCTGCCTCAGGATCTCCACCACCAACACCACTCTTCCATCAGAAGCTCTACCACCATCAGTAGTTCCACCGTTAGGACAGTCGCCCACCGGACATCGGAAAGCAGGAAATCTGTGCCCTGTGATCCTCGCCAAATCGATTATCATCACCAGCCTCCTGCCCCTTAGTCAAGTGGCATCCCACACCAGCCTCCCTCACCAGCCTCATCACCTGCCCCTCTCCCCTTCCCCCCATTTCCCTACCCCAGCACTCCTCCCTCATCTCCTCACCCCAGCATCTTCTTCAACACTCCTCTCTCTTCCTCATCTCCTCCCCACAGTACCATCCCCTTCATTAATTTATTACTGAATCCAACAGTATTATCCTCGACGATATTGGCGCCAGATTCTTCCTGTTGCTCCTGCGTCATGTTCTCTCTATAATCCTTGATATCGTAGTTTCTCTGCCCTGCGCACCTCATTACGGCAACTAAAGATATCAGGTGGGACAGCGTTGAACTAGCGGCAAGATTCACTCTTCTGCTCTGCCCTTTTCTTGAGGTTATCTTGAGATGATTTCGGGGCTTTAGTGTCCCCGCGGCCCGGTCCTCGACCAGGACCTCCACCCCCAGGAAGCAGCCCGTGACAGCTGACTAACACCCAGGCACCTATTTTACTGCTAGGTAACAGGGGCATAGGTGAAAGAAACTCTGCCCATTGTTTCTCGCCGGCGCCCGGGATCGAACCCGGGACCACAGTTCAGCGTGCTGTCCGCTCGGCCGACCGGCTCCCATTCTTAGTCTTAGTCATTCTTGTTGTAAGTTTACTTCCTGACAATACCAATGATATGCTAAAGAGTCTTGGTGGAATGTTGTGTGGCGTTTAGCACCATCAAATGCCATCAGGTCAAGTTTTCATTTCTCACATATTCCCTCATAATAAAGAACTATGATCGTGCCTTGTTTGCTGGATAGGATTTTCACAGTAATTTGATTTAATAATCTGCTTCTCTAGTATCCGCGACACTAATCTCTAGTATCTTAGTATCTATTTCTAAGACTTTGAAGGGCAGTTCTTCTGTCAGTGTAGATCACCATTCGCTTCTGCTCAACTACATTCCAGCCCTTCATTCATCTCCCTTCGTTTCTTTTTTGTTTAGTCAACCTCAAACTCCTTTTCCTCATGTCTAGGCCCGTGTCCATCTTCTACCACTTGCACTATTCCTTTTAATCTTAGTTACTTCCTCTTTCTTCCCAGTCAGCCCTTTCCTCCCTGTTCCTTTAGTTAATCATCCAACTCGTTATTCTATTCTCAGCTTTATTAGCTTTCCAATCACTCCATCCCTCTCACCTTCCTGGCTCTCTCCTTCACCTTTCAACCCTTCCATCCCACCTTCCAAGCCTCCCCCTCCCACACCTCACCCCCATCCCACAACCAGCCACACCCCTTTTTCCAACGAAGAGAGTTCTCTGAATGTCAACAGATGGCAGTGTCGTTGGTGAGGTGATTGGGCTGGTTTGCTGGGGAGGCTTAGTTGTTGTCTGAATGATTGAGCGACAAGACGGTTAGGTAACTGCATAGCTGAATGAGAAGTTGGCTGGTTGGTTTACTGGTTGGTTATCGGGCTTTATGACTGGGTGGGGTGAATGTCTGAATGATTGGGTGTTAGGGGGATCGGGCGACTGGTTGACTAGAGCGGTTATTGGCTGATTGGCTTGGGGATTGGACAGCTGGGTTGCCGCGCTAATTAGGTACTTTGGTTGAATAAGTGAATGGATAGCTGGATTGTGGAGTTTCTTGGTGGATGGATTGATTACTGGAAAGCTCATACGTGACTCATATACAGCACTCTCCCTATGTACTCTCCTTTCTCCCAACACACTCTCCCCTACATAATACTCTCCCCCTCTCCCTCTCCCCAAAACACTCTCCCCCTCAGCCACCTCATCATACCCTCTCGTTCTTTTCCACTCGTCACTGAAGGTAAAAACAAGGTGCCTCGTTAGCGCTCATGTTGGGCAGTTATCCCTGAAGTGTCAGCGGTTGTCTCTGAATGACAGTCATGATCCACCAGAGTTGACGATGGACAATGGAAGGGGGAGACTGAATGGCACGTAGTAATGCTTGTTAATTCTCTCTCTCTCTCTCTCTCTCTCTCTCTCTCTCTCTCTCTCTCTCTCTCTCTCTCTCTCTCTCTCTCTCTCTCTCTCTCTCTCTCTCTCTCTCTCTCTTCTAGTGGTGGTGAGAGGGGTATCGCCACTAGGGGGGTGGGAAGAGTCAGGAGGAAGGGGACTTGGGGGGAGAGAGAGCAAGGATGTAACTGTTGAATCTTGTATAGTGACAACCCCACAAACACAGAGATCGTTATTGACGGTTCTGGGTGAGTCTTTGGGTGGAGGGAGGTACTGGGAGGGGGAGGTGGAGCCCTGGGGGGCCGGAACGAAGGGATGGGGGCAGTGAAAGAATGGGGGGATGGTGTGGTAGAGTATATTGGTGGAGACTTGTGGAGATTGGGTGGGGTGGTTAAGCTGGTTGTGGTAGTGTAGGACGTTTGGTTGAGGTGGTCGGGATGGTGGTTGTGGTGGTGGTTGTATAAATGGGTGAAGCATTGTTACTCGTTGTATCTCTGGTTGGTATAGTACCACCGAGAGTGTGTTCTTAGCTGTGGCCCCGAGAGTGTGTTCTTAGCTGTGGCCCCGAGAGTGTGTTCATAACTGGGGCCCAAGAACACGCGTGCACTAAAGTCCGCGACTCGCACCACAAAACAGCCGAGAACATGAAGCAACGTTCGTCCGACGATGCTTCTCCAGTGACAGGTGTGACTTATGACGCCCATCCGGCTTGGGAAGGCCTGCACTGGCCTACCATTTACGATACACCGGGGGGAGACTTAGCCAGGCGAACGTCAACGGTACTAGAACAGAACCCCGGGGGGGGGGGATACATCGTGCTCTCCGCTGATTGGTCATTACGTTCACCAAGAACTGTGCCCAGGTGATAGTTAAACTTCCGGAGCTCGCTCGTTCATAATTTACGGCCTGACTTCCACTCAGGTGATATGCATGCGAACTCAGCCTGCGACAGTGACGTCAATACTCTGATACACATATTCTGAATGTAACGTTGACGTCAGTACTTCAATACACGCGATCTGAGTACAGCAGTAACGCTCTGATTCCCATAGTCTGAGTGTAACAACAATATCAGTACTGAGCTACAGTACATTTTTTGTCTTTGTTAACAAGTGCTTGTTACAAACTATACATCTAGCACAGTATTCTGTATTTTGAAATGAAGATTCGAACAGACTAACAGAGATAGCGTGACACAGATTTGAACACAGTGACTGAAGCAGAGTGAGACGTAGATTGGAAAAGATTAGAAGTGTAAAATTTAGATACAAACAGAGACGTCGCATGCGACATAGATTTGAACTGAGTGACAGAGGTAGCATGAGACGTAGATTCGAACTGAGTGACAATGTGAAACATAGATTCGAACAGTGACAATGTAAGACGTAGATTCGAACAGTGACAATGTGAGACGTAGATTCGAACAGTGACAATGTGAGACGTAGATTCGAACAGTGACAATGTGAGACGTAGATTCGAACAGTGACAATGTGAGACGTAGATTCGAACAGTGACAGAGGCTCCGTGAGACGAAGACTCAAATAGTAATAGGCAGCGTGAGACAGAGACATGATGGACGGGTAGTGGAGAATGAATGGAAGGAGTTGAGTGACAGTGACGGACAGCCCGTCAATTTTAAGCCCTTTAAATTCTATTTATTTATAACTGTTTGAACGGTTTGTATTTTAAGCTTGACTACTTTTTTGTGGTAATAATATATTTGTGCACGCACCGAGTGTTACGTGGGTCGGAATGCAGCTCCTGGGAACCGGCTCTAAATCAGTGATAGCACAGTGGGTGTGCGAGTGTTTTGTGTGTGTGCGTGTGTGAGTGTCTGTGTCCTATATTTCTACTCTGTCAATCCCCTTAAGTATTTTATGTCTCTATTATGTCTCCTCTCTCTCCTTTTTTTCTAGCGACGTCATGTCTAGTTCTTGTACCCCATCCCTCGTAATTCCAGGGTGACCTTTATTGCAGATTTCTGAGCGTTTTAATAGGTTTGCAACAAAGGTTCATTCCAGAATTACAAGGGAAAGGGTTTGAAGAAAGACTGAAAGAAGTAGATCTGACGTTGCTAGAAAAGAGGAGAGGTGTGTGTGTACTCACCTAGTTGTACTCACCTAGCTGTGCTTGAGGGGGTTGAGCGCTGTCTCTTTGGTCTCGCCTCTCAACTGTCAGTCAACTGGTGTACAGATTCCTGAGCCTACTGGGCTCTATGTGTGTGTGTGTGTGTTTGTGTTAGTGTGCGTGTGTGTTTGGATGATGGTGGGCAGCTGGGAGGGGGCATGTGAGAGGAATAGGTGGGGACAGATGAGTTGAGAGGAATAGGTAGATTAGTAGCGATGGGTTGGGTGAAAGAGAGGGAGGGGGAGGGGGGAAGGGGGTGATGTTGGATAAGGAAAGGGGGGACGGTGAATGGTAGGGGGAAGGGGTGCCAGAGTGGGAGGGGGTTGTGAGAGGGGGGGGATGTGGGAGGGGCCCAAGGGGTGAGGGAGGGGTAGATGGGTAGGGGGAGTGGTTGATATGTTGGGGGTAGAGAGGGGGGGAGGGGGGAGAAGCAGCTGTATCGTCACTCTGGCAGTTCATTAACAAAGGCAGGTCATTCCATGCCCGCCCCTAGCCACGTGCTACCCAGTCAGCCCCAGATGGCAATGGGCACGTGCACTTCGCCTCCCTCCCCATATGTAACAGTGGGCACGTGCAGGCCGGCCCAGCTGGCTAAAGACACATTTTCTCCAGCTGGTTGAGGGCACGCGCTACCCATGATGCCCGTATTTACCTGCCGAGTGAATATGGGCAAATTCATCTTGCTTCAAAATGCCTCAAGGAATTGTATTGTCAAATAAGAATGAAAACAAGCTAAAGAATAACGCAGTGGGTATTATTACCGTTACTGGCAGAGGAGGGGGGTGGAGGGAGGGGGTGATTGTCTTGCCTAAGGGTTTAAATCAGTGTACAGTGATGGGGAAGGGGTGGGGGGGGGGGTTGAGGGGTTTAAGGGGAGGGGGGATCGAACGGTGGCTCCAGCACGCGCAGCTGCCACGGGTCGCCACCTGCCCAAACGTTCAAATGTGGCGCCTGAGTCGAGCACGAGCGACCATTGGCCTGACCACCTGACGTCATTGCCCTCCCTAGCGCGGGCATTGGCTGGCGGGTATGACGTAACTGCGTTCCGGCCTCGCTATTGGTTGCGCGTGCAGGGCTGGCGCGTGCCATGTGCATCCGAGGCTATATAAGGCCCAGAGGTGCTGGCACGTGCGTAATAGTGCATCAATCTCGGCTCGGCGCCCTTGACATCGGTGCGGCGGCGCGAAGACTTCCGTATACTTCCGCGAAGACCTCCGAACGCCGTAAAGACTTACGTACACCGCGAATTATTTCGAACGTCACCTCCAAGATGATCTCCACCCGCAAGGAGTACATAGCGCGCCCCCCGAAGAAGAGGCCACTGGCACTCTTCAACTACACCCTGGAGACATCTGGTGCAGGTAAGACACGCCCATCGTCACGACGGGGACCTGTCTCTCTCTCCCTCCTGTAATGGCAGTCAAATTAGTGCTGTATTTTGAGGCATAAACAGTGTTGTGATAATTAGTGAACCTCTCAGGGCAGTGGTGATTGAACTTCATGACATACTTTGTTGTTTGATTTACCCTTTCTGTTTCTCTAGTTCTCTCTTCGTCTCCCTATTTCTCCCTCGCTCTCCTCCTGCTCCTGTCTCTCTCTCTCTCTCTCTCTCTCCTTTTGTGCTGTTTCTGACTCTTTGTCTTGCGTGTTGCAGGGGTTGACTCCGATGACAACATGCAGCCTCAGGACCTTAGTATGAAGAGCCGTCGTGTGCCCACTCCACCGCCCGTGCTTGCGGCACCGGCCCCCGCCACGCCCGCGCCCACCTGGCCACCCGCGCCTACCAGATCGCCAGCGCCCACCTGGTCGCCTGTGCCTACCAGATCGCCAGCGCCCAACTGGTCGCCCTCGCCCGCTAAGTCGCCCGGGCCCATCCCGCCCGTGCCCGCTAGGTCGCCAGCCACGCCCACGCCCACGTTTACGCCCCGTCGCCCCACTGATGTCACAGCTCTTCTGGGACTGGTCGGGGGCAGCATCAGCATCTCGGCCAACATCACCAACACCAACATCACCACCAACAACATCACCACCAACAACATCACCACCAACAACATGAGCAGGGGCAACTACATCAACAGTGGGGTCAGTAGCAGCAACAACAGCACCTACAGTAGCAACTACAGCAGCAACACCAGCAGCTTCATGAGTAGTGCTGGCTTGCGTCTCATCAGCGAGGTGGCCGCGGCGTGTGGGCGTCCCACAGTCCTACGGGCGCCTGGAGGGACGCAGAACACCCACACCCGCCCCTACGCTCCCCCTACACCAAGGGACCCCTTGCGTAATGTGCTGAGGGAGCGTGGCGCAGGCGTACACTCTTGGCACTTCAATCCGTACCTTCCCCTGGGGGTATATGGCCTTCCCTCGCCTCTTCATGCCGCCCACGCGCCCACCTCCGCCAGTAGGGATATGAGCAGCCCGGCAGGCCGCCCTAGAGGGGGGTCTGTTTCCCCCCCGGGTGAGACAGGATCAAGCAGCAGTGAGGGCAGCCCTGAGGGCCAGCACGAGAGCCGTGCACCACGCCTGGCGTGTCCGGACTGTGGGCGGCGCTACGCCACTATGGCCGGTCTAGCCAAACATCGTCAGTTTCACTGCTTGAAGGACGCCGGTCGGTCGTTTGCGTGCAAGCACTGCGATAAAGTGTACACGAGTCTGGGCGCACTCAAGATGCATATCCGCACGCACACGCTGCCGTGCAAGTGTCAGCTGTGTGGCAAGGCCTTCTCGCGGCCGTGGCTGCTGCAGGGCCACATCAGGACCCACACCGGGGAGAAACCCTTCCAGTGCCCGCAGTGTGACCGGTGCTTCGCTGACCGCAGCAACCTGCGGGCCCACCTTCAGACCCACACGGATGTCAAGAAGTACGCCTGCAGGACCTGTCCGAAAACGTTCTCCAGGATGTCCTTATTAGTGAAGCACGAGGATCATGGGTGTCCAGGAATGCGTCCTTCACGGCCCCTGGTCCTGTCCCAGGCATCCCCAGTGTCTCTCTGACCACACCCTAAGTCACACCTTACAAGTTAATGCAATCATAAAGTGTGCCAACCGTGAAGACTTTCCCAGCAGTATTACCAGAGTTGTGAAACTGAATTAAACAAAGTGTGAATTATAATCTATCGTGTA
Organism: Procambarus clarkii; assembly: GCF_040958095.1. NCBI lineage: Eukaryota > Metazoa > Arthropoda > Malacostraca > Decapoda > Cambaridae > Procambarus > Procambarus clarkii. The sequence continues at coordinate 5,678,407 of NC_091174.1, forward strand.
AATCTTGCCACCATCCCCCGACCTGGTGGAAGCGCGCAGTCAGATCTGCTCGCGTCAAAACGTCAAGTGCCAAAGTGTCACTCGGTGCCAGTAATGGTGTCTGTGTCTAGTCAAGCAACACCCAGTGTTTGTCGCTCGCCTGAGAGGAGTTTATAGCCTTAACATGCATGAAACAGCTTGAAAATGCGGAAAACCTTTGAGATATGCACAGTTAATCTCATAGTCGAATTTGCACATTAAAACGAGTTCCAACACCTTAATAAATCCACGATAACCCGTGAGCGCATTCTCAGCATAATATAAGAGAGTCAAGTTCGAACCCTGAGATGACAATACCGGTCGAGATACAAGTATGTGAACGTCTCCAAGGCTCTTCCCCACCCCCCCCCCATTCCCCAACCACTCTCCTTCCCTAAATTCACCCCAAATACACACCCCCAATGTGAGGAGGCCAGGTGTGCTCCTCTTCAGGCGAGTTTCCACAGCTTTACCCACACCCTACGGTAGCCCAGGGGTCTCCTCAACGTACCTGCATTCCACCAAGTCCCAACTATTGTAGTCCCGCTGTGGGGAGAGAGAGAGAGAGAGAGAGAGGCTGGCTGCCTGGGAAGAAAGGGCGGACCCACTAGCGTGAGAGCCGAAGTTGTGTGAACCATGGGACAGAATGTGTGAGCGATGGTTTGAAAATAGCTCCAAGTAAGAGAGGTAGGAATGCAAATGATCGAAAGTGTGAAAGGGTTAAACGTGGGTAAAAAGGTGGGAGGGTGGATTTTAAATTGCCAAAAAGTGAGAGAGAAAGTGTTGAACATATTTGAAAGGTAATAAGGAAGGATTGTAAATAATTGATAGTGTTAGAGAACGGACTGGAAATGGTTGAACGTGAGAGAGGAATAAAAATTATTTAAAGTGATAGAGAGAGAGAGAGAGAGAGAGAGAGAGAGAGAGAGAGAGAGAGAGAGAGAGAGAGAGAGAGAGAGAGAGAGATGGAGATGATTTTGTAAGACCATCTGAGATAAAAGACAATAACCCACAATCATATGACACAAGAGAGGAAGTACCTGCGTGTATCTCGGCCTCTCCCACCCACAGTGGGCCTCTTTAGATCTTCATGCAAATCAATAACTCATTGAGACAAATCCTGAGTTATTTTCCTGAGACATGGAGATCCATTTTTTTAATACAAGACAATATAAGCTTTATTTTAAGACATGTTGAGACACTTCGACATATGCTGTGACTTATGACTTGTGCCTTTGTTGACAATACTTCCTGGTTCTGTCCTTATGATGCCTTAATATATATTTATGTATGTATATATTTAAATGAATATCTATGTGACCTGTACTGGCTCCCTGACTCTATACACGAGTGGAATGTCTCATGTATACATAGAGGAATCTTCACAGGATTCCCGAAGGAGCCTTGTGAGAGTCCTGTAGGATTCCTGGATAAATCCAGAGAGTCCTGTGGGATACTCGCAAGATAACCGAAGGATTCCTGTAAGAGTCTAGTAAGAGAGTTAGGATCAGATCATACAACAAATGTGCCAATGACCAAATTCGGTGCCTTGTCTTCCAATTGCTCTGTCCTCCTACTGTATATGACAATTTTTTGTTTGATTATAAAAAAAAATATTCTTATACTGTCCTATGTAAATCCAAAGTATATATATATTTTATACTTTTATAAATAAAGATGCTTAAGACATGTTTGTATTTTGATACTTTTCTTATTGATAATAAGCGTGTTATGAAACAAATGTTCTGTAGCCTGTAGAGGGGCCTGACAGCTGAGTTGACAGCACTTCGGATTCGTAGTCCTGTAGTTCCGGGTTCGATCCCTGATGTCCCTGTTATCTAGCAGTAAATATGTACCTAGGAGTTAGACAGCTGCTACAGGCTACTTCCTGGGGATGTGTAACAAAAATAAGGCCTGGTCGAGGACAGGGCTGCAGGGACGCTAAGCCCCGAAATCATCTCAAGATATAACTTCAAGATAGCCGGTTCATGAAATCTGCAGCGGAATAAGACGGATTTCATTTAGTGGCAATAACACACGTACACACTACGTACACAAACATATACATACATAGATATGTACGCACACAGACACACGTACAAACACACATCGCGAGAGATTAATAACTGTTGATCAATTGTCTTATGTCTGAGTACAGCTTAATCATCCTTGTATTATCATGAACTTCTGTGATTGTGAAGGTTGTATAATAGATCATTCTAGCACACTACCGTTCCATATCCTCTCTAACCCTCCCATCCCATTTCCTCGGCTCTGTCCAAAGCAGTTACGCCAGTACAATGCTTCCCTCCCCTCTCCATCCAAAGGAAGGGCAGCGGTGATGCCGGGTTTAATAAGAAAAACAAACAACTCAAAAGCTGATACAGATGAACTTTGAGCATTTTTCATTCCAGCGATGCACTTGCTTGTACAGATTACTTAAGAGGCTCTAATTCGAGGTATTAGGTTCACGCTATAGAGCTTACAGAGTCCTCTTAAAGACTAAAGGCGAGGTAGGTACACTTCTGAGAGTCTACCAGGTAAACTAACACTACCTTTCTCATTCTATTCATTCATTAGATTCAGGACACCACAATCAGTTAATACATTTTGAAACGCTTTCTGTACCCAACACAATAGAAGTACATTATAATTTCATTTTCAATCCAAAAAGCCTATCAGACTCATATAAATCATTGTGGATGTTTCAGGCTTTGCTGTGTTGCTCACACTTACCAGCTCATCCACATGTACAATGATCAAATGCTCGGTAATACAACAGCCACTCTTCTATTTATGAATGAAATACTCTTTACATATGAAGTTTTACTGACTTCCTTTGCTCGAATTGCACCACTCTAAATGCTTCACCTATACACTGGAAAATCTAAATAATTGCTAACAAAATCTTAACACCTAACCTAATCTAGGCTTAACATAGCGCAAACATTCTAATATTTAGTAATAACAATTAAGAGTTGAGAAAACAAATGTTGATTGCACAGTTAATATTACCGAATACGTCATTGGGGCAGGCCGTAGTTTTTTTTCTACCACAGTCGTGGCCACACATTTACATTGCTAACCATCATATATACATTTTATTCTGTCCTCCGTGGACAGGGTTAGAGATTTGTTAAACATACAGTTCAGTGATTTGTTGAAAATCAACCACAGAAGGTGATTATAGTGCTTTTAAAAGGCTACTCTATACATAAATACACAGATTTACGTCTGTCCTACATAAGCAGTGTTCAATGCGTCTTTTACATAATGTCATTAAAGTGCGTTTACAACGGTGAAAGGCAATTCTGACCAGCTTTCACATATGCTGTATACACACAAACACATACACACACACACACACACACACACACACACACACACACACACACACACACACACACACACACACACACACACACACACACACACACACACACACACACACACACACACACACACACACACACACACACACACACACACACACACACACACACACACACACACACACACACACACACACACACATATATGTATATACTATCCTACTTTGAAAATGTAAGACAGCTAGGCCGTAGTTGGACGAGCATAGTCAGAGAACGGCTTGCTCTTGCGTGCAGTTCACTGGGAATGATCATCGAGAGTGAGAGGCAGCTGCAAGCAACGAGTTTTTGCCATGTCGCATTGTTGCAGATTGTGGTTAGTATTTGTCCTTCAACAGGTTCTGATTCGTCCATTCACATGCTCTATCTCGTTCCTGTCTGGGCTCCAGTCAGGTCCTCGTCTGCCAACCCGTTCTCTTGATTTACCACTCCGTACAAAATCCAACTATTTAGACTCGCCAGATAACGTAGAAAGCTCGACTTCTTAGTTGCGAGGACGGGTTGGTGACGAGTATTCAATATACATTCTGCAACTACGGTCATGATATGTTTCTCCCTTCTAGTCCTCCATGTGTCAACTAGTGCCTCATCATGCTCCAACTAAAGGTGCAAGTGAGAGAGAGAGAGAGAGAGAGAGAGAGAGAGAGAGAGAGAGAGAGAGAGAGAGAGAGAGAGAGAGAGAGAGAGAGAGAGAGAGAGAGAGAGAGAGAGAGAGAGAGAGAGAGAGTGAGTGTACAGGAGCTCTCAAAACATACAGTGAAGTAAACAACAGGTGGAGTAGATTATGAAGACGGAGCAACTGTGTGGAGGGGGGAAGTGTGGCCGTGTTAGTGTTTGTTGATGGTGTAAAGGGAAAGTGAGCCACTGCCCTCTCTACCGAGTCCCCTCTACTAACTATAATTCTCCCATCTTCCCATCTGCTGCATTATCGTCATGTTTAATGACCTCATCTCATTATCTCCTGTAGTCGACTTGCAATCGGGGATTTTGGGTTTGAGTCAGAGTCGGGACAAAAATGGTTGGGTAAGTTTTGTTTTTTTTCACGAGACGCTTTTGCTCACGTAGCAGTAAACAGGTACCCCGGGAGTTAAGTAGCTGTTGTGGGTAGCATTTTGGGGTAAGTCAGTAGTTCGATAGATGGAGGACCTCGATGATTGTCTAAGCTCAGGCTTCCTGTCCCCCTACAACGGAATTTATTTCGCTCCTCTATTGGTATGTCTTACCCTGTTGTACTCCTTCTAATCACCTCTTCCATCTTCCTTCCTTCTTTCTTCCGGCTCTCCTTTCCTTCCTACTTCACATTCCCTCTCCATTCATTCCTGCTCTCACTCTTTCGCTTCCTCCTTCCTTCTCTCACCTGTTTCCTCTCTAGATGCAAGGTACATTTAGTTCTCAACTAAAAAAAAATATGATTGGATAGTGTGGGCCGTAGATAACGGCCCATAGATGGAAGTGGACTAGATAAACGGGTGTTAGGTATAATAAAAGAATACAAGATAGATGGCGACTATGTAATTTGTAAATGAGATAGATAAAGGAATGCAAATCATGGGCAAGGAGAGTTGATAGCAGGTTGCTATGTGCAAGGTAAGAGGGTATGGTATGGAAACTAAGGGAGGGGGGCTTGGTAAAGTGATCAAAAGCGGGCTAAATTGAATGATGCTGGAAAAGAAACTAGCTGCATTGAGCTTGGTGACCATAAGCACACAACACATCAGATTTTTACAGAAGGCCTATAGGCCTATGCGAGGCAGCTATGATTTAATACAAACCTCTTCCTATTCATGTACGTGTCCAACCACTAACATTCATGTGTACATGTAACTACTAACAGTCATCAACAACAAAAATTACACATTTTCAAGTGACTTCACACCCTTCACCTTTTCAGATATAATCATTCTATGACACTTTTCTGACACATTAGCATATAATAAAGGATCTGAAGTTTGGGAGTTTCCAAAACATCTTTAGTTTTCCTAATACAAAAATACAGTCATCAACACACGCTTCATCCTACTGCCCCCACCAGTCTCACACTTCACCCTACTACACCCACCAGTCTCACACTTCACCCTACTACACCCACCAGTCTCACACTTCACCCTACTACCCCCCACCAGTCTCACACTTCACCCTACTACCCCCCACCAGTCTCACACTTCACCCCTACTGCCCCCACCAGTCTCACACCTCACCCTACTGCCCCCTAGTTCTCCGTCTTTGCGAGCATCCCTCTGCACCCTCCTCTTCCACCACCCTTCGTCACCCTGGCTCACGACACAGGTTTAAAGGGGAAGAGGCAACACATAGCGGCATTTAATGGCACTCTACCGGTTCTGTGGATTAACTGAGCTGTCCTGTGTTGTCAGTATTGGGGTAGCCAGGAGGAAGGGAGAGGGGGAGTGGGAGGGAAAAGGGGGAGGGGAGGGTGTGATGTGAGAGATAGAAGAGAGGGGGGATGGGAGGGAAGGAGAGGGGAACGTGTGAGTAATGTATGAGAGGGAAAATTGAGATGATTTGGAGGGGTTTATGAATGTAGTGCATGGGCATACCTTGCAGTACTCACCTATTAGTATCTGAGGGGAGTGAGATCTAGGTTCTTGGGTTCCCACGCCTCATTGTACCATTAAATCCATTAATGTACCATCCCCTCCCATTAATTCTTTTAACGTTTGATCTCTGCGACGTATTTGCTCTTGATGCTGTGGATGGAGGTGGCTCCCACGGCGTATGCTTACACTACTGTCCTCCTGGGATTCATGAAAGCACTTACGCAAGCACTTACGAACCTGTATATCTTTTCTCAATTTTTGGCGGCTTTGTTTACAATTATTAAACTGTTAATGAGCTCCGAAGCACCAGGAGGCTGTTTATAACAACAACAACAGTTGATTGGCAAGTTTTCATGCTTGTAAACTGTTTAATAAATGTAACCAAAGCCGTCGAAGATTGAGGAAAGATGTACACATTCGTAAGTGCTTGCGTAATCTGGCCCCTGGTGATCAGCGCGTACGTATCGCCTCATGTTTCTTGTTTTTAGATGCGTTGCCATCTTCCACTGATGTTCTTTTATCCTTTTCTCTGTCATTTAAGGAAGAGAAACACCAGCCTACTGGCATTTACCAACTACATAGTTGGTAAAAATAACGCTCAAGAGTTATATATCCTATTGGCATCGTATTTTGATAACTGCAGGTCAATTTGGGCAAAATGTGACCAATCGCCGTTTCACTAATTTGCATTTATAATAATAATTGCTACAGCTGTGTAAATATTCGGTATACGGTCCTAGCTTTAGTTATAGAAATAGAGACAGAGACAGAGAGGCAGAAACGGAGGGACAGAAACCGGGAGACAGAAGTGACACGGAGGGCAGGTGAGGGGAAGACAGGGATGAGTGAGGGGGTCAGGTGAGGAGCTGGGTAAACAGAGAGGGGACGCAGGAAGCTGTATTGAGACGGGCACTAGAGAGGGGCAGATGATGAGAGATGGTGTTGATGGGGGTAGACGACGGGGGAGACGATGAGGTGGTTGATGGAGGTGATAATGAGGGAGAAATGAGGAGACAGTATGACAAAGTGTAACAAAAAATGAGTGATGATAGAGAGATGGGAAGGAGATGTAAAAACTATAGTCAGGGAAAGCCTTTTAGGAAAGATGGGAAGGTAACAAGGATAAGGCAGGGAGGATAATAGGGGTGTGATGAAAGAGAGAGAGAGAGAGAGAGAGAGAGAGAGAGAGAGAGAGAGAGAGAGAGAGAGAGACAGACAGACAGACAGACAGACAGACAGACAGACAGACAGACAGCAAAATAAAAAGAGCTTTCACTTATTTTGTTAAGTCGCTCATGAGTTATTTCAGGGTCTGTAAGGTAGCTCCTTCGGGGGCCACTGCTCTTCCCGGGGTCCTGGCTGCCTCTGGTGCTGCCCCAAGGGGCTCTGGGGAGCAAGGGGGAGGTGGTTATGGGGTGTAGTAGTGTGGTGGTGTGGTAGTGTGGAGGTGTAGTAGTGTGGTGGTGTGGTAGTGTGGAGGTGTAGTAGTGTGGTGGTGTGGTAGAATGTGGTGTGACAGATGCGGAACTGAATAAGTGTATTGGTAGTGGGGGAAGGGGGGGGGGAGCTGTTGTGGTAGGCTACGGCCAGGTCAGAGACCGAGCCTCTGGGACGTTGATCCCAGCAACCAGCACAAGGTACAGGTGGTGAGATGATGCTGGTGATTTAGTGGTAGTGGTTGGACGGTGGTGGTGACGGCTGAATATTGGTAGTGGTGGTAGTGGTGGTAATGGTGAGTGACGTGTATTGTGGAATGTTATGAGTGGCTGGAGGGGGGAGTCGACACATAATGGGGGGGGGGGAGGGTGAGGCACTGGGAGCGGGGGCAGCGGCGGTGGCGTCACGGATGGGGGGCGTGGCAGAAGCGATGGTGTGAGAAGGGGAGATGCAGCATCCGTAGACATCTGAGACGCACGTGCCTCGCTCCTTCCTGCTCCTGGAGGATGCTCGATAACACCAATCCCAGAGATTCATCTCACGCCCAGCTCTCAGTTCCCACATCCGGCAGCAAATCCTCATGGGACGCCTTTTGCGTTTTGTTAAACCATCAATATCAGAAACAAATTAAATGTCGGAATCTGAGACTTAATTCAGGGGGGGAAAGGAAAGGGCACTCACCAACCCACGTGATGGCAAGACGGACGCGCGTGCAGCCAGGGCACGTGCAGGGCTTAAGGAGGAGGCATCCTTTGGTTCGTCCCTTGTCCCCCTTCCCCACCCTCACTAACCATTCCTTACTTCCTTCCGTCCTTTATCTGTGACTCTTTCTTCCGCCCGCTTCCTTACTACCCCCCTCCAGCTGTTTCCTCTTTTCTTCTGAGGTTCTTGAACGTTTCCGCTACACTGTTATGACTTGAAGCCCCGATCACCTGCGTGTCGTTACCTTCACGACGGCCAGTGGCCTCTTCAGGACGACCAGTGCCCCTTTAGGACGATCAATGCCCCTTCAGGACGACCAGTGCTAATCCAAGCCACGAAGTGTTCCTCCACGAAAAATGCCATCAATTAACGAATAACTAGTGCCTCCTCAAGACACGTGGACGACATCCGGCGTCCGTCATATACATCCAGCATCCCTCTAAGACACCTGGCTCCTCTCCACGACATCCGGTTTCCCTTCCGCGATATCCGGCATCCCCTCCACAACACCTTGCCCTTCCTTCCACGACATCCGGTGTACATCTTATACACCTAGCCTTACTCCACGATACCAAACTTCCGTCCCAGACGCTGGAGGCCTGAAAAGGAACATGTGCTGAGAAAGTAAATAAGACTCAAGATTATCTGTTGAGAACACAAACTGCTGTCACTGGCGCTGCTACAGATGCTACAGTAGATAACCATACTACTACCATTTAGACTGTACCATGATGGGTTATACCATTACTATTTCAACGACTTCCATGACCACTAAAAAATGTTTTTGTATTAGCGCCACCACAGCAGTCACTTCAGCCCATTTCCTTCCCTTTTACCATACCTTTCCTGTCAACTGAAAGAATTGTCGGGAAAGAAGCGGGGAGGGCATGTTAATTGTGAATTACTTTACAAATATAAAAAGGCTCGCTTAAAATGCAAAACCACTTTGTTAATTTGTCTAGGTCCTACTAGTCTGCTAAACTAGTCTGCCTCATACCTCGGTGCTTATCTATCCAACTACCTCTGAAAACACTGCTTGCTTGTCCAGATCCTTCTGACCACTGGACAAGTAATGAATGCCATATATATAATTCCGAAAGCCGTTCTGATTCTGATCAATATCAATTAGAATACTATTGACCGGAATGGGTAGAATGAGTGGGCCTTACGGGGCCTCCGCAGGGCTCTCATACCCCCCCCCCCAAAAAAAAAAATCAGGTTCTGGGGAAACCCCGTAGATCTGGGGAGGGAGTGAGGGTTTGCCAAAGTAGTTAAGACCCTGACTATACGACATCAGCAACAATGACAACAATAAAACTAACAAGAACAACAATAACAGCAACAACAGCCAACAGCCCCGATCATTCCAACAAACGTATCCGTTCGGAAGGCGAAATATAAATTTCCAATTGAAATTCCGGTCAGTTCAGCACCACGGACCCTTTACACATTCACATACAAAATTTATATGAGAAAATTGTTACGAATTCCGCAGCTGGAAGGTATCGGTTAGTGGGTGCGGGGGGGGGGGGGAAGGGGAGGTATATCCGTTGGAGAGGCAGGGAGAGTGTGGAGAGAGAGAGAGAGAGAGAGAGAGAGAGAGAGAGAGAGAGAGAGAGAGAGAGAGAGAGAGAGAGAGAGAGAGAGAGAGAGTTGTTGTTGTTGTTGTTTTAGATTTAGCTACTCAGAACGAAATATCAATGTAGCACGGGCTATGGTGAGCCCGTAGAGAGAGAGAGAGAGAGAGAGAGAGAGAGAGAGAGAGAGAGAGAGAGAGAGAGAGAGAGAGAGAGAGAGAGAGAGAGAGAGAGAGAGAAAGAGAGAGAGAGAGAATAATAAAGTGGAAGTGAATCATCAGTTATGAAAGGGGAGGGGGGGATGAGGGGGGGTGAGGGGAAACTGAGGGAGGAGAGAAGGGAAGGAGCGAGAGAGAGAGAGAGAGAGAGAGAGAGAGAGAGAGAGAGAGAGAGAGAGAGAGAGAGAGAGAGAAATGACAGGGAGAAGCAAACCGTGGGAAAGTCATAATTGTCTCACCTGCATGAGAGATTAAATATTTTTACATCATTAATTACTTTCATTGAGGCCAAGTTAATAATTATTATGATTATCGTCTGAGTTTAAATTTAACTTTATTATGTGATTTTATTACCTGTCTGTGTGTGAAGATGACTGAGTGTGCTTGTGGTGGGAGTGTTTGGATTGGTGAGAGTGAATGTGGTTGAGAATGGTGGTGATTATGTGGGTTATAATGTATTGAGTATGTGGGAGGATGCTCACTTAAGTGCATCCTTATCACATTTAGGTGCATAAATCACCTAAATGTGATTTTTGACTCTCCAAGAAAAACAATCTGCCCTTCCTTCTATGTCCTACTTTATCGTTTTGTCGCGTCATAAAACTCAAGTTTGTTAAGCAGGACTTGTCTTCTCTGAAGTCATAATTATGTTTGTGGACAAAATATACAGAATCTAGATACCTCACTAATCTCCTCCTAATGATTCTCCCTATCACCTATCCACATTTGTAAAGTATATCAGATCCTGGTGCTTTTATCTCACCCAGTTGCTCTGATGCCACATCTATATGTTTCTCATCCTATTGGAAACAGAGTTGGGACAGATAAGGAAGTGAGAAATTAGAGTAACTGGACGAGACAAAACATTTAGATATGATCAGATTTAACTCTTGTATCCTAAAGAAAGGTGCCAAGGAGCTCAGAAGGCCGCAGGTAATAATCTACTTCACCACAGTAGACGAAGGAAAAATGCCAAAGTATTTGAGGACAACAAAAATTGTATAAAAAATTATGAAAGGGAACAGGGATGAACCCCTAAACTACAGACCAGTGTCACTCACTTGCATTCTCTTGGCAGTCTTAAAATGGATTATTATGGGGGAGTGGAGAAGGGTGGGGGGGGGGGGGTTGCTGTGTAAGGGGATGTGTGTGTGTGTCTGTGTGTCCGGGTGAGTGGGCTGGAGGGAACGAATGTATGTGTATATGTGTGTGGATATGTGGTGGGAGTATGTGTGTGTGTGTGTGTGTGTGTGTGTGTGTGTGTGTGTGTGTGTGTGTATGTGTATGTGTGTTGGTTTTTGCTTAAGGGTTGCTTAAGAAAGCAACATGAACTATAGCACTTCATCTCTCCTTCTATTCCTCCCTTCTCATTGTCTTTGTCTCTTTCCCACTCCCTCTCCTCTCTCATATTTGTATTTCTCTTTCTCTTGACCTTCGAATACAACACACCTGAAACAACTGGACGACTTAGCCTCTCCCCTCCCTTCCCCCTCACTGTCTTCCCTCACACCATCTTCACTCATCTTCATCACCCCTCTGTACTTTCTCCTCCACCCTTCACCTCTCCCCTAGACACATTTCACTTCCCCTCTCTCTATCCCCTCAAATTCCGCCTCTCACCTTCTCTCATGACTTTTCCTCTACTTCCTCATTTCGCTTTAAATCTTTTCAATCACTTCCTTGAACATAATTTCCTCAGTGTTTTTGTGTCCACTCTCTTTATCACTTTCGCAGCGTCTCCTCCGCTTAGTCTTTCTCTCTCTTACACTAAGACTTTCCCTCCCCGCACTCTTTCCCTTCCTCCATCCTACCCTTTTCCTTACCCTATGTCCAGCTTTCCGCACTCATCTACCCACTCTCCATACCCATTGCCTTCTAGCCTTCCCTTCATCTTTTCCTCTTCATCTCTCACATCTTTTACCTGTTCCTTCTCCATCTCTCTACGTTCTCTGTCTCCCTCTGTATACACCCCAGGGAGCCGGTGGCTGAGCGGACAGAACGCTGGACGCGTGATCCTGTGGTCCCGGGTTCGATCCCCGACGCCGGCGATAAACAATGGACAAAGTTTCTTTCACCCTGATACTCCTGTTACCTAGCAGTAAATAGGTACATGGGAGTTAGTCAGCTGTCACGGGCTGCTTCCTGGGGGTGGAGGCCTGGTCGAGGACCGGGCCGCGGGGACACTAAGCCCTGTAATCATCTCAAGATAACCTCAAGATAACCTACCTTTCCTTCATTGCTTCTTCCCATTCGGTATTGTGTCTCATCAGTGTTTGTCTTGTCTTTATTACTCTTCTTGGCTTCCTTATAGTCTTCTTTATCTTGATATCTTCGTTATCTTTTTTACCCTCTTTATCTTCTTATCACCCTAATATTTACAATCTTTATTGACTTTCTAATCTCCTATCAACATTATCTTCCTTATCTCACATATTTTTCTTATCCATGTCTTCCATGTCTTTCTTATCCACGTCTGCCGTATCTTTCTAATCTTCCATGACGTAAGTAACTTACTTATCTGCCTTGTCATCCTTATCTCTCTTATCTTTAATTTCGTCCTTAATATTTCTTTTCTATGATAATGAGTTTTGTTTACATGGTTTATGTGTTTAATATTACGCAACTCTACCAAATAAAATAGGTAAACAGAAGGGTAATAACACACACACACACGCGCGCGTGTGGTCCAGGACGGACCGAATGAGAATGGTCCAGGACAAACCGAAACGTCGTCGTCCCTTCACCTTCTAGTGTGTGGTCTGGTCAACATGGATGGAGTTGACATAAAAAGTTTTCCCAGTCGAGGGAACGCAGAAGGAGGGAGCACAGGTGGTAACTGTAATACAAATGAGACAGAGGAATGCTAGGAAATTCTGGTGCTCATTGTGGAAGACAAACTCGTGGAACATATTAGAAGCAGAGGTCTTGGAAGCCACCTCCATCCATACCTTCATGAGCAAATATAAAATAGTACCAGGTCGTCTGTAGGTGTAAATGATTAGGTTTAATAAGTTATGAGGTGGGACCCAAGAGCTTGCGCTCTCTTCCCGCGCTACAGACAGGAAATCACAGTGAAGGAGACATACACGTACAATATTTTGTTTTTTGTTTTTATATATAAAATAGTTATTAAATTCTTGTGAAGCTACTAACTAGCTCGCATGGCGTTTCAGGCAAGTCCTTAATCCTAATTTTCCCCGGAATACGACCCGCCAAATCATTTAAGAACAAAGTATCCATTCACTGCTGGGTGAACAGAGGCTACAGTTAAGGATTGGCGCCCAGTCAATCCTCCCCGGCCAGGATACGAACCCAGGCCAAAGCGCCTGGCGAGTGCTTTACCACTTCAATACTCCAGTGAAGTGCTGTTACTGGTAGACGAGGGTCAACACAGTGACAAGCAACAAAGCACTCTGCGGGGACGGTCGGTCGACGATGCACTCCACATAACCTAGATTTTCACCCTTGTAAACACTAATGGTCAACTGAGGGAAGTGGTTCTAGTCCTTGTTATTCTGTCATTTCTTCTTCGTCTCCTACCTACCCTATCCCCCTCTCTTTCAATTCATACCAATTATCTTTTTCCCCTCCTTCCTCCGCTTCCATTTTTTTTAATCCACCTCCTCCTCTTCCCGTTCCTTCGCCTTCTCATATTATTATTATTTTTCTCTTCAAAACCGTCATCGTCCTCATAATTCTCTTCTTTGTTCTCCACTTTTCGGTCGACGTCTTCTGACGAAGCCATCAGTCGGTCCACCTACCTTTCCACATGTCACCGGCTCCAGACGCCGCCAAAGAATTCTGATTCATTTTTCATCGCCGCTGTCTGGCGCTCGCTACCTAGAATTTCCCCCCAAAACTTTATATACTGTCGAGGCTCCAGGTGGTCGAGAGCGGGAAAATCTGTGATCCCTGGAGAACTACGGGTCTGACAGGTTCTATTCGAGGTCTTTTTAACAGTAGGGGTCCTCCGACAGGTCCCTCGCATGCCAAGGGATTTTTTTTTTTTGAGGGCAGCTAAGTGGTAGTGGTCTATATTGGTAGTGGTCTACAGTGGTAGTGGTCTACAGTGGTAGTGGTCTACAGTGATAGTGGTCTACAGTGGTAGTGGTCTACAGTGGTAGTGGTCTACAGTGGTAGTGGTCTACAGTGGTAGTGGTCTACAGTGGTAGTGGTCTACAGTGGTATTGGTCTACAGTGGTAGTGGTCTACAGTGGTAGTGGTCTACAGTGGTCTGTTTCTTGTCCTGGAGAATTAGGCTCTGCTTGATCTTTGATTGGTCTGAGAAAGACATTGGTCTTTAATTAGTCTGGTAGACCGTAGGGAGGTTTTTGTAATGGTGGTCTTAAGGAGATATATTTTCGTTAGTTTCTTGCTTGCTTGTCTGTATTTACTATTTGTGTCTGCAGAATCGAGCTATTAGCTCTTGGACCCCGCTTTTCTAACCAATCTATTTTTCCTCTTTATATCTACTACATTGATTTTCAACACACACACACGCGCGCGCACACACACACACACACACACACACACACACACACACACACACACACACACACACACACACACACACACACACACACACACACACACACACACACACTACGATGTGGTGGAGACTGACTCCATACACAGTTTCAAATGTAGATATGATAGAGTCCAGTAGGCTCAGGAATCTGTACACCTGTTGATTGACAGTTGAGAGGCGGGACCAAAGAGCCAAAGCTCAACCCCCGCAAGCACAATTAGGTGAATACAATTAGGTGAGTACACACATCCCCAGGAAGCAGCCCGTAGCAGGTGTCTAATTCCCAGGTACCTATTTACTGCTAGTTGAACAGACGCATCAGGGTGAAAGAAACTCTTCCCATTTGTCTCTGCCTCGGCCGGGGATCGAACCGGGGCCCATAGGACCACGACCTCCGAGATCTGTCGAGTAGACAGAGCCGCGAGGCCAGTGTGTATTTGTCTGTCTGTGTCTCTGTCGCTCTATTTCTTAGATCATCAGGTCTGAAATATCACCAGGAAGTCAGGTTTTTTCTTTTTTACGTAAGAAATAAATTAAAATTCCTTCAGCAAATCTGAGACATCCGTCGAGCAAGTCTGTACCCACCGAACACACACCGAAACTATAACGTTGGTACAACGTTCGAACAAGTTTTACCACCTCCTAACCAGTTATAACAACCAATCTAGCAAGTTGTAACAACGTCTTAATACGTCATAAACACGCTAAGCCAAGATGTAACAACTTTATTTCAAGTTGTAACAAGCGGAAAATAGAGACAGTTTCCGTTTGTGTTTCCCGGGTATTACCTCAAGGTTTTCTTGCCCTACCAACAGGTCTCTGGGAAGGTCCCCCACTGCCCGGGTTTATGGGTACTTCAACGGTGGCTGGGGTAGCCATATGGCCGGGTTAAGAACAGTATTGTTCACTCTTAATGGGAAAATAATCAGAGACGCTATGTTTCCCAAGTGAGAGAGTGCGCGCGCTCGCGAGTGTGTATGTGTGTGTGTGTTTATATGTACTCACCTATTTGTTTCTGAAGGATCGAGTATTAACTCTTGGATCCATGTTTTCTAGCCGCCGGTTGTCTAATGTAATGACTCCTGACCTATTTCCTCTATCATATCTACTTTAACAATTTTGAATATGGTTTGCTTAGATCAGGAGGCCTGGTAAGGGACCGGGCCGCGGGGACTTTGAGCCCCGAAATCAACGCAAAGTAACCACAAGGTAGATCTACAACCTGCTACTTTCGTTCTTTCCCCACAACGTACTCACCTAATTGTGCTTGCGGGGGTTAAGCTCTGGCTCTTTGGCCCCTCCTCTCAACCGTCAATCAACAGGTGTACAGGATCCTGAGAGAACCTGTGAACCTGTGAATGTGTGTGTGTGTGTGTGTGTGTGTGTGTGTGTGTGTGTGTGTGTGTGTGTGTGTGTGTGTGTGTGTGTGTGTGTGTGTTTGACTGTCCGCAAGTCTGAAGAGTAGAATGGTGTGAAATTCTTCTATGTAATTTATCTTACTTGTAGTGTTTACATAATATTACAGACAGTGTTTGCACAACCTTTCAGGTAGTGCATTCTCTAACTAATAACTTCAATAATGCATTCGAACACCAATATGGTACAAGTATTCACAGTTGTCTGACTTTGATTCCTTCAATAATGATTTTTGCTTATATGTGTCGTGCTTCTGATGGAAGCACGATTTCACAACATAATTCTTTCTGTTTAAAAAACTGATTTTTGTTTTGTAATTCCCCAAAAAAAATGTATTTTGAAGCCAAAACATGAATTTAGAAGCAAAAACATATATTTAACAACAAAAACTTGTGTTAGATGCAAAAAAAAAAAATATTTAGAAGCAAAAACATGCATTCAGAAACATAATCATGTATTTAGAAGCAAAAAACATGTAATTAGAAGCACAAACACATATTTGGGAACAAAAATGCATCCCAAATTCCACAGAGGTGGAAGAAAAGGACACTTTATATGTACCGTACAATTTCCATACAAATTTACTGAGGTGGTAAGGTGGTGGTTGTGTGGACATGCCGAGCGACTACCCCAGTGTGAACGACAGTAAAAATCTCTTTCAGAAATGTGCCATTAGCGAAGAGCGTGCGGAGGACGCCCCATTTTCTGCCCCGTCTGCCGCCCTGGGGCTCTTTCTTGTGTGATAAGCTTTTGGGAGCTGGCCTGAAGGCTCTCTTCCGCGAGACAGGCTTCTTTGACGGGCACAGGGCACACACGCACGGATAGGAGCACAGATGGATAGAGGCACGGACGAGTGGATGAATGGCGGATGAATAGACTAACGAAGACATGGACAGAAGGACGGATGAGCATTTGTAGACGGTTTGAACGAATTCTTGCAATAATGTATATATGCTGGTTAGCATTGTAAATGTGTGGCCATGTCTGTGGTAGAAAATAATAATAATAAAAAAAAAAAAAAACTACTGTTTTTGTTTTTCCTGCTGCTTTATTTTTTTTACTGGGCTACAAACTAGACCTAGGGTCGTGTTGGGTGATCCTTATTCGTATAGGAGTCATGTAAAGTAAGAACTGTTTTCCACCAGCTCATCGTGAATTATCCTCTCTCTCTATTTGACTATAAAATCCCCCAAATGTGATTACTTTGAGCATTGCGTTAAAATTTCCTACTTGATTCATCTCTGAACTATCTACAACGCAAACATGCTCGTATAAACATACTCTTATACAGTGGAGACAAAAATTAAGCACATTTATACTTCAACCTCTCCTCCTTCCCCTCCATGCCTGGCAGCCTATATATATATCTCCTTCTGAATCATCCCCTCTGAATATTGACACGTGCGATCTAACCTCCATTGCCAAGATCTTTACACGACTCGGTAACATTAGTAGTCTAAGAATCATGTGGGAACACGCTTCCTTCTAGCTTTTGCTCTCTCCCAATAATCTTGTTTCCTATTTGGCAGATACTCTCTAATCCAGCTGTAATACGCATAGTAATCCTTGCTTGCTTTTCCATCTTGTTGGTTAATGTTTTGTGTGGAGTCGTTGCCAAAGGCATTTTAGCAATCTAGGAAGATGCTTCAATCTTCCAACAAATCTTTGATAGCCGTGTCGCAAAACTCATTCATTTCATAAGGCATGCATTATCCAGTCTTAATCCATGCTGTGTTTGCCAACAAAAAGTTTGTTTCTGTTGATAATTCAATATCTTCTTCGTGATTGTTGCTTTAGTTATGTGAGGATATACAAGTCAGTGACACATGTTGGATGTTTAAGGGGCTCATATCCGTCTCGCTTGTTGAATATGTGACCCGCCTTTGCAGCCATCCAAGCTTCTTGAATTATCAACAATGTATAGCAAAGATAAGAGAGGTTATATATAATAATTCTATATTCGTACGTTTACGATTACTTGTAATTATTTCGTGTTTATCTATGTGTGTGTATGTACACGCGCGCGCGTATATGTGTGTGCATCTGTGAACCCTTGCTGAGCGAATTTGTGTATATTAGAAGTAGAAAAGAAGTGGTACGAGAAATGAGGCGTCTATGTTTGGACACAATTGGAGGGGTGATTTAGAAAGAAGGGAAACTGTCGCACCTGGGCCGTGATTATCGAGATGATCGTCGTACCTGGCCTGCAAGTGAGGTCGTGGAGAGGGGAAGGGAAGGGAAGGGGAGGGGGAGAGGAGGTAATAGGGGAGGGGGTATGGCTAGGCGTCACCTCTACCAGTCTTAATTGCACCCATGGCTTATCACCTTAGTCAGCCCTGTACATCCCCTACGACACTCGGTGATTGGCAGGTAGAATATGGCTGTTAAACACGATCTCGTACTCACCTAACTGTGCTCACCCACACAGACAAGCACACACGCTACGTGTACCAGACAGGGCAATGACCAAGACGTATAGAACGAGTATAGAACATCAGCCTAATTACATATTACAAAGTAAACACCATTCGGGCTACGGATCACAAGGTCTCACAAAAACCAGACAAGTTACGTGATTGAAAACCAAACACACACACACACACACAAAAACACAGAACCCCCCCCCCCCCCCAAAAAAAAAATCAGCCTCAAAACTAATAGCTGTCTGCAGCTGCTGGAACATTATCCACACAACTAATACACCGACTCACACTATTGAACATGGGAAATTGTGTTTGTCCTTTCGAGTATCTGTAATAGGATCGAACACAGGTGTAGACCATCAGCCTGTCCTCATAAACACTGACCAATGCTCGTTAATCCGGCCGCCAACCACCCAGGCTTATGAATGAGAAACACTTTAACACACACAGTTGATTACGCTCGAGCGTTTTTCGAACAGTGCTTCACTTTCTTCCTGAGTTCGAATCTCACCTCTAATTGCTTCACAGTGTACTGCATGACGGCAGATATTAGACGCTCAGATCACTGGAGGGATGGTCGGCTCATGGCTAGGGTAAGGCTTCATGACCAGGCAATCATCAATCGACCTAACGCGTGTGCGCACACGCACAATAACCCCATGCACTCACACTCTCAGTAACCCATGCACTCACACTTATAATAACCCATCCACTCACACTTATAATAACCCCATGCACTCACGCTTACAATAACCCATGCACTCACACTCACAATAACCCATGCACTCACACTTACAATAACCCATGCACTCACACTCACAATAACCCATGCACTCACAATAACACCCGTGCACTCAGACACACTCTGAATGTAGGACAAAGAGGAGATGATGAGAGATAAAGAGAGCCGTCAAATAATCGTCAGTGAGGAGGCAGGTGAGAGTAATGTCCGACTGGGAATCCAATTACCTTGTTGCTGATTACCTGTCTTGCTCCTGCTGTGTTGTGGTGTGCGGCGCCTGGACCCCCCCCTGATCTTGGGGCCCCACAATCCCCCTCACCCCCCCCCCCTTCCTGATGAAGGGGCCCCTCGATCCTCCCCCCATCCCCCCCCCTCGTTCTCACCTCTCTGCTGTTGCTTGTATATCACATATTCTCTTAAGATAGTCATTTGATTAAGGGAATTGGTCTGGAGGTTATGGGCTTTCGTTAAGTGGAATTTACACTTGTATGATTGATTATGAAGGGTATCGCTTATTCATGCTTAAGGTCCTCGTTAGGTAGTCGGGACAGGCCACCCAGGGTGAAGTGGTGTGAAGGTGGACACTGTAGGGAGTTAGAATGTGTCTGGTGGGAGTGGCAGCGGTCACTCTGCGTGTGCGTGTGTGCCCCTATCCCCTACCTTCTCCCATAGCCTCCGCGACTACTCAGGTAGCCTCGGAGATAGCTCCCTCAGATGGCTGTGGTGGCAGACGGTTTGGCTCCTGCAGGTTTCACCCCAGGAGTCCGGTGTACCACTGCAGCCTCACTGCGCCCTCAGCGTCCGCTGCGGGTACTTCCGTAGCCACTAATATCCACCTTGTCCTCCCCCCCCCCTCTCTACCCCATCTATGTCCACGCGGTGCTCCACTGACTGGGACGTGACTCGCAGCCACGGTGGCGTCCTCGGGTGCAGAAAAAAGGTTAGATTGCTTGTTTGAAAACTAGTTAGAATAAAGTAGTTTGTTTATTTTCTAAAATTATCGGCTCTTTTCACACCCAACAGATGGCCACCCTATGGCCACCTGTGGACTATAGAGTGAAATTGGAGCTACTGTTGGCCACAGGGTGACGCTGGAGCTATCTGTGAGTCACAGGGTGAAGCTGGAGTTATCTGTGAGCCACAGGGTGAATCTGGAGCCATCTGTTGGCCACAGGGTGAAGCTGGAGCCATCTGTGGGCCACAGGGTGAAGCTGGAGCCATCTGTGGGCCACAGGGGGAAGCTGGAGCCATCTGTTGGCCACAGGGTGAAGCTGGAGCCATCTGTTGGCCGCAGGGTGAATCTGGAGCCATCTGTTGGCCACAGGGTGAATCTGGAGCCATCTGTTGGCCACAGGGCGAAGCTGGAGCCATCTGTTGGCCACAGGGGAATCTGGAGCCATCTGTTGGCCACAGGGCGAAGCTGGAGCCATCTGTTGGCCACAGGGGAATCTGGAGCCATCTGTTGGCCACAGGGCGAAGCTGGAGCCATCTGTTGGCCACAGGGGAATCTGGAGCCATCTGTTGGCCACAGGGCGAAGCTGGAGCCATCTGTTGGCCACAGGGGAATCTGGAGCCATCTGTTGGCCACAGGGTGAAGCTGGAGCCATCTGTGGTCAGGAGCATTCACTTTGGAAGTTGGATTGATTCCTTCCAAAGTCCAATTTGTGAAAACTCGTTCGAGATGTGAATCTCACTCTCACTCTTTCATAAGAACATAGTAATAAAGGAACACACACCCGTAGGCCTAGTGTGGGGTAGGAACACTGATGTAGGCCTACTGGCCCATGGGAGGCCGTTCCCATTCACCTTCTGTATCGGTTTTCATTCATGTATCTGTAATGTTATCAAAGCTTACCAAGGGATTTACTTCAAAGGCGTTCCTTTGTAGTTTGTTTCAATCGCCTACGACGATTGCCGGATCAAATTGTTTAGTTTGATTCTATTGTTACAGTTATGTCCTGACTTGTTCGTGTCAGGAACATAGTTGAATCCACTTGGCTTGACGTTCATCCATTTGGCTTCTCGTTCATCACTTTGGCTTCTCGTTCACGTACGTGTTTCTATAATCATCTGTTTGTATTTGAAGGGTCGAAAATAAGTTCCTGGGACCGCTTTCCGAGCACTTCAGCTATAATGCAATGATTGTGCCCACTTGCACTCACCTAGTTGTACTTGCGGCGGTTGAGCTTCGGCTCTTTGGTCCTGCCTCTTAACTGTCAATCAACTGATGTACAGGTTCCTGGGCCTACTTGGCTCAGTGTGTGTGGGCGTGCACTTAAAAGAATATTAGCTTGAAGGTCAGTTTGTAGCTGACCTGAGGTGACCCCCGACCTCGGCCAGCGGTCAGCACCACGCCCATTCTCGACGCCCGCGCCACCCATGTTGACATCCAAGTTAAGAAACACATCAGATACGGCGGTCAAAACCTGAGTAATTTGTCAAGATTCTCAAATCAGTGTGAACCAACATTACTCTGCCCTAAAGACCACAGGCCCTTAGAGGCGAAAGGACAGTGGGTGAGGCATGGGAAAATGGGGTTTGTTTACTGGTTTGTGTAAAGCACTGTCTTCCTGTTGACTCGGGAGTGAGTTTGAAGTGTGGCCGATGCTACAGAGGGTAAATATAGGCATGTTTGGGGGGTGTTTTCCGGCCCTTTAACCCCCCTTTTTCCAATCACCAACTTTCCCTCATTTTGGGCCCCCTCCACACCCCTCCCTCCCCCCACAAATACCTACACACACACACAGACAGACACACAGGCTCAGGAATCTGCTCACCAGTTGATTGACGGCTGAGAGGTGGGACTGAAGGGCCGAAGCTCAACCCCCGCAAGCACAACTAGATGAGTACAACTAGGTGAGTACCCAAACAAACACACTCACCTATACACACCCAAGCACACACACACACACACACACACACACACACACACACACACACACACACACACACACACACACACACAGAAGAGTTAGGAGTTAGTTAGAGACAGAAGAGTTAGGGGGGACATGATCACCACATTCAAGATTCTGAAGGGGATTGATAGGGTAGATAAAGACAGTCTATTTAACACAAGGGGAACACGCACAAGGGGACACAGGTGGAAACTGAGTGCCCAAATGAGCCACAGAGATATTAGAAAGAACTTTTTTAGTGTCAGAGTGGTTGACAAATGGAATGCATTAGGGGGTGATGTGGTGGAGGCTCACTCCATACACAGTTTCAAGTGTAGATATGACAGAGCCCGATAGGCTCAGGAATCTGTACATCTGTTGATTGACGGTTGAGAGGCGGGACCAAAGAGCCAGAGCTCAACCCCCGCAAACACAACTAGGTGAGTACACACACACACACAGGATATTGCTATCATAGCAAAGAAACAATCTAAAACTACTACATAATTATATTAAACAATGGCAGTGAACGATAAGTGATAAGACTACGAGAATCGGGAGTGGAATGTACAGGAAGTGATAAGGAAATTTGCGAGGTACTCAACGCTGCTCCCAATGTTAGGAGATAACGTTAGATAAGAGAGTATCTAACTGAAGCTGTTGGATCAGACAACGTATATGAGGCAGCACAGGCCCTCAGAGAACTTCTAGCAAATATCATCAATGAGTCCTTGACGGAGAGTTGCCCAGATGATGGAAAAAGCAAATGTGGAATAAATTTTCAGGAAAGGAAATAGAAAAGAGGCACTGAACTACAGACCAATATCACTGACAAAAGCATCCGTGCAAAGTACTTGAAGGACTAGTCAAGGTAAGACTAGTTATACACATTGAGACAATTAGGTAAACAAACACCAATATGGCTTTAGGGAAGGGAAATTATACCTACCTTGAGGTTACCTTGAGGTGCTTCCGGGGCTTAGTGTCCCCGCGGGACACTAACAAACCTACAGTAGCCTAACAAACCTACAGTAGTTCTATGATAAAGTAACATTTTTACCAACCCACCTTTTAAACCAAATTGTGTGCATTTTAACCCACACATTTTCTGATGAGTGGGCTGGACATCATATCATCAGCCACGTCACTGTGACTTCGACTGCTAAATGTTATTTCCCACGCAATTATTGTTAGTAATTTATTCTACGTAGAAGATCTTGAGGGAATAAAGTGGATAAAGGAAGCCAAGTTAAATTATTAAGAGGTAGGACATGGTGACCTCGATGGGAGCTCGACGGACAGTTGAGTGGAAAAGATATGATGAAGTTCTCGTTCCTTGTACAGGTGGTCGGCAAGGGGAATGTTCTGAAGGAAGAGGGTGTTGAAGACAATTCCATCCACAACTTCGAAAATAAATATTAATGATGAGAGAGGTAATTAGCGTGTCAAGTATTGAATAGGTTTGAAGCGGGGCTTAAAGAGCTAGAGCTCACTCCCTTGTTGTCAACGGTAGGTAAGCGCGCACACACACACACACACACACACACACACACACACACACACACACACACACACACACACACACACACACGTACGTTTGTGTCTGACTTGCTATTTACTAACACATCCTGTGCTTTCTTGTCCTTAGCAGCTTCCCACAGTCTGTTTCCCTTCTCACATGACGTCTCTCACAATTCAATCCTTCGTTTCTGATAACATTCATCACTTAGTGCTAGATATGTCCCTCCTGTTTCTGTCCTTTTATCTCTGCTAACTTGATCAATCTATATTTGCTATGTTTTTAAATTCTATAATTGTTCAATTACTCATTACGTCTCTGTTAACCAAGCAATATTTTCTCTGTATATTCCCAGATCCTCCAACCGGTACAAGTTCCACCTTAACCATTCATTCTAACTGTATTGCTGTCCAGTCACTCTCACTGCAATATCCAAGAATCCATCCATTCGGTTCTTAAAACCCTAATCCACCCTATTCCTTGAACACTTATCCACCTGTATGTTTTGATTGACAAGCTGGTGTATAATTTTGCATATAATTATCATAATTATTTGTATTATTTTATATTTACAGGGAAAATAATGAAATATTTAGGCCGATTTTTCAGGCTCGATCTTAGTTTTGTGAGAGGAAACTGAATGATGTAGGTCAGTGGAGGCTGCATAAATTAACATATTTAATCTAAGTTATAATGATAATTGACTTTTCAAGAAATAATTTATATTTTTTACACGTAAACATATTTATTTTCTAAACCAATCTTTCCCAAAGATTTCATCCAATATTATTAGTAAATATATTTCATCACCTATCTCCATCACTATCACCATATCCACCACTATTCACAACACCTTCCCAAGCACCACCATCACCATCCTCTACCTACACCACCTCAGAATCACAGAAATGAGTCTTACGAGGCAGAAACGAGGCTGGCCCACTGCCTAGTGAGCCAGCCAGAGGCTTAGGGCCCGCACAAGAATATCCCTGAAAAAGTCCACCCCCTCCCCCTAACATCAACATCACCATCAGCACCATCATCATCATCATTATCAACATCCCTATTATCCCCACCAGCATTATCATCAGCACCATCCCTATCCATCCCGATGATTCGGCTTGCTACCCCCGGAAGATTCCAACCTTTCAACCTAAACAGAAAACGCAGGAATGCACGCAATCTAACTAGCTTATCGAGCCCAACGCATACAAAACGTAAATTCTTCGTGAGCCAGTAGTTAACACGTCGTATTTTTAACGTATATTAACGTGAAAAAAAACGCGTCCTGTTAATCTTGAAGACGACTACCACTACCCAAACATCCCCAACCACCACTACTACCACTACCACCTCAGGTTACCCTGGTAATACCACTGACCCTCACTGTTTACTCTTCTCATTTTAAAAACCTTTCAGGAGGTCAGGCCGCAGGAGCAGAAATGGAAAATAGTGACCAGTGTCAATAATGGGGGGACTAGTGTGTTTATACTGAGGCTCAGCTCGGAGTCTGCCTCCCGGGGCGCTGCCCTGGCTCAAGGTGGGGTGGGGGAGACAAGGTGATGGGGGGTGCGTGGGCCACGCAAGGTGAGGGAGGGGAGACTAGGTGAAAATGGAGTATGGGGGAGACAAGGTGAATGTACAATGGGGGTGGGCGCAAGGTGAAGGTGGGGTGGGGGTGGGCGCAAGTGGAAGGGGGGGTGGGCGCAAGTGGAAGGGGGGGTGGGGAAAGGAACAGTGAAGATGGGATGGGGGTGAGACACTGAAGGTGGGACCACAGCCTACCATAGGATCAGCAAGGGAGGGGAGGGAAATGGAAAGATGTATGGACATAGAGAGGAAGGTAGGGGGAGGAAGGTAGGGGGGAGGAAGGAGGAGGGATTAGGCTATGGCCTAGTAGAGAACATTCAAAGAAAGCAAATAAAAAGATACAGATGAAGATTCAGATGATGGAGGAGGAGCAGGCGGGGATGAAGAATACGAGAATGAGGAGTGAGTGAGAAATGATGACAAGAGGATATAAGAAAAATATCGTAATAAGTAAACATTCTTTCCAATCCAGCATTTTCCTATATCTTTCCTGAACCTGAACTTCAGCTTATCGCTCTCATTACCGGAGTCTGATAGTCTCAAGATCTTGCAAAGATCTACTCTAATAAGACCTCTCATCCACTGGAAGGCCTCGATCATGTCTCCCGCATGACCTGCGCCTCCCAAGGGAATGCTGACCGATATTCCTCAATTCCTCGACAGCGTTTTAATTACGTTCAAGATGTATGCAAAAACCTTTCAGAGGAGTCGAGTCTTCTGGGAATGGTGAAGCCACTATGCCGGATCACATTTCCGTGGCCTTGCAGTGTGTTTCAACCCTTTGATAATATGAGAGCGAGAGAGAGAGAGGAGGCCAGACCCCGTGGGACCTCACCCCAAATACGGCAGTGAGATGGGACAAATAACCAGCCTCCATCAGTCACAGGTGTGTGCAGGTAACACACGCCGCTAATGAGACCGACACACCTGGGGACAGACGAGAGAGGCGGGGTCGTCGGGAGGGAGGAAAAGGAAAGAAACGAACGGCGGAATAAGAATAGGATTATGAGGGCCGAAGATACGAAGAACAGGAAACACGGTGCATAAGAAAAGGGACTAATGAATGCGGCGGCGCAGGCAAGATGCGATAAGGAGGGATAAGGGAACAAAACAAGACACTGGGATGTACAGACACCTCCAGATGCTGCAGCTGTCACCCAAGTTCTTTTCCGACCTGTGTGTGTGTGTGTGGTGGGGGGGGGGGGGTGATGGCTTCGTCTCCGGGGGACGGAGATGGGAGGGGGAGAAGGAAGTTAAGGGAGAAGAGACGAGGGGAGGGGGGGAGGGGATAGAGAGGGAGAGAAAATGAGAGCAGGAAAAGTGAGGGGGGGGGGAAGAGGAGGAGAATGGAGATAAGGAGGGATGGGTTGATTGGGAAACAGAAGAAAAGGGAAATATGGGAGAGATAGAGAAAAGGTGACGAGGAAGAGAGAGAGAGAGAGAGAGAGAGAGAGAGAGAGAGAGAGAGAGAGAGAGAGAGAGAGAGAGAGAGAGAGAGAGAGAGAGAGAGAGAGAGAGAGAGAGTTAAACTTAGTTTCAACTTAGTTTTCAGTTTTCAACTTAGCTGAATTAGGATTACAGCTCTTGCTTGCAGTTTCACCAGGTTCCTTATATAGTAGCTCCTTTATGATAGTTCCCTATGTGCTAGTTTGAAAGCACATTATCATGAAATAAATGAGTTTTTAGGAGCAGGCTTCAGTTGAGCTGAGGCACTATGCTGGAATGAAATACCATATGATGGCCACTTCCGTCAGAACACCCGTAAGATCACTACTACCTCGGTCAGCTAACGGATCATCACTATGAACTTCCACAACATCACCATCTACCACACGATCACCACTACAAAGCACAAGATCACCCCCCCCCCACGACTTTTGAAACTACCATGAAACCCACTAGAGTACTGTCACGACCACCATTACTGCCCTTACCCCCCTTCCCTCCACGACCTCTACCACAACTCCTACGACGACCCCCACTACCATAAAACTCACTACAGGACAACCACGACCACAACCATCATCATAAAACCCACTACAGACCAGCCGCGACCCCACACCACCCAACCCAACCTTCTAATAGAACGTCGCATCTTGACGTATACTCTCCCCAAAAATCGTTGTACTAGAAAATGGCACTCAACGGAATTGACATACTGTTCCGTTTCCTGTTTTGGGTTCTCTGGTAAGTTAGGATAAGGACACTTTAGTACAGCAGTTTCTTTGCGTTGGGAAACCTTAGGTAGGCGGACTTCACCACTACCATAAAGCCCACTACAGAAGAGCCTCGATCTCACCACCACCTCCTACCTGAAGACCTGTTCTTTACCTTACTCGTCCTCCTCTCACAGGAGCCCCGTGTCTACTGCGTAGCCTTCACCAAACTGTTTGTTCAGTTGTGCCTTAAAGGGGATAAAAATTTACAGATTCCTATCACCTCTTTGACGCTCTTAACCTGGTTGGTGGTCCCTCCCGCATCTTCTTCCCACCCCCTCTCTTCTTTCTCTGTCTAACATCTTTTTTTTTTCTCCCCTTCACCCTCTTCTCCCTTTCACTGGAGGTCACATCTCTCTCTCTCTCTCTCTCTCTTTCTCTTCTCTCTCTCTCTCTCTCTCTCTCTCTCTCTCTCTCTCTCTCTCTCTCTCTCTCTCTCTCTCTCTCTCTCTCTCTCTCTCTCTCCATTCCTCTCTTTTCATGTTCTATACTAGCATCATCATAATTCTATTAATTCCCCTTTTACCTTGCTACTCTATCCTTGCTATTTCTCCATCACCATAGGGGGAGATGGGGCACACGTGGATGCTGTCAACAAAGGTGCTTAACTGGGGAAATCTGGTCGATAGAGTAGCAGCTGCCATACCCACCGACCCACCAACTAATCGACCCACATACCCACCGACTTGCTTACTCACCGACTCATCCTCCTTACGACTCAGCTATTCAATCTCTCGTTGACTTATCCATCGATTCGTCAAATCTAGGTTCGGGACTTAGTTTCTTTCTGGTTCAAGGTCTGGAACCGGTTTCTGGAATAGCTTTCAGAGTATTTCAGATATATAGAGACGAATGACGATATATAAAATTGGTTTCTTTATCGTTATATTATAATATATAGTGATGCTTGTTGCTGAAACCTGTAGACCTCCCTGGAACCCATAGTTATCCGTGGAACCCATAGTTATCCGTGGAACCCATAGTCGTCCTTGGAACCTATTGACCTCCTTGGACCTATAGACTTGCCCACAGACTTGAAGAACTTTCCATTAGTTGGAAAAAAGCCATGCTATCTCAAGAATATTTGTGTGTACGTCTGATAACATACTACTTGTGAGGGAGGAAATGTATATTTTTACCTCTCAGAATGTTTGGTAATGTGTTTATTTGTGATGTGTGTCTATGTATATATTAACACGTTGTACTGAATGGGGTGAGAATAGCTTGAGCTACCTCATCCCTTTGTGTGTATTTTACCTCAATAAACTTATTTCAATTTCAATCTCAAGAATTTTAATGTTTCTTCGAAATTGTCGAGTAAAAACATATATTCTAAGATTTGTAAAGTTGTTGTGGGAAAGAACTGCAGTTGGTCGATGCCTCTGTCTCAAAGGGTGATACAATTTCATGTGCAAAAATGATCTTCCTCTGCTTTTCCCGCTCTCCTGTTTATCTTGTCTCTTCTTCTCATTTCACATTTCCCTATTCTTTGTCCATTTTGTTGGCTTATCTTTCTTATCTGCCTTTATCTCTCGTCTTCTTTCCACATTTCTATTTCTCTTCCTCATCTCTATCTTCCTTTTCCTTCGCTATTATTATTTTCCTTCCTCCTTTTTTCTCCTCCACCTATAGCTACCCCTCCATCTTCCTCCTCTCCCTCCCTCCACATGTTTCCCTCTCGCTATCACTCCTTCATCTCTGTTGCGACCGTACACCGTGGTTATCACCTCTATCTCTCTTCTTTCCCACCCATTATGTTCCTTCTTGTTTATCTTCATCTGTATTCCTCGCCTTTTGCCACAAGTCCTGGCTCCCTCCTTCGACGAAATGGATTTAGGAAATCTGTAATTTATAATTCAGTGTTGGCCTCTGTGTTTGTAATGTTCTTACACACAGTCGTATACTGGACTCTTATCAGTCATAAATTGGTCAACTAAAACAAATGTTAGATAAGTCTTAAGACTTAGAATGCTAGATAATCTTTAAGACTTGTAATGTTAGGCAAGTCATAAGATTTAAAACGTCAGAGAAGCATTATGATTTGGAATGGTAGATTAGCCTTAAGATTTGGAATGGTTGAGAAGCGTTAATACTTAGGATGGATCCAGCTACCATGTATAGCTACCTTGGGAGGAGGTTCCTGGGGTTATTGTTCCTCTCTCCTGACAGCTCTGATCCCTGACGACGTCAAGATGTTGGTGCCCGCATCTTGAACTCCGACGTAGGCACCACAGCCTGGTTAATCAGATACCCCTTTGGAGGGTATTATCAAGGCCCTGGAGAGAACTGGATAAGCACCTCCAAAGGATACCTGATTCAACCAGGCTGTGACTCATACGTCAGGCTGCGAGCAGCCGCGTCTAACAGCCTGGTTGATCAGTCCAGCAACCAGGAGGCCTGGTCGACGACCGGGCCGCGGGGACACTAAGCCCCGGAAGCACCTCAAGGTAGCCTCAAGGTAGGCCCTACTTATTCATCAAGGTCCTACTTATTCATACGAGTCCTCTCAACATTCCGGTTCAGATGAGTTTGAAGTGAACTACGTTCTCAAAATTTTATTCTATTCATCTACAATATTCGTAAAAGAGAAATTTCACAGAAAAAAAGATACCATTATTTTCCAAATTTGAATGTATGGTATGTTATAATTTAATTATTATATTTTGATTAATTATGCCCCGAGGGGCGAGTTTATTGGGCAGCGACACTCATTCTGTGAGTGGACACAGACGGCGTCTGACAGCTGGGTGGACAGCGCTTCGGATTCGTAGTCCTGAGGTTCCAGGTTCGATCCCCGGTAGAGGCGGAGACAAATGGGCAAAATGTTTCTTTCACCCTGATGCCCCTGTTAACTAGCAGTAAATAAGTACCTGGGAGTTAGACAGCTGCTACGGGCTGCTTCCTTTGGGGATGGAAGGGGAGGGGGGGGGGGGTAACAAAAGAAGGTCTGGTCGAGGACCGGGCCGCGAGGACGATAAGCCCCGAAATTATCTCAAGATAACCTCAAGATAACCGCCATAGCAGCATGTACAACACCCCCCCCCCCTTAATAGGAAGAAAATCCGCTGGGTTGTTCATCCTGTCACTTGTACCCAGACACAGCTGGAAATTGCTTAACTGTCTAAAGTAAACAGCTTATCAAACAAGAAGACTACCATGTGTTTACACATGCTCGTGTCAGTTTCATTTCACATTATATTTTTATCAGTTTTCTCTCCATAATTTTTTGTGGTTGAAAATTCCATTGATCTTAGTACTCACCTATTTGTGTATCGATGTCTGTCTGTCTTTGCCTGTCTATCTTTTCATGAAAGAAAATGGTGATTGGAATGGCAGTTGTTAAGGGTGACGATAATAGAGACGTTGGGTGGTAGATGAGGCAGCTGTAGGGTTAGTGATGGCAGGGGTTGGCTCTGTGGTCAGAGCACGAGGGGTGAGGGTGGGAGGGCTTCTAGACACCTGACTGACATCTGACTGACACCTGACTGACACCTAGGGACAAATGTGTGTTGATAACATCACCTGAAGCACACTGACCCTCGAGTCACATAACCCACCACTCACAGTCCCCTAGCCTCCGGGAAGAAGAAGGCGGGCAAAACGAACACCTAACAGGTAAATGAACCTAAAACTATTAAATTTCTTTATTGTGCATCCCCATACTTATCCCGTCGGCGGTGGTGTAAAGGGTTATAGAGGCATATAATGGGTTCAGGAACTGACCCCCCATAGTTCATTTAACTAAGCAAGAGACAATCTTTTGAAACTAGTTACACAATTGTTAATGCTATATATACAGGTATGTATATATATATATATATATATATATATATATATATATATATATATATATATATATATATATATATATATATATATATATATATATATATACACAATCATTTAAACTAATACATATACATATCGATAATCTTTTTATATCACAAGTGATTCAACAAGAGGCTCACAACAGTCACTATACAAGGCACTTTACATCTATGGTGAGTCACACAGTTACTAGTCTTGCTCCACACCCACCCAACTGGACGGCAGCTTTACAGTCATCTGCATCCATTACCTACTGTAAGCAAATTTTGGCTTCCTGGCAGTATCTCATTATGAATGAAGTACTTACACATTTCTTGGACTTCATTATTGGTGTTATCTCTGAATTCCACTATTTTTCACATTCCATTATATAATGACACAAATTATGCGAATAGTCCTACTGACAGAGTTTACATTTAGTCAAATCTACATTAGCAGATGTTACAAACTCCCAGAGGTACTTGTAGCCGAGCCTAAGCCTAGCAGTGGTAACATCTAGAAGCCTGCCAACCTTATTGGATGACCCATACAATGCGGTTCTTCCTGCATAACATAATGATGATAGAGTAACTGGTGTGAATTTCACTTTGCGTCATGTTTGCGAGATTTTGTTGATGGTACCGGAATAATACTGCCCTCGGGCTGCCCTTGGACTCAAAGGCAGTCCAAGATGGTAATCAATTCCCTCTTTATTAGCAAAAGCTTTGGCTAACGCATCAGTTTTATCATGCATTCGGAGATCAATATGGGAAGGAATCCACAAGAGAAGAATATTAACTCAAAGCAAGACAAGGGAAGAAAATGAACGTATTTGGAAAGGAACGGCTGGGAAAGGAGATTATAAATGGAAGAAGGAGTGGGTTAAAGAATGCGCTGCTGTTTAAAGGTTCTTCCTCAAGATTTACAATTTAAATATTTGGCAGAAAACAATGGGTGACAGTGATGGCTCACCAGCCTATCTTCCCTATCCCCCCTGGCTCACCGGCCTACCTCCCCCATCCCCCCTCACACTGGCTCACTGGTCTACCTCAACCCCACCTGCCTCCCCCATCCCCCACTCACTCCTTTACCAGCACGTGGGCAACCCACAACTGTAAGTGGAGTCATTTGTCTTCTGAACCATCTTGGGTATCACAACCTATTGCTGATACCTTGTGGCTTGTTGTCCTGACTAGCAGGAATGGCGTGACACCGTACCTTCCCTTAATGCAATGTGACCTGCTCTTCCGACTACAAAATATTGTGCCATGCCCTAACGTTTGCTCTGCAAACTCTCTGGCTACTCTATAGGCCTCGTTGGCCTATATTGCTCGCTTTGACCTCCCTGCAATCCTGAAGGCCGCGTCAGCTTCCCTAATCTATCCGTAGCATGTCACTCTTCATCCTTTTCTGATCTGTCAGGGTGGGGGAGGCAGGCTGACACTTTGGTAAATC
>NC_091174.1:5715892-5825892 GCF_040958095.1 Procambarus clarkii
AATCATATCGACGTCGATTTCCTCTGTGTGTGTGTGTGTGTGTGTGTGTGTGTGTGTGTGTGTGTGTGTGTGTGTGTGTGTGCACTTGCGCGCGCGTGCATTCTTCAGCCGACCTTCACATAACTAAGGCTATTAAGGCCCGTGAAAACGCCGAGAAGGAAGAAGGAGCTTGAAAGGAATAATTTCTTATTTACAATTATTCACTTAGGCTCGTTGTCCCGCTTGGTGGTGTTGCCAGCCAGAGGATTCTATTTTACGCAATTCCTACAAG
This sequence comes from Procambarus clarkii, assembly GCF_040958095.1. Taxonomy (NCBI): domain Eukaryota; kingdom Metazoa; phylum Arthropoda; class Malacostraca; order Decapoda; family Cambaridae; genus Procambarus; species Procambarus clarkii. Next base: position 5,716,164 of record NC_091174.1, read on the forward strand.
TCAACGAATCAATTCACGACAATTTTTGTAACTGATATTCGCATCTAAGTAGAGCCAATTAATTGGTATTTACAAAAAGCCTAAAATAAATCATAATGATTACAAACGATCCATTGGATAAATCTGCAGTCGGCAACACGCTCTCATGATGGATTCTTTTTTGGCGGGAAGGGAACAGGGATGAACGTAATAATGGATGCTTAGTTTTGACCCGTTGGGAAGGGTTATAGAAGAGCTGTTTACACCAGACAAAGCAGTGATGGACGCCTGCTTATTCAGTGAGAGTGTGATACCATCGGGAGCTTTGATTGTCCTTACAGGGATGTGAAAGAGTAGCTGGCCAGGTATTGGGGGATCTGGAAACCCCCCAAATATATAGAGGTTAAGAACATACCGTTTATTCTTTAATATATTTTTTTTTTTACCTTCGTATGGAGCGAGCCATTACGCCGTCACCAACACCTCAATGGATGAGGAATGGCCGAGGTTTAGAGGCTAATTGGCCACATTCATTGGGACTCGACTTCATTGGTGTCCAAAACAGGAGAAATACATTGGGAAAATATGCGTAAGCATGCCTGGTATACTCAAACCTGTGAATATTTATATATATATATATATATATATATATATATATATATATATATATATATATATATACAACATTTACTCACTCGTAGAGGGAAGAAAGAGAGGGGAGTAAGTGAGGAAGGAAGGAAGGAAGGAAGGAAGGAAGGAAGGAAGGAAGGAAGGAAGGAAGGGAGGAAGGAAGGAAGGAAGGAAGGAAGGAAGGAAGGAAGGAAGGAAGGAAGGAAGGGAGGAAGGATATAGTAGATATGAAAATTCTTCGGGAGTCAGTACATTAGACAACTGTTAAAAAGGCGGGGTCCAAGAACTAACTGGTTGATCCTGCAGACACAAACAGTGAATACAACACTCACACACATATTGGCTAGTGCACGCAAAGACACGTAGCCTTATACGCAAAGATAGCTGCAGACAGATACAGACAGGCATGCAGAATTATATTCGAGCACTCCACAGTCCTTACACAATCACACCCACAACACCAGACACCCACACACACACCCTAGACACAAGCCCCCACATAATCATTCCCCACAACAATAATTCAGGACACCAGAATGCAGACGAGGAGTCACAATAACGTGGCTGAAATATGTTGACCAAACCACACACTAGAAAGTGAAGGGACGACTACATTTCGGTCCGTCCTGGACCATTTTCAAGTCACCAGTACTCTGCACGTCAACACGAAAGACTCCTCAAACAAGACCAGCTCATTCCAACCGACCACACAAATGCCCTCCACCATACACTCTCCCTTATCGGGGATACGGGAAGAAAGCATGAAGAAACGAAGCCCCACAAAGACATTCCGGGAAGGTAGCGACTGACAATGTAGACAATTGGCATACTTGAAGTCACTTGGAGAATGGAGACGTTGATCGACTGACAGCCACGCTTACACAAGCTGGTCAGATGGGTAGGTAGCAGTCATATGGCCCATCAGGTCCTTGAGGTAGCAGCTATACGGCCCATCAGAAGGGTCTAGCTGTACAACCACACGACCCATCAAAAGGTCCTGGAAGTAGTAGTCCTTCGACCCATCAGGAGGCTCTAGAGACACAGTCACACTACCTATGTCCTCGTGACAATTAAGGAGGACACATGTGTCCTCTGTATTGCAGTGTCAAGTATTCATGTCTTGATTCTTACGCAACACACACACACACACACACACACACACACACACACACACACACACACACACACACACACACACACACACACACACACACACACACCCTACTGAATACATTCCTCTCGAAAATTCCGGAATAAAACCAATAACGGTGAAATTAGATGCGCTCATACAATACTGTTTGCCCTCAACAGTTGAACTATTCGTATATTACAACATTGATTGTAACCCATGATATATAGGTGCTTCAGTTTACAGTTCTGACCTATTGTCTTGTGTTTGATCCTCTGTCCTGTGTGACAGAGGATTGTGACTCTAATTAGACAATTGAATTCCTCAGATTAGGCAAAATTGTAATTAATTTTTGTCAATAAAGACATTAATAATAATAATAACAGTTGAACATTGCTCGTCATGAGAGCGCCGAGTCTCACCACAAAACCATAACGTGCAAGAAGACTCGTCTCTATTTTTGACCCACTGAGATTGGACTGGGCAGCACATCAGAACATTTCACACCACAGAGATGTCGACGGACTTACTGTCATGTTGAAGGCAAATGTTATCAACGTTCCCCATCTGGCCCAACTTCGAGGACAACCAGAAAAAATGGCAACCACAACACAAGACGCTCAGCAATCAGCTGCCTCTTGCTGGCTGTGCCTTTTAGAGGAACTTCACTTCATCGGTGCTCATTCGTTCCTAGGCTGACTCGCATTTGGTACATGTTTGCTTAACATGCATATGCACGGGAAATAAAGTCAACCGAGCAAGTGAAGGCTTTACTCACACTGTTGACTTCTGATTCATCTTGTTCCCTAAGTGATTGTTACTTTAAATTTCAGCTTTTTCATAATGAACACCAAAAATATGTTCGTCAAATGAGTTTGTAGGGACAGACTTCTCTCAGATTAGCTGATGTTGGATATCTGCTATTAACTTGCAGTTTCATTAAAACATCAGCTCAATTCTCAAGGAAGTGTAGCATTAGTTAGAAAAGGGAGGATGAGAGAAGAGACAGAGGAAAGAAGAAAGAGGGAGGGGAGAGAGAGAGAGGAGGAGGAGAATGGTGGCGAGAAAGAGAGAGGAGAGAGAGACGAGGGAGACAGAAAAAACGAGAGACGAGAGAGAGGGGGGGGCGCAGATAGAGCAAGACACAGCGGGATAGAGGGACAGAGAGAGAGGAGAGAGAGGGGGGCAGAGAGAGCGGGATAGAGGGACAGAGAGAGGAGAGAGAAGGGAATAGAGAGAGCGGGAAAGAGGGACAGAGAGAGAGGATGAAGGGCGGTCAACACTCACACAGACCAGCGTGGTCACGCCCCCTCCACTTCCTCACTAATCATCGACCTGTTTCACTCATTTCCCCATGAATTCCCCACCAACGTCCTTCCCAATACATCGCTCTTCAGTACAAAACTAATACATTAAATCTCTTCACATTCCTAACGAATATCTCTCTGAATATCGCTGTACACCGAAGACTCCATTACAGGCGTCTATTCTTTAAAAAAAATAAAAACATGAAAAAAATATTTCTGTTGCATGCTTAGCGTCCATAAATGTCCCCAAAAATTATTGTACCCTTGAAAATTGGCCTTATATACCTATTGTTGAGTTTGTCATTGGTAGGTTGGGCGAATTACCTACACCTGTCGAATATTTCACTTGTGCCTTTGTGTATAACAAAAATGTATTTTATTAAAAAAAATAATTTTTTTTTGTATGTATGAGTGTGTTTGTATGATTGCAATATGCGTTCACTGTAAAGGGGTTTATATTTGTGTGTTTATATAAGCTAAGGTGTACGTATTTGTGTATGTTTAGCGTCATGTGCGTGCTTGAATATGTGTGCGTGCGTGTGTGCTTGCTAGCCGGGATCGTACTCCAACTCATGGGGTACGCCTCTGAAACAATAGTCAACAAAAGTAATTTCTCTTATATAAATGTTTATCTTGGATGGTCCTCAAGCATCAGTCTTATCAACAATAACACAGATTATTTTATTGTTGATAAAAAGAATATTGTTAGTCAGCATTAACAAATATAAAACAGGTTCGAATCTCTGATCTGTCAGAGACTCGAACCTGCGCCGTCAGGGCGTCAACCACTGGCAACCCCAGGACCATATCCACTCTGCCAACGATAGAGTAAATAAGTGTAGAAAGGTGTTGAGATCCACTAGGAGCTAGTGAACACTGCGTTGTCGTGTTCGCTTACTTTGTAGAACTGAGAGAGAGAGAGAGAGAGAGAGAGAGAGAGAGAGAGAGAGAGAGAGAGAGAGAGAGAGAGAGAGAGAGAGAGAGAGAGAGAGAGAGAGATTTGAAAACGGGACAAAGAGCAAGAGGGAATGCAGGAGAGGAGATTACAGGAGTGTTTAGGCATTATCTGCAGGAGGGTCAATGGGAGATACTGCCTTAATGGAAAGAAAGTCTGAAACTGGGATGACTGAACTTATAGCACATAAATGCAAAGAAGAAATAGAACAGTTCAAACCTCTCAGGAGGAAAGTGGACGAAAGGAGAATAGTAAATCTATTGCTCAACGATGTAAGGAGGAAAATAAAAATAAAATAAAAATCATGAACAAAGTACTCAAACATGAGCACAGAGGCAAAATTAGGAAGCGCTAAAGAGGGTCAGAAATAAGTACACAAGAATCAGGAGAGCATTAGAGCAACAGTTTGAAAATGACACTGTGACAGAAGCAAAGAGCCAACCTTAAGCTGCTACTCGGTGACATACGGAGGAAAACAACGGTGCAGGACCATGTGAGCAGACTGCGGAGTCAAGGAAGAATACTTGTCGAGAATGACAAAGAAATGTGTGAAGAACTCGACGAGGTTCCAGGAGGTCGACAATTCGGAACCAGATCTAAGGACGTCAACAGACGGTGTCAATGGGTGTCAACCGACGGCCAGAAAGAACACTAGATAAATTTGAAGTTAACGAACGAAGAACAGGTAAAAAAAACCCTGGAGGAACCTGATGTAACAAAATCACCAGGACCAGACCAAACATCATTATGGCTACTAAAGGAAGCTGGCAGGGATCTTGTGTTATCCATTACCTAAAGTGTTCAGAATTACATTTGATACGGGGGAGCTACTGGAAAACTGAAAAAGGCAAATGTAATTCTAATATTCAAGAAATAGGACTTACATGACGCACTTAACTATAGACCAGTGTCTATAACATGCATTCCATGCAAGATAGAAAAGATAATCAGAAAATGGATTGTAGAATATTTGGGCAGTAAATTTTATTACAGAGGCACAACACGGTTTCAGAGAGGGAAAATCGTGCTTAGCAAATTTGATTTAATTCTATGGCAGGGTCACCAAAATAAGAGAAGGAAGAATGGCTAGACTGCATTTTCTTAGACTACCAAAACGCTCCTCGCAAAAGGTTAATACACGAGATAGAGAGACAAACAGGGATAACAGGAAAGGCACTGAACTAGGGATGGGAGTACCTGATGGACAGGAAACAAAGTTTCATAGTCACAAAGTATGTGATAGGCTGGAGGGGAATGGAAAGTGGTGTTCCAGAGGGCTCTATACTAGGACCATTGTTTTTTTTTTAATTTATTAAATGATCTTGCAGATTGAGAGCTAGTATATGTCGATGTTTATAGATGATGCAATGTTAATGGAGATAATAGGAACTGAAGAGGGCTGTAGGGTGCTGCTAGAAGTCCATGACAAACGTCAGGAGTTGGCAGGTAAATGGCTGCTGGAATTTAATCCAAATAAGTGTATGAAGACTGGCAACCAGTCTTCAATAACCAGATGCTCAAGTGAACAGGATAACACCAGCAGCTTATGGGAAGTGTGCATATATAAGAACGTCATTCAGTAATCTAAACACGGAGGCTTTCAAGTCCATATACACACACACACTGCCTATGTGAGACCATTACTTGAGAATGCAGCACCAGCATGGAACCCATTCCTAGTGAAACATAAACATAAAACTTAAAAAGGTTCAGAGGTTTGCCACTAGATCAGTATCACAATTGAGAGGCCACAGCTATGAGGACAGGCCTAGAGAACTCATCCTCACAACCTTATAAGAGAGAGAAAACACAGGAGAGTTATACTAACTACATACTAGAGCCTGAGGGAAATATACCAAATAGACAAAAAAAGCCTATTTAAATTAACAAACGGTAGAAGGCTTTAAAGTCCAGAACACCAGTGGTAGCTGGACACGCAATTGAGTCGAAGAGTTGAAAGGAAGTTCTCGTTCTCTGAACGAATGGTCGGCAAATGGAATGCATTGAAAGAAGAGGTTATTAGAGTCAATTCCATCCACAGCTTTGAGGGAAAGTATGATGATAGCGTTAATGTTGAGAGAGGTAGATCAAGAGCCAGATCTCGCTCACCCGCTCTCACTGATAAGCACACACATACACACACACACACACACACACACACACACACACACACACACACACACACACACACACACACACACACACACACACACCTGCGTACCTCACGTGATTATCACTGTTGCGCTCTGGTCAGCATCCTCCTCTCCTTCCTTCCTTCTCGCCCCACCCTTCCTCTTCTTCCTCTTCCTTCTTCCTCTTTCCCTACTACACTTCCTTCCTCTCTTTTCCGTCGAGGCTTCTCCCCACCCGTCCTCTCTCTCTCTCTCTCTCTCTCTCTCTCTCTCTCTCTCTCTCTCTCTCTCTCTCTCTCTCTCTCTCTCTCTCTCTCTCTCTCTCTCTCTCTCTCTCTCTCCTTCACATTTTCCCTCTCCATCTCTGGTCATTAAACACACACACACACACACACACACACACACACACACACACACACACACACACACACACACACACACACACACACACACACCTGCTGATCAGTCACACCTGGAAGCACTATAGTGTGCTACCTACGCCCCTGACCGCCCCACTCTATTATACTGCTGCCTTTCTCTCTATCTATCGGACTGTCCATCTATCGTAATTATTTCTTCTCCTCCCCCCTCATTTTTCTCAATATATAAACTGAATGATTTACCTAATTACAAAATCCTATATATGTACAATACCGTAATTATCTTGATTTTCTTAATAAATTATAATTAAAAAAAGATTGAAGGAGAGACGTAGGCTTGGAGGAGGGATGGGGGGCTTGGAGAGAGGATAGATATGGATGAGGAAGTATTAAGGAATAATATGGAAGAAGAATAAGAATGGGCGGAGGATAAGTCTCATAGTAAGGGAATATCAATCAAGTCCTTTATATAAATCATATATAAACATTATAACGATTGAATGGTATAATTCATTGTATATCGTGATATAAATTTGGGAACAAAAAAGTGTTACGTTTCTGGTAATTATTTACCTGAAAAGTTTCCGATATCTGATTTAATAATTATTTTCGGTTGAATATATATTTTTGGACCTGTGTTCACTTATTAGACAATCCTGTCTGTCTGTCTCTCTCTCTCTCTCTCTCTCTCTCTCTCTCTCTGTCTCTGTCTCTGTCTCTCACCTATCTCTCACCTCTCCCTCACCCCTCACGTCTTCCACCTGCTCTCCACTGCCCCCTCTAGCGACAAATTACAGGAAGCAGGGAGGCTTGGCGCGCCCTGTGCCTTACCTCCACAAATGACCTGAAAGCGCTTTGCCAGAGCCACCGCCCTCCTGTGCATAATTAGGATGCAGCCATTATGGGATTACCTTGTGCTTTGTGGGCACGCTTTGGCCCTGGTGATGGTAGTGGGTGTACCACCTATTGGCACTCGCCTGTTTGTATCTGCAGGACCGAGCGTTAGCCTTTGGACCTCGCCTTTCTAGCCGGCGGCTGTCTGAGCAATATCTTCTGGTCTAGCTATGTCCCTGTCATGTCTGCTTTGAAAATTATGATTGGAGTTTGCTTCTACAACCTGCTCATTTAGTTCATTCTCGTGTGTGTGTGTGTGTGTGTGTGTGTGTGTGTGTGTGTGTGTGTGTGTGTGTGTGTGTGTGTGTGTGTGTGTGTGTGTGTGTGTACTCACCTAATTGTACTCACCTAATTGTGCTTGCGGGGGTTGAGCTCTGGCTCTTTGGTCCCGCCTCTCAACCGTGTGTGTGTGTGTGTGTGTGTGTGTGTGTGTGTGTGTGTGTGTGTGTGTGTGTGTGTTCGAGAGGGTTAGGAAGGAGGGCAAAAGGATACGGGGTGGTGAGTGTTTGTGGTGTTGGGGGGGGGGATGTGTGGTACAAGAATGGATTCCAATGGTCTGTAGAATTGGGAATTCAAGCCTAAGGTTGACATACGCTGCCTTCGTTTCCATCCACAGGCCTCCTCCGTAGTCTGAGTAAAAGGATGTTTACATCATCTACAAATATCTGGGTCAATTGTTACACACACACACACACACACAAAGACTAGGTTCAAAGGTTTGCCACCAGACTAGTACCCGAGCTGAGAGGTATGAGCTACGAGGAGAGACTACGGGAATTAAACCTCACTTCGCTGGAAGACAGAAGAGTTAGGGGGGACATGATCACCACATTCAAGATTCTGAAGGGAATTGATAGGGTAGATAAAGACAAGGGGAACACGCACAAGGGGACACAGGTGGAAACTGAGTGCCCAAATGAGCCACAGAGATATCAGAAAGAACTTTTTTAGTGTCAGAGTGGTTGACAAATGGAATGCATTAGGAAGTAATGTGGTGGAGGCTGACTCCATACACAGTTTCAAGTGTAGATATGATAGAGCCCGATAGGCTCAGGAATCTGTACACCTGTTGATTGACGGTTGAGAGGCGGGACCAAAGAGCCAGAGCTCAACCCCCGCAAACACAACTAGGTGAACTAGGTGAGTACACACACACACACACACACACACACACACACACACACACACACACACACACACACACACACACACACACACACACACACATTCCACACACACACATAAGTGGAATGCACTAGGCAGTGATGTGGTGGAGGCTGACTCCATCCACAGTTTCAAATGTAGATATGATAGAGCCCAGTAGGCTCAGGAACCTGTACACCAGTTGATTGACGGTTGAGAGGCGGGACCAAAGAGCCAAAGCTCAACCTCCGCAAACACAACTAGGTGAGTACACACAGCAACCGACACACAGGGTTTCGCGGCCGATTACGCAGAGCTCGGAGAGGCGGGGGGTCACAATACGATTCGTTCACCTGATGCCTCTGTTCACCTAGCAAAAAATATGTGCCTGGGAAGGGAAGGAACTATCAGGAGAAAGCGAGGATAAGGATTTGGGATTGGACGGAGGGGAAGGAAAAGAGTGACTGCATTGAACTAATGAGGATCGAAAGACGGAGCCTTAAGAGCAGATAGTGAGATCTTGTCAGGATCTTGTCAAGACTTTCATCACATCCAGCTCCTCTAATTATTTCTTCATTTCCTCTGGTGTTCCTACCGTTTCAATCAATGTTGCTTCTGGCGGCACCTGTTCCATTAACTGTCGTAGCCATGGGGACAGTTCAGGTTTAATCCTAATAACTTCCTGGAGGCTTTTATTGAGTTCTTCGCACACTTCCTTATCATTCTTTGTGTAGCCTCCTCCGTAGCGTGATCACTTGTTCATTAACTGACATCTGTCTCGTCTATGAAGTAAATTAGACTGGTGCATGGTCTTGGATGCTACATAATTTTCATATTGCTTTTCTGCTGCTGCTGTATGAAGATGTTGTAATTCAAAGAAACATAAATAACAAGAATAATTAGAATTAGAATAAATTATTTTGTCTATTAGAATAGACAAAATAAAATTAAAATAATAATAGTAATAATAATAATAACAGTAATAATATTAATAATAATGTAAACAGTGGAAACAATAATTATCTAAGGCCAAGAGCTCTATCACTGACCTCCTCTGCTTGTGGCCAACTCGTAAGGCCGGATACAAATTTTCCATGTTCCGGCCACCGTCGGGGCGTGTTCCGTACGGACGTCCGATCCGTCGGCATCTCCGGAACGATTATCGATCCCTTCCCCCCCCGTGTCTCTCCTGTTCTCGTCTCCGGAAACGGTATATCGCCGTCCTTATCTCTGGATATGTTATCTCCGTCCCGTGTATCCGGATATCTCGACGCTCTGGGAGTATAGTCTCCCGTTCGTATATGAACTCTCCAAGAAATACCATCTTTCGTGTTATCTTCCCCACAGGAAAAGAAAGATACTTTTTCTGGTCTCTCGTAGAGCCCCTTACCTTCACCCCTGAAGGGCCAGGGAGGAAGGCAAGGGTCTTGCCTTCCTCCCTGGCACTTGGCCCTTGCCTTGCCAAGGGCCAATTTGTCCTCTTTTCTTCCCACAACGCCACCTATTTTCCGTTCAACCGTCTCCACAATCCCTTTACAACCACCACCCCTCTTCCCCACAAACCTTCTCCCCCACCACTCCTCTCCCCAACCAACCCTCTCCCCACACCCCTCCCCATACCCCTCCCCACACCCCTCCCCACACTCCTCACCACACCCCTCCCCACACCCCTCCCCACACCCCTCACCACACCCCTCACCACACCCCTCCCCACACCCCTCACCACACCCCTCACCACACCCCTCACCACACCCCTCCCCACACCCCTCACCACACCCCTCACCACACCCCTCCCCACACCCCTCCCCACACCCCTCACCACACCCCTCACCACACCCCTCCCCACACCCCTCACCACACCCCTCACCACACCCCTCACCACACCCCTCACCACACCCCTCACCACACCCCTCCCCACACCCCTCACCACACCCCTCACCACACCCCTCACCACACCCCTCACCACACCCCTCACCACACCCCTCACCACACCCCTCCCCACACCCCTCACCACACCCCTCCCCACACCCCTCACCACACCCCTCCCCACACCCCTCACCACACCCCTCACCACACCCCTCACCACACCCCTCACCACACCCCTCACCACACCCCTCCCCACACCCCTCACCACACCCCTCACCACACCCCTCACCACACCCCTCCCCACACCCCTCACCACACCCCTCACCACACCCCTCACCACACCCCTCCCCACACCCCTCACCACACCCCTCACCACACCCCTCACCACACCCCTCACCACACCCCCTCACCACACCCCTCCCCACACCCCTCACCACACCCCTCACCACACCCCTCACCACACCCCTCACCACACCCCTCCCCACACCCCTCCCCACACCCCGGAAGGTTGTCGCCTGGCTAACCATCATTGCTTCCGGAAATTATTGTGTGATGAGTTATTGGCATTTTCTGTGTTTGTCACTAGTTGTTCTTGTTGCTGTTAATTATCATTTATTAGTATTATTAATTAAATTTTTATTTGTTATTATTAATTATTGTTAATTTATTAATATTAGTATTATTAATAATATTTTATCATGATTACATGTCCTTCACTACTAATACAGTCTCTCTCTCTCTCTCTCTCTCTCTCTCTCCCTCTCTCTCTCTCTCTCTCTCTCTCTCTCTCTCTCTCTCTCTCTCTCTCTCTCTCCCTCTCCCTCTCTCTCTCTCTCTCTCTCTCTCTCTCTCTCTCTCTCTCTCTCTCTCTCCCTCTCCCTCTCTCTCTCTCTCTCTCTCTCTCTCTCTCTCTCTCTCTCTCCTCTCTCTCCCTCTCTCCTCTCTCTCTCTCTCTCTCTCTCTCTCTCTCTCTCTCTCACAAGTTACATCTTATTCATGTTCCACTCCAGACAACACTTGACTCTCCTTCCCCACTGCTTCTCTTTCATTCTTTTCTTTCTTCTTTCTTCCCATGCTTCCCTTCCCAGCATAGAAAACGTCAATATTTTCGGTGCTTTAATTTTTACTAATACATCACATTTTTTAACGGAAAGGTCGATTCCGTACAGAATATGACGTATAAAGTGAGAGGACAGGTTACTCCTTCAGCCAACACCCTTTTAACCGTATTTATTTCCTAATAAAACTCTGACGTATTAGTAAAACAAAGCAGCGATTTAGTGACGTACGTTTTCTTTGCGTCAGTGTCTAATGGTTAGGGGGGCTGTATGGGTTCATGCGTTCCTGGATAGGCACAACAGTTGCATTTTCTTACGGAGTTGCAAATAACGAGAACGTACTGGAGGGATAGTTGAGGATGGGGAGAGTTGATAGGTCTGGGAGGGCAGCATGATGGTTGGTTAAGGATGATGAAGGTGTGGGATAGATCAGGGTTCTCGAGAATAGAGCCGGATTCACGGGGATAGATCAGTGTCGCGGGGATAGATCAGTGTTACGGGATTAATCAGGCTCGGTATTGTGAGAAAGATCAGGGTCGCGGGGAATAGATCAATGTCAGGGGATAGATCACAGTCGCAGGGATAGATCAATGTCAGGGGGATAGATCAGGGTTGCAGGGATAGATCAATGTCAGGGGATAGGATCAATGTCAGGGAATAGATCAGAACAGCAGGGTATAGATCATATGAACAGAATATAGAAAACAGCAAAAATTACTATTGGCCTATGCGAGACAGCTCCAATTTTAACCCCCAAACACATTCATAGATATACTTCTCATTCACCTGAGCACTATGAAATTCGAACCCCCGACCCCACGAGAGGAAGGCAGAAGCTCTACCCACTATGCTGTGAACAACCTTAATAAGGAAAGATTCCAGATACAAGTAACCGCTGCCCAGATGGAATTTTATACTTTCCCTCGATGCTACTATAGCACATATATGAATTAGTGATCTACGTCCACGTCATATAAATTGTCAACCAATAATATATCGGTTGACAACTTATATTGTCAAATAAAAATACATACGTTTAGCCTACGCCTGAAACAATCCAGCTAGTTCACGTCTATTATGGTCCCTGGTAATTTTGCTCCCTAAATCATCAACCTTGTTTTCAAACCTGTATTTATCCAGGTCTTTTCTGAATCTAATTTGAACACATCGCTTTGTGTTGATATATTTAGCCCCCCTGTTAATGCCCCTTCCTACTGGTTATATAACTTTTACCCATTTGCTTACTTCAGTCCCATCATCATTTATTCCTAGACCTTGCAGGGCTGCTTGGTGGTATAGCAGAGCCAAACTAACCGTTGTTATTAATGTTATAGATTCAGCTACTGGGAACAAAAAGTTCCAGGTAGCACGGGCTATGGTGAGCCCGTAGTGGACTTACCTGGCACAAGAGCGGGGCTGAAACTGAAAGAAAACTAACCGTAACAGGTCTGATTATGTACTAGATGGCTGGGCTTAGAGGACAGGGGATAGAACTGGGCTTAGAGGAAAGGGTGAAGGACCGGGACCATCCGGGTACAAATGATAAGCCTGTCATAAGCGAGACCCTCGCTGTACCGACCAAGTCCAAGTGAATGGTCTATCTTGATACCATCACAGTAGCAGCGCCCACGAATCTTGCAAATATCATGGTAGCCCTTAGACAAATTACCAAGGAGGATATCAGGAGCCCTACATACAGTAAGACCCACTCTCTAGCATGTAACTTCGTCCTGATTTAATAAATCGTAAAGTAAATGTTACTCACTTTATGCCAAAAATATAAGTAATACTGAGTTCAGCAATTATTTTAATGATCTGTATCAGTTGTTAGGAGGAGTATTTCCGATTCTGATATCTACTTAAAAACTCAAGTTGAGAACATCCACATAATATTATTCCGGAAGAGAAGACATTGAACGACACCAAACGGCTGAGAGAAGAGGGGCGTGGTGATGGGTAGGGGTCAGTAAGGGGAGAGGGGCGTGGTGATGGGTAGGGGTCAGTAAGGGGAGAGGGGCGTGGTGATGGGTAGGGGTAATTAAGGGGAGAGGGGCGTGGTGATGGGTAGGGGTAATTAAGGGGAGAGGGGCGTGGTGATGGGTAGGGGTCAGTAAGGGGAGAGGGGCGTGGTGATGGGTAGGGGTCAGTACGGGGAGAGGGGCGTGGTGATGGGTAGGAGGGGGGATCAGGAACGGGAGAGGGGGCGTGGTGGGGGCCAGGCAGGACAGCTGTAGCTGTTTGTACAGTTGCCGATGGTGCTGTCGATGTCTTCCTGGAGACCTGACCGATGCTCCTGTTTACTCTCCTCCTCTCTCCTCTTCCCTTCGCATCCACCCCCCCCCCTCTCTTCCTCAGTCTCTTTTCCTCCCTCCTTCTTAATAGAGTTTGTTCCTCCTTGAAGATTTCAACTAAACAACAAACCTCCTCGTCCACCTTTCCTCGGGAACTCACATCAAATGGCACAAATAAAGTTGTTGAAACTTGGCGATAATGTACCGTAGAATTGTGAGTTCTGTTTGATTGGCTTCCCACCATAGGATCACTTTTCCCTGTATGGCATCATGTATGATGGGGGGATTTTTAGTATTATAAAACTAGCGCTAGATGCAAATTACGCAATCTTTCATATAATCTAGCCCACGTCTATAAATGTGGATGTATCTCAATATGTAAATTAAAAAAATGTCTTTCTTCAAGTCCCCTCTACCCGGCTTGGTGCGGTCCGTGGCCTATATCCCGTTTTCTGTGGGGTGAAACGAGAGGACATCTTCCTCTTTGCTTACATAATAGTGACTGCGCAGGCGGGCTGGACGAAGCTCTAGTACTCCTCGCCTTCAAGCCTTCGTGAACCTCTTGAGTTATAATTTAACTATTTAGACATCTGAAATCTTCGTCGAATATGATCTGAAGGTTCTTTTCATGGCATTTCACTAGAGCAGTCTGGCGCTGTAAACCATGGGAAGAAGGGGGTGGAAGGAACCAGACTGGCTCAGTAAACCTTAGAGGAGAGGAAGGGGACCTGTAAACCGTTTGGGGATAAGAGAGGTGGGGGGGGGGGATAAACAATCTGGCTCTGTAGCTTGCAACGTGCAAGCAAAGTTAAAAACGAGAGAAATTGTTCCTTACCTAGAGCACTATAGTACCTTCAGCTTTGACAACTGGTGGAGCGGATTCATTGGCTGCTAATCCTTAATTACTCCTACCATATTAGACCACCAATCTTTACTGGTCATCTTGCTATACCACCAAGCTTCACTGTCCACCGACTCATCAGAAAATGCTTATCTTAATTCCTCGTGATGCCTGTCAATAACGCTCAAAGCAATCTTACACATTTTCTCAACCTGCTAAAGAAGACCTGGTCTCTAAAATCTTCGGTCTCACGCGCTTGAGGGTCCGTGATTCGAGTCCTACCTTGAGGCTACCTTGAGGTGCTTCCGGGGCTTAGTGTCCCCGCGGCCCGGTCGTCGACCAGGCCTCCTGGTTGCTGGACTGATCAACCAGGCTGTTAGACGCGGCTGCTCGCAGCCTGACGTATGAGTCACAGCCTGGTTGATCAGGTATCCTTTGGAGGTGCTTATCCAGTTCTCTCTTGAACACTGTGAGGGGTTTGCCAGTTATGCCCCTTATGTGTAGTGGAAGCGTGTTGAACAGTCTCGGGCCTCTGATGTTGATAGAGTTCTCTCTCAGAGTACCTGTTGCACCTCTGCTTTTCAACGGGGGTATTCTGCACATCCTGCCATGTCTTCTGGTCTCATGTGGTGTTATTTCTGTGTGCAGGTTTGGGACCAGCCCCTCAATTATTTTCCACGTGAAAATTATTATGTATCTCTCCCGCCTGCGCTCAAGGGAGTACAGATTTAGGCTCTTTAGTCCAGGTGAATGAGGTGAATGGAAACAATCTGGTCTCGTTTGCTGGTCTTGTAAGATAACAAGGCTCTTTGTTATTTCCTCGGCAGCATGTCTTCGTTGATAACCAAATTTATATTGTCATAAATATTATAATTATAATTATGTTATTATAATTAATTGTGTTTATATCTCAATTTACGATGATAAAAAATTTATGATGTACAATTATGTGTTACAATTGTTAATATTATTATTAGCCGTTATATATATATATATATATATATATATATATATATATATATATATATATATATATATATATATATATATATATATGTATATATATATATATATATATATATATATATATATTTGAGATGATAATGTTTTAATACATTAAAAACAGGTGGTTTGATTGTTGACGGGGCTGTGGTAGTTAGATGGTAATAGGTGTTGTGGTGGGAATTGTGATGGTAATAATGGTGGTTGTGTTAGAGACTGGAGGTGAGAGTGGTAGTCATGGTAGTAGTGGTTGTAATGGTAACTGTACTGGTGGTGATGATTATGCTGTAGTATGGTGGTAGTGGTGGTAATGAGGCTGATGGTGGTTGGTGTGATGTGGGTTTAATGGAGAGGTGGGGGGGGGGGGAATATTGTGTAGTGGGTTACTGGGGGACAGTGGTTGTGGGGTGAGGGGAGAGGCGGGTGGTGATGTTTGGTAGGTTGCATCGTGGGGTGAGAGGTTAAGGGAGGGAGGATTAGGTTATAGAATAGGAAGATGAGGGGATGGCAGTAGAAGAAAGGGGCCATTGCCCTTACGTGGCTGGTGGCCTAGTTGAAGGGGGTTTGTTAGTTGGTTAGTGGAGGGGGGTAGTGGGTTAGGGTCGACGGTGGGTGGTGGGCTGGGGAAGTAGTGGGGGAGGGAGTAGGTGGGCTGCTGGGCTGGACAGAAGCAGCGCCCACCACCTGGCTCTGCTTCACCGCTCACCTGTCTATGCCCTCACCTGCTGTTGTGGGGGTCAGTGGGGGGCGTCCGCACACCTGAGGCGGGGGAGGGTGTGCGTGTGTGTGTGTGTGGTGGGGGAATAGTGTTGGGGGGGTCGTGGATGGAGATTTGGGGGGTTGGGGATGATGGAGGAGGGGGGATGCTTGATGGGAGGATGGTGGGGCGGTGTCTGTGTGAGGGGAATGACGGATAGTGTTGTGCGGTGGCTATGGGGTTGGATAGTGAGGAAAAGTGAGTAGAGGTCATTACTGTCGAGGGGTTATCTGGGGGGAAGTGTATACAGGAACAGTGTAGGGACGGTGTAAGAAGGGGGTATTGCTGGGGTAGGTGCGGGGAAGAAATTGGGGGAGGGTGTGTGTGTGTGTGTGTGTGTGTGTTGGGTGGGGAGGTAGGAGAAAGTGTGTATACAAGTGAGTGCTTGCCCCTCTCTCTCTTTTCTACCCTTTCAGTGTGAACGGGAGATGAGATCTTTAACGTTGGGCATCCTTCAGTCTACTTCTACGTGTTGTGTGTGTGTGTGTGTGTGTGTGTGTGTGTGTGTGTGTGTGTGTGTGTGTGTGTGTGTGTGTGTGTGTGTGTGTGTGTACACCGTCAAGCGTGCATTATAGAGAAGGGAGTGGCGACCTTAATGCCGAGACGCTCTTCCGGGGTGGAAAGGTGAGTTCAAGGGAGGAGATGTGATAGTCGAAGAGGGAACAGGCGAGAGAGAGAGAGAGAGAGAGAGAGAGAGAGAGAGAGAGAGAGAGAGAGAGAGAGAGAGAGAGAGAGAGAGAGAGAGAGAGAGAGGGGTGTGAGGAGAAATAGGATGTGAGGCGAAGGAAAAAAGTGGTAAAAAATGGTTTTAGCGACAGGAACAAAACAGATATTGAAACTGTTTATGTTGTTTATGAGAAATATGGCTCAGAGTGGGTGCTGGGTGCGCTCACTGGCACCGTCGTGGTGTTGGCTCGAGGCACCAGGGGATGGCGCCGGCGTCCAGCGACCACCTGAAGATCTCTGTATGGCTGTCTTCACCTCTTTTAACTTTGCTTTTCCTGCTATAGAGGTTATTGGGTCGTCAAAATGCATTACTTCCCCCTACTGGAGAGAACCAGGATTCATCAAGCATTTGATCTACTAATTACGAAACCTGTACAGCTTTTCTTAATCATGGCGGCTTTGTTGACATATATTAAAAATAAATTAAACGTTTATTATTTGTTTATATTAATTTAAATGAGCTTCGGAGCTCATAAACTATTTTATGAGCTCCGAAGCACTACAAGGTTGTTCATAACAATAATAAAATTGTTTTATAACAATAAAAATAGCATTTTCAACACCTGTCATGAAATTAAACCTCCTTAACATAAAACCAGTAATGTAACAAGTGCAAAGATTTGCAACAAGATCGTGCCAGAACTGAGAGATGGGTTAAGCTACAAAGTTATTTTATGAGAAATAAATCCCACAACTCTAGAGCGAGAGAAAAAAAGGAACTGAATATGATCACTACATACAGGATACTGACGGAAATATATAAGGTGAACAAGGACAGTCCTTTTATATGACGACCAAGAAGGACAAGAAGCCATAAGGCTGGAAACGCATATTAGTTGAAGACATATAAGGAAATGCTTGTACCTTGTACCGGTGACCAACAAGGGGAGAATACACTGAAAGAAGGGGTTGTGGAAGCCACCTCCATCTACAACTTCAGAACCAAGTTCGATACAAGCTTCGGACGCCAGATAAGTTAAATTATAACGTAATATGTACAGCAAGGATAGACCTCACTGTTAGACGCTATCTACCATTACCAAAATCCTCACCATACCGGCTCCCCCACCAACACCTTCACCATCAACACCTTCCTCCAGCAAATACAACCATCCCCACCAACCCCACCCACCATCACCAACACCCCTCACCACCCCCAACAACCACCCCACCATCACCCCACCACCATCCCACCGCCTCACCTCGCCCGGGGGAGGGAGCGTGAGTGTCCCTCAGTGGTTTGGGATCATTTGGAAGGTAGGTGAAGGTGCAGGCTTCTCTCGCGTGCCATCTGCCGCCTACCGCTTGCCGCCACCACCACCACCTGACTACCACCTCCCCCTGACCACCACCACCCCTGTCCACCACCGCCTCTTACCCGGACCACCACCACCACCCAACCACCAATACCCAACTACTACCCAAAAGAGCGTCACCTCTCAACAGAACATCAACACCAAACAGAGTATCAACACCCAACGGAGCAAGAACACCCAACAGAGGGCGTAGCCTTTGCTCCTCGAGCTAGAATCACAGTACGTAATTACCATACTTAACCTGGGATACTTGAAGGCAGGCAGGCTGGCTTGGTGGGTGGGTGGGTGGGGGTTTGGGTGGTGGTGGGTGGGGTATGGCTGGCATGGTGGGTGGGTAGGGTGTGTGGGTGTTTGGGTGGGTGGGTTTGTGGGGTGTTTGGGTGGTGGTGGGTGGGGGTATGGCTGGCTTGGTGGGTGGGTGGGTGGGGGTTTGGGTGGTGGTGGGTGGGTGGGGGTATGGCTGGCTTGGTGGGTGGGTAGGTGGGGGTTTGGGGGGTTTGGGTGGTGGTAGGTGGGTGGGTGGGTTTGTGGGGTGTTTGGGTGGGTGGGTGGGTGTCTAGGTAGCTTGGTGAGTGGGTTGAAGGTTGGCTGGCTGGCTGGTTGAATTTCTGTCCATCTCTCCGTCTGTCTGTCTGTCTGTCTGTCTGTGTCTGTCTGGCTTTGGAAGGCATTACCTACCGCATGGTGGTTCTCAGGTCACCTACAATCTCCCAACCGCGGTACTTGTGAGCTCTCAACTTAAACAACCCGACCATTTATATGCAAATGAGCTGTTGACAAACAGGTACAACCCGGAAAGGAGAGGATGAGAAGTAACTGATAATCCGATTATACCCTCAAGACTGTCTGTGTACTCACCTATTTGTGCTTGCAAGGGTTGAGATTTGGCTCTTTGGTCCCGCCTCTCAACTGCCAATCAACTGTTGTACAGATTCTTGAGCCTACTGGGCTCTATCATATCTACATTTGAAACTGTGTATGGAGTCAGCCTCCACCACATCACTGCCTAATGCATTCCAACTGTTAACTACTCTGACACTGAAAAAGTTCCTTCTAACGTCCCTGTGGCTCATGTGGGTACTCAGTTTCCATCTGTGTCCCCTTGTTCTCGTACCACCAGTGTTGAATAGTTAATTGTTGTTTACCCGGTCGATTCCCCTGAGGATTTTGTAGGATGTGATCATGTCTCCTCTTACTCTTCTGTCTTCCAGTGTCGTGTGTGTGTGTGTGTGTGTGTGTGTGTGTGTGTGTGTGTGTGTGTGTGTGTGTGTGTGTGTGTGTGTGTGTTTACCAAATTTCATATTGTCGTTAGTTTTGGTGATGTTTAGGATCTGGGTCCAGCTGGCTTACCTTGCGATTGCATTATGCTACGGCTAACATATCCTTTTAATTTTGCATTGAATTATGTCGTCTGAATTTCATTCTAACTTGCTCTCCGTAAGCTGATGTATTCACCTCTCCCCCACCCTGCAGAGATGTTCATTCCATTCCTCTGTCTCTTCTGATTTAGTTTCCTCTGTGATCTCTCGTGTTGTTGCTTCTTATGTGGAACAATTATCATTGTTTACTTTGCGTCTTCTAGTATCTCGAATGTTGTAATCAGGTCTCCTTTGTCTCTACAATTTTCCAACGTCTCATTGAGTCGTCCTACACCCATCTCTCTCTCTTATTTCTGGCACCAGCTTTGAGGGTTGACCATTAAAAGAAAGTAAGCTTCCGAATTTAAACTAAATTTATTCAAGTGATTTAAAGGTGGGTTTTCTAGCTCGGGCTGCATACTCTAGCACTGGTCTCACGTAAGTGCAGCTTTACAAGAAAGAGGAAGGCAGTATTCTGGGACACAGCTAGGACACATCTGACTGGCACACACCTGATGAGCCCACCTGATGAACACTATTGACTGAGATGTACCCGAAGAACACACATTGACTTGAACACACATGAATTGTTATCATTTATAGACAATAGTACTCCGTTGTCAAGGATTATGCGGTGAGACCTGGAACACGTGGCGAGAACAAGGTCGCTTGCGGTCTCTTGCGGGAGGAGGAGGAGTGGGTCGTGGGGTCGACTGCACGCGTTGCAAGCCGCAAAGGGTCGCAGTTTGCGGTCACCTACAACACATCACAGTCATTTAAACTTTTTGGAGTTTTGAGTATATTAAATGTCCAAAATTGCTTGTGTACTTATCTAATTGTGCTTGCGGGGG
The DNA here is from genome assembly GCF_040958095.1 of Procambarus clarkii. NCBI lineage: Eukaryota > Metazoa > Arthropoda > Malacostraca > Decapoda > Cambaridae > Procambarus > Procambarus clarkii. The sequence goes on from NC_091174.1 coordinate 5,736,779, forward strand.
TTGAGCTCTGGCTCTTTGGTACCTTGTGACCATGGGACCAGGGGTTCAGGGGACAGGGGACAAGGTCCCCCTGTGTATATGTGTTTGTGTGTTTGGTTGGGTCGTAAGGTTGAAGGAAAAACTTGCTTTCCCAGCAAGTGACCCATAGCACGATGAGTCTCTCAGCCAGTTGCATCCCGACACTTCTAAGTTAAACCTGACTGCTGAAACTTGGATTATTTCGTGCGATTTGCATACTGATATTTATTTGATTAGGCTTATTATTCAAGTAAGCCGATGTCACGTCAAAACGTCTGTTAAGGTCTTATGGTGTCTTGAGAGACCTTCACGGTCGTCCAGACCAGCCTCATAACACAAAGGCCATCCGGTCTCAACCTCTAAGTCTGGCTCATTAAAATCTTTCGTTTGTATTAGAGTTTAAAGCTTGGGTTGGGGGTCAGGGAATTTCCGAAGCGTCCTCAGTGATATGACAGGGTATACCGTCACAGGTTATGACGCATTCATAAGCTGACTTGAGCCATTAGTACTCGTGTTCGTAATGTATCTCCCTGAAATTCTTCTCTCCACCATTCAATATCCCTCCCTCAAACAATTCCAACATCCCTCTACCAAGCTCCATCAACATCCCCCCACCCCCTCTCAAGCTCCACCATCTATGGCGGCCATCTTGCATCGACGCGACAAGGCAAACGTCAACAAGAGAGGTCTGGGACGCGCGCGCGAGGGCGTGCACCGCGGAAACAAGCCACTTCCGTCTCGACAGGAGCAGCTTGCCTCCGTCCCACCCATGGATGGACTTCACCAGTCGCGTCTGTCTCCCTTCCCGAGACCCAGCCACAGGAGTATAAATAGCAGCTTGCGCGGTCATTAGAGACCCCTCTTACGGGCTATTCATACCCGTGCCACCTCTTGGGTGGCTTAATCTTTATTAATCATTAGTCGTCATTAGAGAGAGCGCACGGAAACATCATTACGCAGGTGGTCTATCTTGATACGCTAGTTATTCGAACTGATGGTGCGGGGTAGTCCGGTGTGGGTATCCAAAGGGCTCACGTTAGAACGTAGATGGTTTCTGCGTTAGTTCGCAGAGGATTCGTTTAAATACATATGGGGGCTGGTGCTAATGAGGAGGGGAGGCGTGCGTCGTGGTGTTTGGACAGGTGTGAGGCACGCGACGAGGTGAGGAGGTCGTGTCAACCACCCTTCACCTCACTCACGCGACGAGGTGAGGAGGTCGTGTCAACCACCCTTCACCTCACTCACGCGACGAGGTGAGGAGGTCGTGTCAACCACCCTTCACCTCACTCACGCGACGAGGTGAGGAGGTCGTGTCAACCACCCTTCACCTCACTCACGCGACGAGGTGAGGAGGTCGTGTCAACCACCCTTCACCTCACTCACGCGACAGGTCGGTGAATGAGGAAACTCGCTGGAGGCTTATAACTATGGGTCACTTAACTTATTCATCTCAATCAGGCATCTCCTCTATCCCAATTCATTCATATCACCCCTGTCTTATTGCACCCACTTCATTTTCAGCGTTTTCCATACCTTACCTTACTCATCTCAACTCATTCGTTTCAAATCACCCATCTGACTGATTCATATCACTCACCCTTCTCCGGTATGTCACAGGTCTCCGGTATAGCCCGAGTCCGGATCCGGTACACCCCGAGTCCGGATCCGGTACAGCCCGAGTCCATTGTCTGACTGCAGGAAGAAGGTAGCAACGAAAACCGGTTCGATGAAAAGGTAACTGGGCAGAAGAGATCAAGGACAGCAAATACGGTTGTTGGCAAGTCTTATTTCTTGGTCTGGACGTGAGCATAAGCGTTGCTAACTTCCGAAGACATACGTACGTTCAGCCACCAGAAGCTGGAGGAATTATTTGATAATCACAAGGTGATGAATCTATGAGCAAATAATGATGCCGTATAAAGAGATCGAACCGGCGTCTCTGGACTCTTCAGGCAGTAGTGCATGTGCCTGCGGTGTTCAAGGACTCGGGGTTCTATTTTTTAATATTTATTTTGGGGAAACTAAAAATGGAAAAGGACTTGGAAGGGGAAAATGGATAAATTCGGTCTGTAGTCACGAGGAATTAAGAAGGAGTTGACGAGGATTTACAGGTTAGGCAACAAAGTCATGATTCATTTTATTTCTGTCCTGTGCGCCGCTTATATTAATTTATCTTGTTCTTTATCTTCCTCCTCTTCCCTCCTTCGCAAAAACCAGCAAAGGAGGGCCCCGAATAATCGTCGAGGTGGCCAGCTTCAACCCTCCTCTTCTCTCTCCTTAGCTATGCTCTCTAGCCCCTCTCCCTCGTTCGTTCCTTCCTTCTATCCACCCTGCCTCGCCCTTTCCCTCCCCTTGCGTGGTCTTCTTCTCGTCCCGATCCCTCGCTCACTAAAATGGGATCCGCGCCTGTAGCAAAAACTTCCCTACAAAGGGACTTTAAATGCGAGTTCCTTTTCTCTCTCATGTACGTGGGCAAGAGGGAGTCGTCCCTTCTCTGTTTGGCTGTCTCCCTCTTCTCTCTCTCTCTCTCTCTCTCTCTCTCTCTCTCTCTCTCTCTCTCTCTCTCTCTCTCTCTCTCTCTCTCTCTCTCTCTCTCTCTCTCTCTCTCTCTCTCTCTCTCTCTCTTGCTCTCGCTCATGTCTCCCTGAGTACCTGTGTGTGTAAGAGCGAGGTAGAGAGTGAGAAAGATGTCTGTTTCTGTTGACACTCAGGTTGCGACAGTTCGACAAAAACCGTCCACCATTCATAGCCTCTGGAGGTACGTTGTGTGTGTGTGTGTGTGTGTGTGTGTGTGTGTGTGTGTGTGTGTGTGTGTGTGTGTGTGTGTGTGTGTGTGTGTGTGTGTGTTTGTGTGTGTGTGTGTGTGTGTGTCCCTATACAGTTAAAGCTATTCCTTTCTATATCTTTTTACTCTTTCCTGTTCTCCTTGCTTGTGGGTGCTGGTACGAGCAGCTGGGAGCTGGTACCTGCTTGTGGGTACTGGTACCTGCTTGTGGGAGCTGGTACCTGCTACCTAAACCATCCAAAAAATATAAATTATATCAGCCCTTTGTATCACCAACATACAGGCTTCTGTATGTTGGTTGTAGAAGTTATCAATTATCACCACAAACACCACAATTACAAGCGGTTGTAGTGTAGAACCAACACTACAACCGCTGGTAACACCACAAACCACCATCAGTCCCATCATTCATTTTCCCTTTCAATTACTACCACATGCCCCAACACTACAACAACCAACACAACCACTATCATAACCAGCAGCACCACAATCACCAGCACCATCCTTGCCTTCACTATTGCTAAGCTCCAGCAAGATCAACAGTCATCGCTCCCACTAGAAGCCATCACCACTACAACCACTCACCATCCACTTCAATCACCATATCAGTACCGTTACAATCATCATCATCATCCACGAACGTAGACACCACTACCACCCACAGACTCTAGACTCCACCATCCACTAACACCAGAAAATTATACTAAAACCACTACCATCTACCACTGACAACAGAAGCCACCGCTACTACCAGCAAATCCACCACCACCACCACCACTATACACATCTGCCTTGGGTTTTTGTAGGGTTCGTTTCTTTGTGGATAACGTAGGTACACTGAGGAACGGGTCGAGTCTTCAGACTGACCTCCTCCTCCAAGGAGTTTATACCTGCCGTTGATGTCCCTCCCAGTCTCCCTCCTCCCCAAGCTGGGGACCTTTCCCCTCCTGTGGGGTACACAGGACTCACTAAACACTCGCTTAAACACACTAAACACTCAAATTATCCATGCGTAAGTTACGCAACTCCTGGTCGCGTATGGCGGTGGAAGTTGGTGAATCGTGGACGGGGGTGACTGTGGTTGTCAATCGAGGCGGTGATGGTGTAAGAACAGCATGGTGAAGATGGCTGGGGGGAGACGATACCGTCGTAGGAGAGGAAGAAGTGGTGGAGGAAGCCCCCTATAACCTCCCCCCTCGGGGCGACCACCAGCTGCCCTGGGGCCGCCCCAGAGGGGGCCCGAGGCAGGAGGAAACATCTGCAACACTTCACACGTGTTGACTGGACTTCCTGGACCAGAGAAGGATCCCCAGCAACATCCGAACACCCTCGAGACACTGGGGTGTAGTACACGCCCTTACGCTTTCGTATCATTAGCGAATCAACACCTGTACCGTACAATTCGCCAGGGCTGTAGGAGACTCGAACCGTGGACCCCAAGTGTGTGAGGCCGAAGCTCTATCGACCGTGCTATTGAGTAGCCTTAATAAGGCTTAATCAATTTTTGTAGCCTTTAGTAGTCTTGTTAACAAGGTTGAGCGTCATGTATGTTCTTGAGTAGTACTGAAAGGGAGGTTGCACTAAGGTCATTTCATGCACAGAAAGAATAAGCCAAATATTGCTATACAGTCGTAATGGCTTGGTGCTTTTTTCTGATAAAAAAGACTTATCTACCTGTATAATGCAAAGAAATCTAACCAAACCAATTAGTCTCTCTAAATTACCTAATCTATCCAAATTACCTAACGTATTCAGACTACCTACTCTAACCAAACTACCCAGTCTCCCCAAACTACCTAATCTAACCAATCTACCTAAACGCACCAAGGCCTATTATATTTGAAAGCTTAAACAACCTAATCTCTATTGGCTCTTTATTTAATAAACTAAATAAATAGTGGTCACTACAAATTATTTGAAAGATTTTACAGGTGTGTCAAAGAGAGCCAGATGTGTCAGGTAGTTTCCTGTGACACAGGAAGGTTTGTTATACACAGACATGTGATCAGTTTGACAAAACCCTCCGACAATGGAATAAAATTAATAAAAGGCAAGAAATCACTTTAGATGGTGCCAATTTAGCCAAATATATGTCATTCACTGTGAAAGGACAAGAAGAAAACCTCTTAAGATGGTCATCCAAGATGCAGAATACTAGGAACGACACGAATTATTATTCACACACTTCATCCATCCTCCCCATCTTCCAATTCCTCTCTACTCTTCTTCCTCCCATTCTTCATTCTCCTCCCTCCTTCCTCCTCTTTCTTCCCTTTCCCTGTGGTCGCAGCATCTCCAGCCGTGATCTCTCCCGGCAGGAAGACGACCACAAAGAGGGTCGGACCTCATGCTGCGGGTTCCTCTCAGGTCGCCCACGAGGGGGTTAGAGGCCTCCTTCTGCCCGGAAGTTCACGATTACTCTATTGGATTTAAGTCACTCGCCCGGACACAACGTTTCTGTGATTCAGATATTCTCATAATCTACTGAGGAAAAAAATATCCTCGTTCCAAATCCTGGAAGGTATTGAATTTATACTGTATAGGATATACCCATGATGGGCAGGTCAGGTTGATGAGACGAAGCTAGAGAGAGAGAGAGAGAGAGAGAGATGGGAGGGAAGAGGAGGGGGGTTGAAGGAAATGGGGAAGAAAATAATATTAACTCGTAGATAATTCCCCTTGGGACCTTCTGGTTACCTCTGTGAGCGTTTAAGGATATTTACGATACTGAAGGTAGTCATTAAGGCTCCGGGTGAATGTACGCCCCTACGGTATATCGCAGGTGAGGCAATCATATCGCAGTCTTTTTTCCAATTACCTGAAATCATGTGATGTTGTAATCACTTGTTGGCTCAGTGCGATGATGCCTCCTGTGGGAGGTCTCCTGTGGCAGGCCTCCTCACCTCCTGTGGCAGGTCTCCTTGCCTTCTGTGGCAGGCCTCCTTGCCGCCTGTGGCAGGCCTCCTTGCCGCCTGTGGCAGGCCTCCTTGCCGCCTGTGGCAGGCCTCCTTGCCTTCTGTGGCAGGCCTCCTTGCCGCCTGTGGCAGGTCTCTTTGCCTCCCTCTGTGGTGCTATGGTGCTCAGGTCTGCTATTACGCATTCAGTATCGCCCATTGCTATAAGGTTTTCCTCTACGCATGAAGGCACTACGGGCTCACCATAGCCCGTGTTACTTGGAACTTTTTGTTTCAGGTAGCGAATCTTTAACAACAACAACAACAACAACTCTACGCATGCGTTAGAGTAATGCGTCACAGACTGCATTTATTAGTGAGGTAAGGTAAGGTAATTATGAAGAGACAGCAATAAGTCAATACGACTATACAACACTTGGAAGGAATATGAAGTCAAGGAGCTGGGCCACGAAGACGGAGGGCAGGAATGGTTCGGTCACAACCACATGGGCAGTCGGGAATCGAGCGCAGACTTAAAAGAAGCGAAGTCCTCGCTGTACCAACCAGTCTAAGAGCTTGGGTTGTGTTAATAAAGATTTAGACGCAAGTTCGTCTATCTACCCAAAGACCTGAAGGTAGAAAGGATCTTTCAGCTCATTAAAAATTGCAATGTTTTTAATTTGTCAACCATGGGTAGGTTGTACATACATACATACATAACATACCAGTTACATATATACAAGTTGAATATCCTTTTCAGTAATACACTATTACTAATTATACAACGATGGAGATCTCTGACTTCGACAAGACGATGGAGATCTCTGACTTCCCCAAGACAATGAAGAACTATCATGAGCCACCCACGGGGAATGTGTAGGGCATCTCTACTAAAGGGGGTGAGTGACCTACCAGCTAGGGGTCACCCAGGTGACCACCAGGTGACCAGATGTGAGGTAGTCCGGTAATAGTGTGCCCTCGGGGGAGGAACAAGTACCACCACCACCACCCATTCTCTGCCTCGACTTAACCATTACATCCTGCTTTATAACCCTGGCTTCAGTTATCCTGTGCCTTCTACCACTAGGATTATCAACGTTTATTAGTTCCAATCATCCCAGATACTAGGATTAGCATCAATGATGCAGTTCCCGTCATGGCAACCACTTGGATTAACAGATCACCCAGTTCTAGCCATCACGACCACTAGGGCAGTACCCGTTTCCTGTTTATATTACTCCTAGAGACAACCCCAGTTTGCTCCTGTTGCTTCCACTAGGATTAACCACTTCGTTGGTCTTGAAACTTCATATATACCAGTTGTTATCTTTCTATAAAGCAAATATGGGGCTCATCAGTCCACATTATAGGTATTAAAGCAATTTGTTTCAGCGATGATAACTAGTTTCTCAACATTCGACAAAAGGATTTTAAAATATAGATTAGTTTCTCCTTCTAAAACTAAAAAAAACGGCTCGGTTAACATTACGGTTTAACCAACCCATCTTCCTATAATGATAGTACTATTATAGTACTATCATATAGTACTATTATAGTACTATCATATAGTACTATATAGTACTATCATATAGTACTATATAGTACTATTATAGTATAGTAGATAGTATATTAACTATTTGGTCTAACGAGCCTATATGTAGTGATGAATCAACAAAAAGTCGATGTTTCGTATTACTGAATTTGGCCAAATGGGAAACTTTTTTTTTTTACCGCAACATAAATATGGAACCTAACCTAACATCTATCAATCCTAGGCCTAATGAACACTATGTTAGGGCTAATATAGTATATATATATGTGCTATACTAGGCCTAAGAATGTTTAAGATTTTTAGGTTTATTTTTCCGGACTCTATAAAATGGAAAGTACAAAAAGTGAACTATTTGGTGGTCTATCACTACATATTGGTACTTTCAAGCAAGTAGTATCAATAAGAACCATCATTTTAGAAGGATGCGTTTAACCAGCGTCCAGTGGATCATTGGGGCTATTGTGGTTTGCTTTGCCAGTCATGTTGAATAATATGAGCAGCATTGCAAATAATGTTGACGCTGTTGTCAACTGAGACTGTGATCATCTCCTCATTTCCCATCTCTCTCTCTCTCTCTCTCTCTCTCTCTCTCTCTCTCTCTCTCTCTCTCTCTCTCTCTCTCTCTCTCTCTCTCTCTCTCTCTCTCTCTCTCTCTCTCTTATATCTCTCTTTATATCTCTGTCTAGTCTGCAGCAGTTGTGAAGGTTCCCCTCCTGGCCTCCTTCCCCCCTGAGGCCTTGCAAGTTGGTAGCGATGCCCTGGAGAGTAGTGGAGGTGCCCTGGAGGGTAGTGGAGGTGCCCTGGAGGGTAGTGGAGGTGCCCTGGAGGGTAGTGGAGGTGCCCTGGAGGGTAGTGGAGGTGCCCTGGAGGGTAGTGGAGGTGCCCTGGAGGGTAGTGGAGGTGCCCTGGAGGGTAGTGGAGGTGCCCTGGAGGGTAGTGGAGGTGCCCTGGAGGGTAGTGGAGGTGCCCTGGAGGGTAGTGGAGGTGCCCTGGAGGGTAGTGGAGGTGCCCTGGAGGGTAGTGGAGGTGCCCTGGAGGGAAGTGGAGGTGCCCTGGAGGGTAGTGGAGGTGCCCTGGAGGGTAGTGGAGGTGCCCAGGAAGGTAGTGGAGGTGCCCAGGAAGGTAGTGGGGGTGCCCTGGAGGGTAGTGGAGGTGCCCTGGAGGGTAGTGGAGGTGCCCTGGAGGGCAGTGGAGGTGCCCTGGAGAGTAGTTAGTGGAGGTGCCCTGGAGGGTAGTGGAGGTGCCCTGGAGGGTAGTGGAGGTGCCCTGGAGGGTAGTGGAGGTGCCCTGGAGGGCAGTGGAGGTGCCCTGGAGGGTAGTGGAGGTGCCCTGGAGGGCAATGGAGGTGCCCTAGGGCAGGCCGGGCAGCGAGGCAGGATGTACCTCCCCTCGTGACGGCGCGCACGGGCCATAAGCACAGACTCGCAGCGGCTCCCGTGTGTGTGCCTCGTCATGCGGACTGGATTCCTCCCCTGTGATTTATTAGCCTCTTGGTGAATGTAATTAGCACATACAGTGCTCGCGGAGCTGTATGTCTTGTATGATGCCCATAGTGGAGGATGAGGGTTTCAGGCGGTGAAGTCTCAGGCTCCTGTTAGGTTTCTGGGAGCACTTAGACAGGGGAGGATGTCTAAGGATCGAAGCGGCAAGTAGGAGCGTCGCAGTCTCCCGGGTGAGGAGTCCCGAGTGTGACCGCCAGGTGGGGAGCCTCGGGGCGACGCCTGGCGTCTCTTTATCCTGGGGCAGTTTGACCGATGCCTTGGTGGGGCTGGTGTTTCATAATGCTGCTGGGGTGCTCCTCTCGCTTTCTCTCTCCTGTTTGTCTCTCTCTCTCTCTCTCTCTCTCTCTCTCTCTCTCTCTCTCTCTCTCTCTCTCTCTCTCTCTCTCTCTCTCTCTCTCTCTCTCTCTCTCTCTCTCTCTTTCCCCCTCTCTCTCTCCCCCTCCTCTCTCCTTCCCTCCCTCCCTCTCTCTCCCTCCCTCTCTCTCTCCCTCCCTCTCACTCACTCTCCCTCCCTCTATCAGGCCTGCGTGAAGCAGGCCAGGAGCCAGGGTCCTCCCCTAGAAGAAATGGAGTAACCAAAACTGATCAGCGAGCACCTGGCGCTGAACAGTAGTAGCGGGTAGCCAGGAGCCCCCGTGGACGGCGGTGAGCGAACACTTCCCACAATATTAGGTCTGGTCACACTACCTTCCCAGCTCTCCTTGTGGCCGTCCGGGGCGCCTCACACACACACTTCAAGATCTATGAAGACCAGGAACGAAGGCATGGAGAAGAGGGCCCCCAAGAGATGTCAAGTTTGTGAGGATAGTTTTTTTGTTGCTTGTGAGCAAGTGAACAGAAACTGTTTTTTTGAGCAGGTCCCAATCTGGGCACGAGGGTCCCCATGCCCAGGACATCTGGCAGGCGAGAGAACAGGAGACTTTAGACCTTAGCACGATGGTCCCTAAGGCAGAAAACCCACGTAATTCCGGAAGAGAAGGCATACGCCTTTGAAGGCGGTTCGAACCTCTGGTGACATACCCTATTGAACATCGACCGATACAATTAACGAGCACATCCATGCTTATTTGTACCCGCTTGTCAGCCCTGTGCTCCGAGTTACGGCTTCGCCTTGCTCAAGACGCGTTCTGAGAGCCCCGCCGGAAGAGACCCGGGTATGTACACTTACAAGAAGGAACCCCACGGGACCTCTGTGCAGCTTAACGGGGTCTTTGGCTCATGCCACACTCAGAAGACCGCTCGGGGCACCCGCACCAACCCACATCTTATGAGCTGCCACCAGCGAAGGAAACCTGCTGCTGGAAGCCTCTTACTTGTCACCCCTCAGCCTGGAATTGTGATTTTTATATAGCTGGATAGTTGGAAAGGGCGTGGAAGGTTGCAGAACGTTGCCTGTCGCAACGGAGGAGGGTAACGGAAGACCGGCAGCCAGCGGCAGCAGCGAGAGGGAGGGAAGAGGGAAGGGGAAGGTGGCAGCCGCAATACAAAAAGGGTCCCCCCGCTGCCACCCAGTTCTCATGGCCAGGTGGGCGATGAAATTAGTATTTAAATCGGAGGGAACAAGTGGTAACGGTCGTAGAGGCGGGCACACGGTGGCCCCCAAACAATGGCCCCTTCCCACCACACGCCAACGTTTTCACTCCCATTGCAACCATGCAACCTCAGGAGAGCAGGAAGAGGGTAGGTGAGAGGTGTGTGTGTGTATTGAGGGAGAGAGAGAGAGAGTGAGAGAGAGTTCTTGTGTTCACTTATTTGTGAGGAAGCTGCACTTGTGTTACGTACACAACGGGACGCTTCAAGGATATCATATTATTCCGAGATGAGACAAATTGTTGTCAGAGGAGTGTTGGTTGTTTGGGTGTCGAAGGCTATGTTGTCTAATATGGTGTGACAGTGGAGGTGTCCTGCCTGTTCTGGCGTGTTTGTGGAGGTGTCCTGCCTGTTCTGGCGTGTTTGTGGAGGTGTCCAACCTGTTCTGGCGTGTTTGTGGAGGTGTCCAACCTGTTCTGGCGTGTTTGTGGAGGTGTCCAACCTGTTCTGGCGTGTTTGTGGAGGTGTCCTGCCTGTTCTGGCGTGTTTGTGGAGGTGTCCTGCCTGTTCTGGCGTGTTTGTGGAGGTGTCCTGCCTGTTCTGGCGTGTTTGTAAAGGTGTCCAACATGTTATGGGGTGTTTGTGAAGGTGTCTAACATTTTCTGGGGGTGTTTGTGGAGGTGTCTAACATTTTCTGGGGTGTTTGAAAGGTGTCCAATCTAGTCTGGGCCCTAGGTGGAGGTGCCCAGTCTCCAGCGCGGACATACACACGCTAGAGACAAGTTAATCCTGATTTTAATGGAAATGAATAGGTGTTTGAAGGAGGTGTGCTGCCTGGCAGACATGTGCAGCCTGGCAGACATGTGCAGCCTGGCAGACATGTGCAGCCTGGCAGACATGTGCAGCCTGGCAGACATGTGCAGCCTGGCAGACATGTGCAGCCTGGCAGACATGTGCAGCCTGGCAGACATGTGCAGCCTGGCAGACGTGTGCAGCCTGGCAGACGTGTGTGTTAGTGCTAATATTAATTTTAAATTTAAATATCAGTATAAATTGTATTAAATTATTGTTGGTCTTGTGATATGTATTATAAATATTGTATTCTGAGGTACAAGTCTTAAATGTGCCTGAAATGGCAAATTTTTTGTATAGATATTTATTGATATACTCACCAAGACGTACGCGTCTAGACGTAATCGTTTTGATGTACTTTAAACATGTACTCTGGTTGATGTACTCTCCTAGAGGCAATCACCTAGATGTACGCACATTGATGTCTATATGCCAGATATGTTTATATAAATCTGGGTGTTGGTCTGGTAACCGGTAGGCGAGCGAGAGAGAGAGGGGGGGGTGGGGAAGGGGGGGATTGGTAGGCCTACCATTTGACGGGGTAGACGGTGTCAGGGTAGACGGAGGTCAAGGGTCATGACACAACTGCCACCGCGTAACGCTGTTTGGGGCGTGGGCACGGGGGGGGGGGGGGTAGGGTAGTGGGGAGGGGGATGGTGAAGGGGAGGGGGAGGAAATGAGATAGGATGGGGAGGGGGTTGAGAGGAGCTGTTGAGGCGAAGGAGGGAGGTAAAAGTCTCGTGCGCGCGCGTGTGGTCATTACACGCACACACACACACACACACACTCACACTCACACTACTCGCAAAGCCAAACAAATACACACCGATGAAATGTGCATTAACTAAAAATGGAAAAGCGGTACTGGGATATGTGACAAGACTTGTCCCTCACCTGAGCGACTCATCTCCGTTGAAAGGCTGGGCGAACACTCACCGCGTTGGAGGAATGGCGAATTGTTGGAGATATGATAACTAACGTACTAGATACTAAGGGGAACTTAGGGGGTAGACAAGGAGGCAATGTTTAAATTGAGAAACTGTTCAACAAGAGGACACGGGTGGAAGCTGGAGACACAGATGAGGCAGGACCAGAGGACACGGGTGGAAGCTAGAGACACAGATGAGGCAGGACCAGAGGACACGGGTGGATGATGGAGACACAGATGAGGCAGGACCAGAGGACACAGGTGGAAGCTGGAGACACAGATGAGGCATGACCAGAGGACACGGGTGGATGATGGAGACACAGATGAGGCAGGACCAGAGGACACGGGTGGAAGCTGGAGACACAGATGAGGCAGGACCAGAGGACACGGGTGGAAGCTGGAGACACAGATGAGGCAGGACCAGAGGACACAGGCGGAAGCTGGAGACACAGATGAGGCAGGACCAGAGGACACAGGTGGAAGCTAGAGACACAGATGAGCCAGAGAAACGTCAAGAAAACTTTTCAATGGAAAGGACCACTAGAGATCATAGCAGATTGAACAGGAACTACGATGAAAAAAAAACAGGAGAAATGAGAGGCAATTCCACCTGACCCGTAGGTGGAATTGCTCGACCCTGTGGACGCAACAAGGTGAGTACAACTAGGCTAGTATACGCACATGTGGGTCATGAGTACGAGGCCCCGCCCACATCCCTTACGTCATGCAGTCATGAATGGGAGTGTGTAGTGTACGGGATCACTGTTACCAGACACCCTCTACCATCACCCACACCCTTCTCACTTACGCCAAAGGATTATCTACCGCCACGTATTCCTTTTTTTTCAATTTGGTAATGTCGCGAGTACTTAAAATATAATATATGTGGGAAATACTAAGGAATAAATTATGCATGAATGAAAAAGGGATGCGGCAATTTTTTTTTTTAAAGGGTGTTGTGGTAACTGTGAACCCCAGGGTCGGTGAGCTTTGTTTACGTTCTGGCAACTGTGAGCGGCGCTAGGCCCACTTCTGTCTTTGTTTGTTTGTGTGTGGAGATTCTTTCTCTCTCTCTCTCTCTATTTTGGCTTCTAATTATTCATTGACGATGTACAGTGGATCGTAATATTGGTAGACGAACGGGAGGGGCGAGAACGGCTCCAGGGGTCATTAGTTGTGTCCGTTCCACCTCCTCCTTGTCCTCCCTACCCCACCCAACCATCGCAACCATCCTTTCAGGGCGGACCTGCCCATACCCACGCGTGCCCTGGTCCTCACCCCAACAGCTGCTGTAAATCCCTGCCCTTCTGCCCTCCCTCCCTCCCTCCCCATCCTACCCCCTCCTCCGAGCCTACCCAGCTACCCAGGGCCTTCCCATTCCCCTTAAACCTACCTATCAAAGCCACCATACAACAAATGCGTATCCTACCTCCACGAATATTTAGATATACACATAACGCTGTCTGGTATACACACCAACATTCAAGTACACATAATACATGCAGGTACACACAATAAACGTTTAGCATACTCTCGAAGCAATACACTAGGTACACTACGCAGTTCCCCCTCCCCCCAAGGTCAGTATCCAACACAGTGTGACACACTCTTCTACACTATAAACAGTGTCTGCACGCCACTCTTACAGTCACACATTTCTGGAGCACATTCCACAACCTAAAAATAGGACATTCCGCTGCTATATCCAACAGCCACCCGCCACTCTTCCAGTCAAGGAACCCATGAAAATTTTGGAAAATGACGTACCAGCCGTGTTAGACATAGTATTCTCCCTTAGGGACGTGGACATCAAAATTATAAGCTATATCAAGTTCAAGTAAGTTTATTGAGACAATAAAATACATCTCAAAAGGAATAGAGTAGCTTAGGCTGTTTCTTCCCTCATTACTATAAGCTATTACTATAAACAATGGGCAGAGTTTCTTTCGCCCTATGCCCCTGTTACCTAGCAGTAAATTGGTATCTGGGAGTTAGTCAGCTGTCACGGGCTGCTTCCTGGGGCGCGTGTGTGTGGTGTGGAAAAAAATAGTAGTAGTAGTAATAGAAACAGTTGACAGTTGAGAGGCGGACCGAAAGAGCAGAGCTCAACCCCCGCAAGCAAAACTAGGTGAATACACACACACACACACTCCAACACACACACACTCCAACACACACACACTCCAACACACACACACACTCCAACACACACACACTCCAACACACACACACTCCAACACACACACACACTCCAACACACACACACTCCAACACACACACACACACACACACACACACACACACACACACACACACACACACACACACACACACACTCCAACACACACACTCCAACACACACACACTCCAACACACACACACTCCAACACACACACACTCCAACACACACACACACACACACACACACACACACACACACACACACACACACACACACACACACACACACACACACACACACACACACTCCAACACACACACACTCCAACACACGTTTACCGTGACACAATACACTCGTACTCCACCGCCACCACACACTCAAGGCTGCAAGCACTCTACCTTACACTCCTTTCACTTTGTCATCTATTTTTTTGTCCCCCCTCAATTATTTTCACTCTTGGTTTTTGTTACGATTCTCCCCCCCCCCGCCGCCCCCCTCCGGATCCAGCGTTCTGTTACACCTTGCGTAACCTCCTAGTGTGTTACGCCCGTTATACGCCGGTGGGGAGAGGGAGAAGAGCGTTATTGTTGGTTATCACAGCGTAATTGATGATAACCACAGCTTTATTAGCAATTATCACAGCGTTATTGGTAATCGCAATGTTATTGTTGATAGTCACAGCGTTATTGATGATAATCACAGCGTTATTGATGATAATCACAGCGTTATTGATAATCACAAAATTTTTATGATAATCACAAAATTTTTATGATAATCACAAAATTTTTATGATAATCACAAAATTTTTATGATAATCACAAATTATTGTGATAATCACAAATTATTGATGATAATCACAGCGTTATTGAAGATAATCACAACGTTATTGAAGATAATCACAACGTTATTGAAGATAATCACAACGTTATTGAAGATAATCACAACGTTATCGATGATAATCACAGCGTTATTGAAGATAATCACAACGTTATCGATGATAATCACAGCGTTATTGATGAAAGAGCGTTATTAATTATAACAAAGCACTCTTACATAGAGGTAAACAGCAAATCTCTCTATGTTGTCGTTGTAATTATTCGTGAGAAGTCAAGGAAAATAGAAAATTCCGCCCCTCTAAAATCTTGTCTTAACTTCAAGGTTCAGTTTTCTCCTATATACAAAAATTGCAATTATTTTGGCTTTTGTGTTATATAGTTAAGCATTGATTTTAGTGCTATTGGATATTCTTATTTCCTCAGTTCTTGTGCATTTGGTATGATGAAGTATTAGAGCATTGTAGGCCAGCATGCCGGTCGGCCGAGCGGACAGCACGCTGGACTTGTGATCCTGTGGTCCTGGGTTCGATCCCAGGCGCCGGCGAGAAACAATGGCCAGAGTTTCTTTCACCCTATGCCCCTGTTACCTAGCAGTAAAATAGGTACCTGGTTGTTAGTCAGCTGTCACGGGCTGCTTCCTGGGGGTGGAGGCCTGGTCAAGGACCGGGCCGCGGGGACACTAAAGCCCCGAAATCAACTCAAGATAACCTCAAGAACATAGCAAAAATTCTGATCTTGATCTGAAAGGGAACGAACCTTGTGGCGTCATCTCCCTCTGACCGCTAAGATCTTGGGGTCAGTCGGCATTCATCTCCCTTGCCTCCTTATTCCTCTTTCTTAGCCCTCTGGTCCATGGGCCCCTCTCATCCTCCTCCCCCCGCTCTTTCCACACGTCATCCCCCCAGGAGTCGCGTGGCGCCTTACAGTCCGCTGGCTGAAGAACTTCACCGATTCCCCTCAAACCGAACTGTCTACAACTCGTGTTATTTCGTGATTCAGTCACAAAATTGTTTATTAATTTTCATCGTAAATGCTGCTCGGGGCTCGCTTTATGTTCCTTAAAGTCTCTTCTGCCCATGTTTCCTACCAGGGGAAATAAAGTATATTTACACAGGACCGAGGCCACGTGGGCATACCAGGGTCGTGCCCATGTGACACCTGTCAACCGCCATCTCGGGCGCGCGACAGCTGTTTCTTTCCTCCAGCTATTGGCTGCCACACGCGGCGGGAAGTTAGCCGATTGGCTCTTGACTGTTGGGGGCGGAGACCGTACCGCTCAGATCCCTGCTAAAGGCTGCTAGACATGACTTAAATATATATATATATTCATCAATAAATGAAAATTTTTCAAAAGTTTTGATTTTGACATATCAACATTGTTTAATACTTGCGTGAAAAGTATTTAACTTATTTCCTTTTATAACTGCATGAACTAGGAACCGTAAAGTAGAAGTGTTCGGCAGGGCGGCGTTACGAGGCACGAGCGGCTAAGCCCCGCCTTCCGCACCTGATTGGCTGACGGCACGCTCCTTCTGCACCTGCTTTCTGCGAGCGTATATAAGGCGTCGCACGCGTCGATTTCCTCAGAACAGTTAAACCCACTGTAGAGTACACTACGCATCTCGTGTTAGTCAGTGAGTTGTGAGAGAAACCATGCCCAGCTCATTCATGGTAAAGCGCAACTATGCGCACTGTCCGCTCAAGAAACGGCCCCTGGCTTTGTACAACGAACCAGCCACGTCGCCCCCAGAGCAGGACCAGCCTGAGGATCTTAGTGTGAAAAGGCCCCGTCTAGAGTCACCTGCGGCGCCGACTCCTACAGCGACGCCTACAGTGATGACGACAGCGACGACTACAGTGCGCCAACCTGTCGCAGAACCTCTTGTGTGGCCCTGTCTTCCGTCTCCACCCACCGCTGCAGTGCCAACAGTGCTACACACAGTGCCTCGCACCGGACCTTCGTCGCCTCCTGCAGCCCGAGTGGCAGAAAGTTTGCCCTCCCTCGCCGAGTATTACCTCCAACTCTTCAGGTCGACATCGGACGCTCCGGAGCCCAGGAGGATGGAACCCAGACCTTCGCTACCGCAGTGGAACACACCCTACCTCCCGCCTTCACCTCAGGCCTCGCCAGTCACCTCAGACCAACTACCTGTCAGTCCTGTGCCATTCCACTGCTACCCAGAGTCCTCAGCCCTCATCTCCCCCGTGTCTACTTGCTCCTCCACAGCCTCAGAGTCCGAGGACGATACTGGAGTCTCAAGACAGCGGAGGGAAGCCCGGTACTCGTGCAGCGATTGCAGCAAGTCGTACTCAACGTACTCTGGCCTGAGCAAGCACAAACAGTTCCACTGCGCAGCGCTGGGTGCCAAGTCGTTTGCGTGCAAGCACTGCGAGAAAGTGTACACGAGTCTGGGCGCACTCAAGATGCACATCCGCACGCACACGCTGCCGTGCAAGTGTCAGCTGTGTGGCAAGGCCTTCTCGCGGCCGTGGCTGCTGCAGGGCCACATCAGGACCCACACCGGGGAGAAGCCCTTCCAGTGCCCGCAGTGTGACCGGTGCTTCGCTGACCGCAGCAACCTGCGGGCCCACCTTCAGACCCACGCTGACGTTAAGAAGTACGCATGCGTCACCTGCCACAAGACCTTCTCCAGAATGTCTCTCCTCAACAAGCACACCGAGGCCGCCTGCCCAGCCAGACCCCACCAGGAGCAGCACTCCCCCGCAGCTGAACCCCACCAGGAGCAGCACTCCCCCGCAGCAGGACCCCACCAGGAGCAGCACTCCCCCGCAGCAGGACCCCACCACGACCAGCAGGCACCATCCAGCCCCCCAGAAGCAGACCAGTAGCACCATTCCTACCTCCCCCAGATTCTCCAGGAGTACCCAACCTCACTTCGCGGGGCCCCTAGTCCTTAGCTAGTCAACGAGCTCTCCACCATGTTGTGTTCCTATGTTGGTCACTAGTCTAGTTCTTAAGCCATACCGTCCCCGCCAGGACCACCAAGCCAAAGATATATGTATTATCAATACTTTTACACTAATAAAATATATTTGAACTTACTCCAGCTTTCCAATTCCTCCTTTGTTAATATCTATGAGAAAAAAAGAAACATGATTTCCTTGCTCTTGACAGCAATGATGACCTTGGTATTTATATATTATTGATTTATATGCAGAATATCTGTATTTATATAAATGTTTCAACTATATTCAAATAATTAAAAAGAATTGCATAGAACAACACTTGGAAACTTTGAAAAGAGAAATATGAGATATTTTATTTATTTGTAGCATTTGAGTAGACAAATGAAGCCAACACCTGCCTTCAACAATTGAACAAACACCTGTAGACAATAAACACCTGCCTACAGCAAACACCTACCTACAACAATCACCTGCCTACAGCAAACACCTGCCTACAGCAAACACCTACCTACAGCAAACACCTGCCTACAGCAAACACCTACCTACAGCAAACACCTGCCTACAGCAAACACCTACCTACAACAATCACCTGCCTACAGCAAACACCTGCCTACAGCAAACACCTGCCTACAGCAAACACCTGCCTACAGCAAACACCTACCTACAACAATCACCTGCCTACAGCAAACACCTGCCTACAGCAAACACCTGCCTACAACAAACACCTGCCTACAGCAAACACCTGCCTACAACAAACACCTGCCTACAGCAAACACCTGCCTACAGAAAACACCTGCCTTCAACAAATACGTGCTGTCAAACATCTCCCTAACAACGGACACCTCCCTGACAACGGACACCTCCCTAACAACGGACACCTCATTGACAACGGACATCTTCATGTCCTTTTTACATCGTACATGAAGTACGTCAACACACATGCAACTCTCATTCTCTCTCTGTCTATGTTTCTGTTTGCCTCTCTGCCTCTATTTCTGTCTGTCTGTCTGTCTCTCTCTCTCTCTCTCTCTCTCTCTGGCTCTGTCTATCTGTTTCTATTTGTCTCTGTCTCGTTCTCTGTCTCTCTCTCAGCCTGTCTCTCTTTTACTCTGTGGGTCTGTCTGCTTGTCTGTCTGTCTGTCTGTCTGTCTGTCTGTCTCTCTCTCTCTCTCTCTCTCTCTCTCTCTCTCTCTGGCTCTGTCTATCTGTTTCTATTTGTCTCTGTCTCGTTCTCTGTCTCTCTCTCTCTCTCTCAGCCTGTCTCTCTTTTACTCTGTGGGTCTGTCTGCTTGTCTGTCTGTCTGTCTGTCTGTCTGTCTGTCTGTCTGTCTGTCTCTCTCTCTCTCTCTCTCTCTCTCTCTCTCTCTCTCTCTCTCTCTCTCTCTCTCTCTCTCTCTCTCTCTCTCTCCCTCTCTCTCTCTCTCTCTCTCTCTCTCTCTCTCTCTCTCTCTCTCTCTCTCTCTCTCTCTCTCTCTCTCTTTGTCTCCCTCTCGGTCTGTCACTCTGTCTCTAGCACTTTGTCTTTTTGTTCTCCTCCTCTCTGGCACTGGGCAGGTCAAAGAAATGACCAGCAACCCGTTGAGTTACTTGTGTGATTATAAGGTCACAATCGTTGCCCTCTGCCCTAACTACCCTGTGACCCACGTTGAAGCGGTCCACTGGCTCGCTGCTCTATGACTATGACCAGTTTTTGTATAAGACACATATTCAGATATTAAATTTGACCCAGTTAGTCACCTGTTACTTTTGTTGCAAATTATTCTGATGTTACATTGGACCTATTTATTCATTATGATTCTTTTCATCACTTTCGTCCCAACCTTCATCTCATTTTCTTGTCCTCCCTCACTCACCTTCATCGCCTTTTTTCACTTTCTCCCGCTCTCACCTTCTCTCATTTCCCCCCCCCCCCCACCTTGTACCTACTTCCCCAACTCTTCCTCACCTACCTCCCCTACCCCTTCTCTCCTTTCGCAAACACCACCTATTCATCCCTCTCACCTTCCTCCCCCACCTCTCCCCCTCCCCCCCTACCTCTCACCCCCTCTCACCCCCTCTCTCCCCATCAACCACCACCCCACCCTTCCCTCCCGGCCATCAGACATAAGAAGAAAGCCGAAGCAAATTGCGACAAAATAGTTCCCCTGCCGCCAGCATAGCACGCGAGCTTGGCGTTTATGGGATTATGTAGGTGTGGTGCTTCGTGGTCCGTGGACGGGTGATATCCCTCCCCGGATGGTCCGTGGACGGGTGATATCTGTCCCTAGACGGTCCCTGGACGGGTGATATCCTTCCCGGATGGTCCGTGGACGGGTGATATCCGTCCTTGGATGGTCCGTGGACGGGTGATATCCTTCCCTGGATGGTCCGTGGACGTGTGATATCCGTCCTTGGATGGTCCGTGGACGGGTGATATCAGTCCCTACATGGTCCGTGGAAGGGTGATATCTGTCCTTGGATGGTCCGTGGACGGCTGAGTTCTGTCTCTAGCTTGGTGCTTGAGCCCACTCTCTCTTGTCTCCGTGGCATGGATATAAACTCCATCGTCATTCAGATCTTTTTATATAATTATGTGTATCTTGTACACCACACCTGCAATCACCTGTCAAGGCGCTCTAAAACCACATGTAATCGCTTGGCACCTCGCCCTAAAACCACTTGTAGCCAACTTGCGCCACGCCTTCAAGCCACCTGCAGCCACCTTCTACCTGTCTCTCAAGCCACCTGCAGCCACCTTCTACCTCACTTATAAGCCACCTGCAGCCAGCTTCTACCTGTCTCTCAAGACACTTGCAGCCACCTTCTGCCTCTCTCTCAAGCCACCTGCAGCCACCTTCTACCTCATTTATAAGCCACCTGCAGCCACCTTCTACCTCATTTATAAGCCTCCTGCAGCCAGCTGACACATCGGCTTTAAGCCACCTGTAGGTGTAGGTAGGACGAGGGGGCCACACAAGCCAACCCGTTCTCCTGTGCATCGCATTTTGACGTATAATTTCCCCTGAGACCAAACTGTTGTTCCTAAAATGGTAGCGGCTCGCGAATTGACTTAATGTCCCTTTTTCTGTTCGTGGGTCCTCGGGTAGGTTAGGTTCGGGCAATTCAGTACAATTGACATTGGGAATACTGGGGGAGACCGGGCTGCACAAGCGGTGGGACCAGAACCAGGGTTCACACAAGGGGTGATACCAGGACAAGGGGTTAACACATAAATGAACACCCATATAAACGAGAGAAATAAAAATCTGTACTCAGTATGAGGGTCGTGAATTGAACTCACTAAATTAGCAATATTACAAGGAACCAAAGCCCATTCCTCTGCAAACACACTTACAAATGAACAGATAGAAGTCCCTAACAAAAGCAGAGTCGTGGTATACTTCTGTGTTCAGTTAGCAGACTAATGCATTGAGCCTGTCATGAAGAGATAGCCTCCGCCTCAATAAACACTTAAAGGAAGACGATACAGTACATAAGTAGAGATACTGAGGTAAGACAGACTGAGGTAACCAAACTTAATGTCACTGTATAAACGAGGGCTAGAGGACACATGTTTCAGACAAAACACTTATGGGCATTGATAAAGTGAACACTATTTTGGTCATGTGTTCCTACCAGTCTACAAAAGTACCTCAAATGGGGATATTGTGATAATTTGGATAATTTGGTTTTTTCTATGATGTAATAAATGGTAAACACGTATTAAAACCATCCTAAATATATTTTTAAGAAATATTATAATAAATACATCAAACATTTTTTTTATTGTTGACACAACATTTTTTATTCATTACATCCTAACACTCACAAAGCTCTTGAGGTTATCTTGAGACGATTTCGGGACTTTAGTGTCCCCACGGTCCGGTCCTCGACCAGGCCTCCACCCCCAGGAAGCAGCCCGTGACAGCTGGCTAACACCCAGGTACCTATTTTACTGCTAGATAACAGGGGCATAGGGTGAAAGAAACAATGTCCGTTGTTTCTCGCCGGCGCCTGGAATCGAACCCAGGACCACAGGATCACAAGTCCAGCGTGCTGTCCGCTCGGCCGACCGGCTCCCACTGAACAACCGCTCGAAGAAAACCTGCCTTCAGTGCTGGCAGTGGTCCTCTTGTGGAGCGATGACCAGGGCGTGGGCGGAAAATTGAATGTTGGACATAAAAAAGTTGGAAAGAGTAGCAAGTAACCCGGAGAACGTCCATGGACGCCAGACACGCACATGACCCACTGGGATGTGAAGAACCTTTCCATTAGTACCACCAAGAAGGAGCTAGAGGGTCAGTGAGTTATAAGGGTAATGAGTTAAAAGGGTAATTAATTATATGGGCGTTTAGTTAGAAAGGGAAATGAGTAGGAAAGGGTAATAATAAGAGGCTAATTCCGATCGTTGACTTACAAAACAATATCACAAGAGTGGGCCTTGTGTTTATGGATTAGACAAGCGATTGTTAGAACGCCAACAAATCACCTAATCAAACAAAATAAGAACTGTTGGTAATATCACACACACACACACACACACACACACACACACACACACACACACACACACACACACACACACACACACACACACACACACACACACACAATCAAGCACACGAGATCGGAGAGTCTCACAGCTAAAATAAATGGCTTGTTAAAATAAGCAAACACCTTCTGTTAACGGAGAGGAGACGGACGGTGCAGGACTAGACAGGAACCAGACTAAGAGGTGTGAAGATGTTCGCAGCCAGGAGCAGGAGGAGGAGGAGGTGGAAGAGGAGGTGAGTAGGAGGATGAGGAGGAAGAGAGCGAGAGGAGCGCGTTAGGTAAACAACAAAATAAAGGATAATCAGGAGAATGGAGGAGAAGGAAGAGAAAAGGTTAAAAAAAGACAGCATACGGGATTAGAGGAGGAAGGATAGGACCCAGACTAAATTTCACCTCGGCAGGCTGGCTGGCTGGCTGGCTGGCTGGCTGGCTGGCTGGCTGGCTGGCTGGCTGGCTCGAGTCCTGTCAAGCCGAGGTGTTGAGTGCAGGAACGCAGAGTATCCAGGCGCCCTCGTGCCCCGGCCGCTACCACCGCCGCTACTGCTGTTAGCGTGAATATGAAGCCATTCAGGGTGATATACAGCCGTTCAGGGTGAATATGAAACCATTCAGGGAGATATCAAGTCATTCAGGGCGAATACGTAGCCATTCAGTGTGAATATGACGCCATCTGTCGATCCCATTTATCATTTGGTCTTGTAACTTATTTTTATAGAATATCTATTTGATGGGAAAACGTGTTCCAGATGCTGGTCAGGTGAGGAATAAATAATCACTGATGGGTTAATGACTCTTACGAGTGATACAGACTGTATGTGTTGCTGGCTGAGCGTCTTGTGTTATAATGCCCGTCTCTTATGGGTGTCCTCCAACGTTTCGTGTTAAAAATCCAAATTTAGGAAACATGGGGATGATTATTTTGTACGTAAGAGACAAGACAATGACATCTTTCAGGAGTTTAAGACTATGCTGCAATGACAGGCTTAGCCAGGATAAATAACAACTTGGTATGAATCACTTTGGACAGTTGAATCACCTTGTGTAGACTAGGTCAGGCCGATGACGAGAGAGGTACATCTTCCAAATCCAACAAAATTTGCTCCAATGGGCAAATTTATTGGGCAACATCAAACAGCCTGGTGGATCAGACCAGCAACCAAGAGGTCTGGTCAGAAACTGGTCATAGTACTATATAATAATCTCCCCCCCCCCCCCTCTACCCCTTCCCAATGGGAAGAAACCACTTGTACTCAGACTTGATGTTGAATGCTTTTAAGCTACCTTACTGGCGAGGGTCAGCACATAGTCATAGTCTTCTCATAACCATGTTTCACTACCAGAATATCCAATTTATTTTGGAAAATACTGCTTCTCCCTCGCTTACCCTAGTCCGTCTCTCTCTCCCTTCTTTGTCCCTCCAACTGACGGGCTTCTTATTCACTTCTTCTCACCTACCTTTCTTTTCATTCACTCTCTCTCTCTCTCTCTCTCTCTCTCTCTCTCTCTCTCTCTCTCTCTCTCTCTCTCTCTCTCTCTCTCTCTCTCTCTCTCTCTCTCTCTCTCTCTCTCTCCCCTCCCCTTCTTCCTCTAACACCTCTCTCATGCAACAGAACTTTCCTCCTGTTTCATTCACTCTCACTCTTTCCCCCTCTCCTTTACACCCTTCTCTCTCCCTCTCTCCCTCTCTCCCCCTCTCTCTCTCTCTCTCTCTCTCTCTCTCTCTCTCTCTCTCTCTCTCTCTCTCTCTCTCTCTCTCTCTCTCTCTCACTCTCTCTCTCTCTCTCTCTCTCTCTCTCTCTCTCTCTCTCTCTCTCTCTCTCTCTCTCTCTCTCTCTCTCTCTCTCTCTCTCTCTCTCCTCCCCTTCTTCCTACCACCTCTCTCATACAACAGAACTTTCCTTCTGTTCCATTCACTTTCACTCTTTCCCCCTCTCCTTTACACCATTCTACCGCTCTCTCTCTCTCTCTCTCTCTCTCTCTCTCTCTCTCTCTCTCTCTCTCTCTCTCTCTCTCTCTCTCTCTCTCTCTCTGTCTCTCTCTCTCTCTCTCTCTCTCTCTCTCTCTCTCTCTCTCTCTCTCTCTCTCTCTCACCCTAACTGGGTCTAACCAGCTTGGGGGATCACCTCCCTGAAAGTTGATGTCGAGCATCGCTCCCTTCAGCTCGTCAGTAAGCGGGCCGAGAAGAGGTCAGTGATCTGTATCACGTGAGGAGTTGATGTTTTGGGATGTGGTTATACTGTGCCCTTTTGTATTGTCTCACTAGGTGTTGCTTTTTGTGGAATTTTGTATTGTTATGTGTTAGATTTTGTGGAATTTTGTATTGTGTTGTATTTTATAGAACTTTATCTTATACTGTATTAGAATGCATGCTGTACAGTTTCATATACTTTTGTTTGCTATGCTGTATACTAGTGCTGCTCCTTTCCAAGTGTTTTGGGGTGGATGGTTGTCCCGGGTGGATGGTTGTTCTGGGTGGATGGTTGTCCCGGGTGGATGGTTGTTCCAGGTGGATGGTTGTCCCGGGTGGATGGTTGTTCCGGGTGGATGGTTGTTCCAGGTGGATGGTTGTTCCGGGTGGATGGTTGTCCCGGGTGGATGGTTGTTCCGGGTGGATGGTTGTCCCGGGTGGATGGTTGCCCCGGGTGGATGGTTGTTCCGGGTGGATGGGTGGATGATTGCTCCTGGTGGATGAAAGAATGAACTCTATACGTAAACATCAGAGGCCACGACTCTCATAGCGTGCTTGTACCAACTAGTGTGAGTGATGGTGTTGGACCCACGATTAACCTTCCTCCAAGAGGGAACTTGACGTGCTTAAACAGCATAGGCACCAGATTACCTGGCTTGTGATGTCTATATAGGCCTGGAGGCTGTTAACACAAGTCGCCTCACTGTTGAGAGGTGTGAGCTACGAGGAGAGGCTACGGGAATTAAACCTCATTGGAAGACAGAAGAGTTAGGGGGGGACATGATCACCACATTCAAGATTCTCAAAGGAGTTGATAGGGTAGATAAAGACAGGCTATTTAGCACAAGGGGCACACGCACAAGGGGAGACAGGTGGAAACTGAGTGCCCAAATGAGCCACAGAGATATTAGAAAGAACTTTTTTAGTGTTAGAGTGGTTGACAAATGGAATGCATTAGGAAGTGATGTGGTGGAGGCTGACTCCATACACAGTTTCAAGTGTAGATATGATAGAGCCCAATAGGCTCAGGAACCTGTACACCAGTTGATTGACGGTTGAGAGGCGGGACCAAAGAGCCAGAGCTCAACCCCCGCAAGCACAATTAGGTGAATACACACACACACACACACACACACACACACACACACACACACACACACACACACACACACACACACACACACACACACACACACACACACAGGTACAAAACAACACCTTCCTGAGAAATAGAATGATTGAATGACCCAACTGATGACGTGGCGGGGCTCCCGGGCCACCAGGCAAATGGGTTGTTAAAGATAATTACCTCCATCATCTTTAGGTGTAGTTAAACTAATAGCTGGCGGCTTCCTTTAAACAACTGTCCGTTTGTGACGAAATTCATTGTGATATTTCACATGTGAGTTACTTTTATTTCCTCCTCATTTATTTCAAGTGGTGAGCAAGTGGATGCAAGTGTAGTGGGTGAAGATGGTATATTTCACCTTCCACACCACTACACTAGCAAGGTGTAGTGGGTTAACACATCAGAGTGGTAAACCCATTACAGTGGGCGGCTATAAAACCAAGTTGTGATTCATGGAGGGAATTAGTATGAGTTGATGAGTGTTAGTGTGAAGTGTGGGTGGTGGGCAGGGGAGGTGGGAGAGGTCAGAGCGGGATTAACTGTGGGCCTGAAGGTGGATTTAGGATGAGAGAATTACCTTGGGTAGGTAGGTAGGTGGTGGTGCCAGAGGGTGTATGGCTGAACCTTGATTATGGATCAGAGGGTGAGTGGGTGGGCTTATCTAAGAGGGAGGGTGGGCGGGAGTTTGGGTTTGCGTAAGAGTGGGCCTTGGAGGAGGGGAGCGGGGGATGGCAGGCGTCCGAGCCTCAGGGGAGGAGCTGGTGGATAGTGGCCGCTCTCCAGTTGTGATACGAAACACGCGCCATCTGACGTCATCATCCGCCACCTGCTGCTCCCACACCGCCTCCGAATACGTGCATCGAATCTCCAATATACACTCTAAAAATACTTGACTAAATATAACCGTCGCACGCTGAGCATACAGTGAAATACAAAACTATGATTCATACGGCGATAACCATTTATATCCAACCTTCCCACAAATGCCATCATTGTCAGTGTACAAAAAATACAGACGCCGCTAGAGGTCATCGGAACGATTTACAATTTTGGCGGGAAATAGGTGTCTATTAGCATGTCTTTCTGTCTTTGTTTACAACAGATGAACCACTTAAAATACGGTTAAAATTTCTCATTTTTAAGTTATATTAATAATGGCAGACGTGATGGGTTGGTAGATTGTTCTCTTGTAACGTGTGTGTGTGTGTGTGTGTGTGTGTGTGTGTGTGTGTGTGTGTGCCTGCAAAATCGAGCTATAAGCTCTTGGACCCCGCCTTTCTAACAAATCTATTTTTCCTCTATCATATCTACTACATATATTTCAATCTAACAAATGTGTGTGTTTGGGGGTGAGGGGAGAGAGAGAGAGAGAGAGAGAGAGAGAGAGAGAGAGAGAGAGAGAGAGAGAGAGGGGGGAAAAAACGTTTCGTCGTTGATGTCATTTACGACAACTCCACTAGCTGACATGAATTACTGGATAATTCCAACATCAGCTGTGTTTTGTCTCTGAACGTAACAGGCGGTGTTGATCAGGTAGGTACCACCTTGCTACACTGCAAACACTTGAACTCTCGGCTCTCTGGCTCTGCTCAACAGCCAGTTAGTGACTGCCTTCAAGAGCAAACTCGCTGGGATAGTCCTAAGCTAAGCCAGAGTACCAAAGGAAAGTGAGATGATCCTCTAACCGTAGAATGAGTACCTGTTCCACCTCATCCCTCAATGTCAGTTTAATACTGATACTCGCAATCTAACCATCGCTTATAGAAGAAAGGAAATGCACATTACCACGAGGTTTGTTAATTACGACTAGGAATATTACATTCCTATGTAGGCGTTGACAGGTTACATTTCCTTCTGATAAATTTGTCGGTTCTGTGGCTAGAAATTAACAAAACATCCTGGGGATAAAATTTGATCTTTCAGTGACAAAAACCCCACATATTAACTTATGTGTATAAATCACTAAGAAATTAATACATAATGAATAATGTGACAATGTCAGACCAAGAATGAATGATTAAGATTGGAAATTCTTTAAGTACTTTCGTATTTAATAATAAATCATCAGACGGGTGGATATTATTATTCAGTCGTGGTTTATATATAGGCAGGAATGAGGATGGGTGAGGTGAAAAACAATGTCTTTGCTCACAAACATATGAGGGAACTGCAGTAGGCCCAATGACCTATACATATGAGTTCCAGGAATCATTAATGAGATACTAAAAATATATTAATGATATAATAATGATATATACTAGACAACAGCGGCTGCAAAACCTTCCGTTCAATCCAGGTTCACACACAACCATATTATGCACTTCTGCCGGACATAGCCTGCCAAGTATATAATCTTTGATTTCTGGACAAAGGTAGAAAATCATTGCAGGACGACTCGTCTTCATCTCCGACCTTGTCCTGGCTTGACTGGCCATTTCAGCAGTCTTCAGTAACGGAGAAGTCGGTTCACAAGGCCAGAGCTCACAAGGCTCCCTAGACCTCTGGTGGACAACCATACTAACGAACATCGCCCGTCATCAATGCATACAACACCTGACTGGCATTTGCAATGTGCTCTCTCAACAAGTAGAGATTCGAGATATCAAGTCTACAGATCATATGAAATCTCCCTCCTACAAGTGACTGCAGCTTCGCCCATTATGTAATGTGATTCTATCCTGTAGCCAAATGAAGCTTGCATCTGTATCATTAAAGGCTTCTAGTATAAGACGCCAAAATGAGCTGACGTAGGATAACAATGCACAGAGGGAGAGAGAGAGAGAAGGAGGGAAAGAGTGAGATAAATAAGAAAAAAAATGAGCAAACAGAGAGAGTGGAATCAAATAAACTTTCTATGTGATGATGAGTGGAGGTTGACGATAGAAAAACAAAACTGTTTTGGTTAAGTGTGGCTTAACAACAAAATATATAGCTAGAAAATGTCACTGTATATGTACAAAATACTAAATACAGATATTTCCATAAAATACAGTGTATATAATGAACTAAACACAATAAATACATGATAAATACAATAAATATAATACATTAAACATATGCACCAAACAAAATAATGAAAACAATAGATATCACAAAAGAACAGATATACAATAACACATGCAATTATATGTATTACACAAAACACATAAGTTAAGCACTATAATCAGAACAACTGCTTGCAAGAAATTTCTCTCCACACGTCAAGGAAAATAAATTCTCATATCTCACTGTATAATTAAGATCTTACGTGTGATACACATCACATCATCTTTTCCACGGGACATACAAAAACTAATGTAATCCATAAACTATCAGAAGTAAATATATCTAGATAAAACAATTATAAAAAATAAAAAAGAAATATGGTTTTGAAAAATTAATTTCAATGTTTAACATATAATAAGGAAATAATTTGGTTTTTATATTACCTGGTCTGGACTCCATATGGTTCCGCTTGAGTGTTCGATCCAATGAAAAACATCGATTTGAATGTCTTTGTCTTCTGGAGGAGGAACTGTGTCAGGCGGTGTTGACCATTGCTTCTGGAGGTGGGATATTCTCGCTCCTTATCCTCGTATACGAGCTGAGATATGAGAACACAGAGCATGGATATGAAGACAAGTTGATACGAGGTCAAGGAGGTGGGATATGAGGACAAAGAAGTGGGATACGAGGACAAGGAGGTGGTATATGAGGACAAAGAAGTGGGATAAGAGGACAAGGAGGTGGGATATGAGGACAAAGAAGTGGGATACGAGGACAAGGAGGTGGGATATGAGGACAAAGAAGTGGGATACGAGAACAAGGAGGTGGGATATGAGGACAAAGAGCTGGGATATGAAGACACGATGCAGGGATATATGACGACGTTTCTGTCTCTCCTGGACCCTTATGTGACGACATTTTAGTCCGTTCAGGACCCTAATGTGACAGGACGTTTCGGTCCGTCCTGGACCCTAATGTAACAAAGTTTTCGGGCCGTCTTCGACTCTTATATGACGACGTTTCGGTCCCTCCTGGACACTCATCAAATCATAATTGAGAAAAAGGGAGTCAGCATAATGGCTTGTGAGCTGACATTATGTATAGTGTCCTCAACTCCTCAATTATTGGAATTGATTAAAATCAATTCCAACTTAACATTCCTTCTGAGCCGCTAAAAGATTAACTTATATATATATCACATAGCTTGTTTATAAGACAAGTAAACAAATGAAGATCAGAGAGAACAATTTAATAATTAGTGATCACTTATGAGAGATATTTGATTCTAAAAGTCACGAGGTGGTGTTAATTGCAGAAGTTGGTTACCACAGGTTAATTGTATTATCTATTTTCGGGTCTTCAGGGACTGTTAAATCCAGCACTGTTGTCATTGGTGGCTTGTTAATTGATGTTGAAGTTTATTAGGGGTTATTCGTTCTAGTTGAAGCAAGCCTTAATGACTAGAGTCATGAAGGTTTGTTGTTTAAGTTTCTAGGCTGTTATGTGGGTCTAAGTTCAATATGTGGGTCATAAAAGTAAACTGTATCCATAAATGTTTGAACATTTATAATAGGATTTAAATTTGAACTTGAGAGTTTTTAAGTTTCAGCCGCGAGCCCACGATGTCTTGCCAATTCCAGCTAGTCATTTTGGTAAAGAATCGTTTCTCCTGACTAGTAAGTGGATGGGTGACCACGTTGACAGCTTAGCAATTTGTTAGGTGTTCCTTAATGATGCATTCAGCCGTCGACGATGGTGCACCAGTATAATATGAGGGCTTGTTAGACCTAGCTGGTTATCTTGAGGTTATCTTGAGATGATTTCGGGGCTTTTAGTGTCCCCGCGGCCCGGTCCTCGACCAGGCCTCCACCCCTAGGAAGCAGCCCGTGACAACTGACTAACACCCAGGTACCTATTTTACTGCTAGGTAACAGGGGCATAGGGTGAAAGAAACTCTGCCCATTGCTTCTCGCCGGCGCCTGGGATCGAACCCAGGACCACAGGATCACAAGCCCAGCGTGCTGTCCGCTCGGCCGACCGGCTCCCTCTATCGTAATCACAAGGGCTCCCTTATTACAGCTGTGGGGGATGAGGACTTATTATTTCCAGCTTTTGGACACGAGGGTTCCCCCCCCCCCCTAGTGGCTTCAGTTAGTACGGTGTTACCTGTCAATAACTGTCATTACAACAGTGTGGACCACACACACACTGTCTTTGGTAGACAAAGACAGGCTATTTAACACAAGGGGCACACGCACTATGGGACACAGGTGGAAACTGAGTGCCCAAATGAGCCACAGAGATATTAGAAAGAATTTTTTAGTGTCAGAGTAGTTGACAAATGGAATGCATTAGGCAGTGATGTGGTAGAGGCTGACTCCATACACAGTTTCAAGTGTAGATATGATAGAGCCCAATAGGCTCAGGAATCTGTACACCTGTTGATTGACGGTTGAGAGGCGGGGCCAAAGAGCCAGAGCTCAACCCCCGCAAGCACAAATAGGTGAGTACACACACACACACACGCTGCGGGTGTGGACGCCAGAGTACGGGGTACCTGGTCAGTGCCTCACCTGTCCATTAGCTGGGAGCACCTGGCCGCCGCCCTGGTCCACCTCCGGTTATTAATATATAAGCACAACGGGCACCTGTCTGTTATGATCGGTGTAGAACTTTTGCATGGAATAAATACTCTTATTTCTGTGAGCAGTGCATAACGTTCATGTCGAATTGGACCATTTTAGTGTACCTTATGTAGGGAGGGAGATATGTTGGAACTATAACTTCTGTCTGAATTATATGTACCATTCGCGTGAATTGACACTTGACAGTTAGTCCATGAAACTGAAGTCCGTTGTTCACAGCGTTTAGACGGATTTTGTAAATATGTCAAGACGAATGTCGAGGCAGAATAAAAGAAACAAAAACATATTATTTATGATTGTATCAATGTCTTATCGTATGGAGTCCAAGACATTTTACCGGATATGTAAAATTGCCTTATGTTCCAGTCCAGCTTCTTCCTGATTGAAGAAAAAGAAATTGAAGGAGAGATTACTCGTCTTGATAATGGTTCACCACAGACCGACACGTCGTCGCCTCGTCATCTTCTGATATGAAGTTTGGACATCATACTGAACGATACCTTGGAGGGGATGTTGAAGGAGATGATGACGATGTTGATGGAGATCTTTATGTAGAGCTTAAATAAAAGCTTCAATAAGAGCTTGACACATACCACAAGCATAAATAAGAGTTTCAATGAGAACTTGACAGATCCCTCGAAGGAGAGCTTGACAGCTTGACAGAAAGCTTTGAAGAAACGCTTGGATGCGCATCTTTGGTTTCATCTTGTGCCGGTGTCATTTCGTCTCTCATCTCCGTCTTTATTTTTCAGAGAAAATATACCGAGGACTCTAAACGTGTTGATGAGAGGAGTGTATGCAACAAGGACCAGCAGGTGGATCCCTCGGCCCAGCCGTACCTCAAAACCTGTCTGGAGATGTTTTTAGACTTTAGCCTTGTATGCAGGTGTACCAGACAGCCCTCTCACCTGCAGGAGGAAAACACACGAGAATAACCTTCTCTAGGCCCAGGCATAGGAGCTATCAGGTGTCCGACGTCCATATACAGGTGTGTGTGTGTGTGAGAGAGAGAGAGAGAGAGAGAGAGAGAGAGAGAGAGAGAGAGAGAGAGAGAGAGAGAGAGAGAGAGAGAGAGAGAGAGAGAGAGAGAGGGAAGGGAGAGGCAGGTGTCAATTGCCAGCTGGCTGACACAGTTTCCAGAATTTGGAGAACACCCGCCACGGTAGAATATATATATGTATATATATATATATATATATATATATATATATATATATATATATATATATATATATATATATATATATAATATATATATATATATATATATATATATATATATATATATATATATATATATATATAATATATATAGATATTAATCACACAGAAACAGTATTGGAGGGGACCTAAACATTCCCTCTAATGCGTTATGTGTGGTTTCCTCCGAGGCTAAGGGTCCCCTTCTTCCAGCCAGAGGTGGTACCTTATAATATATATATTTTAGTAAAAAATATAGAGTGGTACAGGTGAAGGAAAAACTTAGAAATGTGAAATATTGAATGAGTTGGGATGTCCACCTTACCAATACGATGCGCGTGTGTACTCATCTAGTTGTACTCGCTTATTTGTGCTTGCGGGGGTTGAGCTCTGGCTCTTTGGTACATGAGTGTCACACACATACTCATGTGTGTGTGTGTGTGTGTGTGTGTGTGTGTGTGTGTGTGTGTGTGTGTGTGTGTGTGTGGCAGCTACGCTAAGTTTACTCGCTTTTATCAGAGTACGTGAATGTTTGTGAGGTTTATTTCAAGTATTTCAACACACATGAGTGTCCATTGACGAATACTGAGTAGAATTTACTCATACTCCCTAATGTGTTTGTAGACACGTTTTGATCTTATGTTTCAGTATTTACTAATATTTTTTTCTCTCTGTTGGTTTACATTTTGAAATTATGTATTGCAGGGGTTGGTCGTGCTTGAGTAGATCCAACTCTTGGGCCACCAGCTGTGGGAGTGGAGCAACTTATCTGTAAGTACTCTTTCTAGCACTGGATCTTCTTCTAACGTTTCAATCGTATTCCACACTCTCGTAGCTTGATGTTGTTGTCTGATGTTTAGTGGTTTACGTTCAGGGCCTTGTGGGGTTCCAGTTGGTATAGCCAGAAGAACATCTGGATGTTCTTGAAATTGATGTATAAACACTTTATTCATATATTTATAAATGTTTGTAGATTTATAGTTGGATTAATTTACACAAATTTACAGAAAATTATTTACCTAGGAGAAACTCATAATAATAACATAACATGTGATACATATATGTAATTTAAAGTGCATATTCAAGATTTAGATTTAGAAGGTACATGTGTGAGGGATTTTAAAATCTTTTGTCATAACGTTGACGATGTTTTGCTTCTCCTTTTAATGCCATGTTTTGCACTGCTTGTAAATTTTCCACTTAGTTTCCCCCCAAAGCCTCGTGTAAGTGAAGGGTTATGTTAGTGCCCAGGTTGTGGGATCTTTTCTGGGTAGGGTATTCGTGAGCAAGGGAACGGGAGGGTATTGGAAGGGAGAACAAGGAAAGGGCGAGGAAAAAAAGGAAGGAAGGAAGAGGGAAGGGTGGGAAGGAGGGGAAATAGTAGAGTAAGACCAGGTGTAAAGCTTAGTGTATGAGCTTGTTTGTTTCCTTCCGATTGACCACATGAGCCGTGATGAGGGTTCGAACCTATGTGCTTGGTGATATATCACGTTAATGAGATTTGTCTGTGTACTTAAAGATGTGTTTGGGTGAGAGCATCGTCTTGATCATCTGGACTTTGCAGCTTCTTCCCCTCCCCACCCCCCCCTCAACGTATAAGAACATAAGAATGAAGATAATTGTAGAAGGCCTATTGACCCATACGAGGCAGCTCCTGTTTATAACCACCCAATCTCATTCGTTTATATGGCAGGTACAGTATTCCCTTTTCGTGTGAGGCAAGACTTGTAGCGTCTCAATGTTTTCATTGTCGATAATTGGAAACGAAGAGCTGCCAGAAAGTTTGAAGACAGCTAAAGTGGTGTTAATATATAACAGTCCTAGACATGACACGATACTCTAGAGAGAGGTGCCGCTAATATGCATGTCATGCAATGTGATGGGGAAGACAATTGAAAGGAAGCTGGCAGAGCACCTGGCGAAAGAACACATATAACAAAAGACAGCACGGGTTTAAGGACATAACTTTTTGACTCACAAACTTCTCTAGGAATCTATGACCAGGCAACACGGATCCCCCCCACAAGACAGAGAAGGGTAGGCTGACTATATGTTTGTACTGTCAGAAAGCCGTCGACACAGTACGTCACATGAGACTAGCGCACCAGTTGGAAACATTGACAGAAATGACAGGGAAGGTAACCAAGATGCTAAAGTAGTTCCTAAGCAACCGAAGACAGAGCATCACAGTGAGGGGAAAGACAAGATTCGAAATGACGTCCCACGGGGGTCCGTACAAGGACTTACGATTATACTGATTTATGTAAATGCTGGCACAAAACAACTACGTTGGGGATAAACATTGTTGACTGAGGGAATTGTCCAGCAGCTGGCTATTAGAGTTTAACTCAAGCGAGTACCAGAAATTGGAGACAGGACGTAAAGTCAGAGGTGAAGGAGCGTGATCGTGGAAGGATGTCAGTGGGGCATGACAGTGGGGGGGCATGACAGTGAGGGCATGACAGTGAGGCGAGGTAGCGAGAGCTGGGTATCAGGAGCATGCCAGTGGTCTGGTGGCCTGGGGTGACCAGACCCAGGAAACGGGTGGCTTGGCCACGTGCCACACAGCTGCTGTTTCCCCAACCTTCTCTTTTCCTTCTTCTCGTCCTCTTCATTTTTGTCCTCATTTAGCTTGCTTCTTCCTTTCTCTTCTGTGCTGGGATTCACGTCATCCTTCATTGTAACTTCCATTCCTACTTAAGTTGTTAATCAGACATTTTCCTAATTTTGTTTATCACACACACACACACACACACACACACACACACACACACACACACACACACACACACACACACACCCACACACACACACACACACACACACACACACACACAAGTGGAAACATCCACTTGTTCTGTCCCACCTCACCCAAAGATAATATAAGCCTGTGCAAAAGCATGGTAAATTAGTCTTTGAGAATGTAAGGATTGACCTTGCGAAACGCATCCCTTGGCGTCAGACTAAAAATAAAAGTGTGAAAATGAACTTTGGGGAGTTAATTTATACATCTTCCCCCGACAGTGAAGATAACCATAAGAAATATTGAAAATATTCATATTAGAATCATTAATCTTACCCTTTCGGTCATACTGAACAATATATGTTTGCAAAAACGACTGCTACCAAAATATACTAACTTATAATGTATATATATATATATATATATATATATATATATATATATATATATATATATATATATATATATATATATATAATATGGAAGGGAGTACCACCTGTCTCTGGAAGAATGGGACTCTTAGCCTCGGAGGAAAGCGCACACAACGCATTAGAAGGGATGTTTAGGTCCCCTACAATACAGTTGCTATTTTCTTTTCTCCTCCCAACCCCATTCCCTTTGTTTTTTGTTGTCCTTTATTAAATATTTAAAGGAGTTCCTTTATTAAATATATTCCTTTATTAAATATTTAAAGGAATTAAATTCCTTTAATAATGAATTTATTTATTCCTTATTTTCATTCTCTTTCATTGCCTGTAGATTACCTGTGGACGATCTCGAGAGTATCTCTAGTCTTGCAGCCTGGTCTGGGGCTAGTCTTACTTGGTGATTGATATTGGGGAGGATTAATTGTTGCAATAAATCACTGTGGAGAGTGAAGGCATTCTGTATGTTGTCTAACTCTAATAACTCGCCTGCCTTGAAAGGTGATGTGAGGACCTCGCAATGTTCTATTTAAGATAACACCAGTGTTTTGATGAGCACCTTGGTGATGTTGGTGTGGGTGATGTCTCCCCTGGGGGACATCACCCACACCGTCGGGACATCTGCTTGCCCCATAGGTCAGCTGTTGACCGTCGCTCTTCACTTCCGGTTTTGCTTCTCCAAGCCAGGAATTGAGGGTATGTGACGCCCGCCGCTGCCGCACCCCGCCATCTGCCGCTGCCGCATGCTGCCATCTGCAGCTGTCGCATGCCGTCGTCTGCCTTTGCCGCATGCCAATATTGTTTGCCGTCTTGTTGCTAATTTGATACATGTTAGTGATGGTGGAAGTGTTAGTGCAGGTGTTGTGATGATGGTGATGCTAGCAGTGATGATGGTGATAGTGCTAGCAGTGGTGGCGACGGTGCCATCATTAGGGAGTGGCTAGGTTATGGATGGGAGCTCTGGCCCTCCCGCCAGCATCCTTGTGGCTCGTCTCGCATCCGGCCCTGGTTAGTGCCGGTCTGTGGGGGAGGACAGGAAGGGGTGGTGGTGGTGGTCGCCTGCCTGTGGCGACGGGGAAGCGTGCGCTGGATCGCGGGGATCTGAAGTGGCACCCGCTTGTGGTGAGGTACCAGGAAGGCAAGTGGCACCCGCTTGTGGTGAGGTACCAGGAAGGCAAGTGGCACCCGCTTGTGGTGAGGTACCAGGAAGGCAAGTGGCACCCGCTTGTGGTGAGGTACCAGGAAGGCAAGTGGCACCCGCTTGTGGTGAGGTACCAGGAAGGCAAGTGGCACCCGCTTGTGGTGAGGTACCAGGAAGGCAAGTGGCACCCGCTTGTGGTGAGGTACCAGGAAGGCAAGTGGCACCCGCTTGTGGTGAGGTACCAGGAAGGCAAGTGGCACCCGCTTGTGGTGAGGTACCAGGAAGGCAAGTGGCACCCGCTTGTGGTGAGGTACCAGGAAGGCAAGTGGCACCCGCTTGTGGTGAGGTACCAGGAAGGCAAGTGGCACTCGCCTAGTTGTGCTCGTGGGGTTGGGTTTCGACTATTTGGTGCAGCTACTCAACTTTCAGTTAACTTGTTTGCCGGATCCTGAGCCTACTTGGGCTTCATGACATCTATATTTTTAACTTTATATAGAGCCTGCCTTTGCTCCTGAGTTTCTTAGTGATGTCTATGTTAGCAACTCAGACACGGAACAAGATCGGTCTAATTATACACGGTAAATAAGTTCCCCGACGATTCCTTATTCGTATTTATATCTCCAGTTCTTACAATGGCAAGTCATTCATATACAGTTAATGATATCTGGTTGACGGGTTTTTTTTCTGGAGGTTGATTCATTGTGATGTCAACATCTTTTGTCTTTTTTCTCTGACCAAGTCCAGAAGCGGGGTTACTCTCTCATTTATTATCCCGTGCCAGGCTTGTTGTCCTCAACATCTTGTTCATTGCTTTGCACTTGCTTGAGCTAAACTCAAGTAGCCACTTGATAAACTATGCTTTCACCTTGTCCAGGGTCTCGTAGAGTGTCTTGCAGTCTTCCAACGCTTTTTTTCTTCGTAATTTTTGTCATTTGTAAACATCGATGTGTAGGAGTCTACCCTTTCTGGGAGATCATTCCAACCCATTTTCCAAATTTTTCAGCATTCATGGCAACTTTTGGTCGAAAGATATATTTAAAAAACTGAAGCAGTAACTCTCCAACCCAACCTGCCCAACCAGTTGGTGGATCAGTCCAGCAACCAGGAGGCCTGGCCGACGACCGGGCCGCGGAGACGTTAAGCCCCGGAAGCACCTCGAGGTAACCTCAAGGTAAGGTAACCAATTCTAGGCCTACATAAACAACCATAGGCCTGATGTAAGTCATCTTAAGCCTTATTTAGTACATATATATGCTATTCTAAGCCTTGGAAAGTTTACGGTTTGGTTGTTGCCCTCTTTCTCGTTCTTCCTAGAAAGTTAATGGTACAAAACGTGAACTTTTCGGGTACAATAGACCATTTTTGTACATACGACCAATTTTTTCTTGGAATACTATTATTTATGGATGACAGTTTGGATTATTAACTAACGTCAGAAGTAAGGTGTTAGTACTGGTCCTTGTAAGACCCCGTTGGTAATATCTCGTTACTGTGAAGTGTATCCTCTCACTGTGACTCTCTGTCTTCTGCTACTATGGTACTCCATATTCCATTGGAGAATTCCTGTCACTCTTGCCTGCTTCTTCAACCTGTACATTAATAGAAGGCGATGAGTCACAATAACGTGGCTGAAGTATGTTGACCAGACCACACACTAGAAGTTGAAGGGACGACGACGTTTCGGTCCGTCCTGGACCATTCTCAAGTAGATTGTGATTGTCCTGGACCATTCTCACAATCGACTTGAGAATGGTCCAGGACGGACCGAAACGTCGTCGTCCCTTCAACTTCTAGTGTGTGGTCTGGTCAACATTAATAAAATGTGGGGTACTGTGTCGAAGGCTTTCTAACTATCCAATAAATATGCAGTCATCACATCCTTCTCTGTCTTGTGATGCCCTTCTAGCATAGAATGATATCAAGTTGTACGGCAGAATTTGTTGCATTATGAA
The DNA here is from genome assembly GCF_040958095.1 of Procambarus clarkii. NCBI lineage: Eukaryota > Metazoa > Arthropoda > Malacostraca > Decapoda > Cambaridae > Procambarus > Procambarus clarkii. The sequence goes on from NC_091174.1 coordinate 5,775,727, forward strand.
CGCCCTTCTCTCCAGATTATTTAAATTTAGCCGCGAAGGGTAAGTATATTGGACAGCGTCACTTGGCCTTTAGATAGACATACCTCTCCATGTGTTTCACTACCTGCTTGATACCTACTTGATGGGGTTCTGGGAGTTCTTCTACTCCCCAAGCCCGGCCCGTGGCCAGGCTTGACTTGCCAGAGTTTGGTTCACTAGGCTGTTGTTTGGAGCGGCCCGCAGGGCCACATATCCACCACAGCCCGGTAGGTCTGGCACTCCTTTACTAGCCTCTGTTTTACGGTCATTTCAGTCATCTTACGTGATATGTAAGTGACACTGGCCTGTAGTTTGATACGTGTCTGTCTCCCATTTTGAATATTGCCACTATATCAGTGGTAATGTTCAAAATGGAAGACAGACAAGAGTATCTCTTCTTTGTAGTTACTTTTGTTGTAGTATTGTCTGCTCCGAAGACTCGAGATATTGTCTGCTCCGAAGACACGAGATACAGTCTGGTCCGAAGCTTTAACCGTATTCAGCTCGTTATTTCCGATCATTGTTCCCAGTTCTGCTTAGTTTTACTGCATCCTTCTGTACTCCTGCATGTAGTATCTGTACCCAGAAGCCTGTATGAATTATGTATACTCAGAAATACATTTCCTCTGATGACGAGTGAAGGGAGGTACCTTGCAGTGTATTTTACAGTCAAAATACTTAAAAAAAAAGAAAATGTTTCTCAAGTTTCGCTCACAGGACTATTTCGGGGGTGTTTGTGGTTGAGGTAGAGGATGTGTTTGACGTAGTGCGGTGGAGAGCCACATCCCTGGAGGCATCTGGCCCCTTCCATCGCCTGCCGTTACTGGCCTACAAGCCCACGCTTCCGGCTTAATGCCCACACGCTGCCTCTTGAGGCTTCCAAGCTCCTTGTTGGCCTCTAAGTAACCCCGAAAGTAAGACACTCGGCCTTCAATGCAACTCAGGCATCAATGCAATTATTTAAAGCATTGTTGAGCCCTTCAAAGACCCAGACTACGTTCAGAGGCTCCCATGTGGCTTCCAGTGGCCACCTTAACATCTCTTGAAGCCTCACCAAGGGCTCACCAGCTGATTCTATCGACCTTCTGAGTCCTCCTTAAGACGCGCATAAAGCATACAGTTCTTAGAATGGTGATACTATGTCTTTGGTGGTAGTGGTGGTGGGCGGGGTGTGAGGTGGGGGGATGGAAGGGGGTGTTAGTGAGCGCTAGGCATGTGGTGATGGGTGGGTTTGATGGTGCCGGGCATGTGGTGATGGGTGGGTTTGATGGTGCCGGGCATGTGGTGATGGGTGGGTTTGATGGTGCCGGGCATGTGATGATGGGTGGGTTTGATGGTGCCGGGCATGTGGTGATGGGTGGGTTTGATGGTGCCGGGCATGTGGTGGGCCAGAGGTGGGGTTTGTGGGCAAAGGTTAGCTAGTGACAGAACGCAAGTGATGATGTATTTACTATTTGCACATGCAAGCTCGAACTGTTAGTTCCCCAGACTGGACGGTCAAAGTGGTTAGACACCATTCTTTTTCCCGTCTAATCCTAAATCCTTATCCCCCTATCCCTTCCAAGTGACATATAGCCGTAATGATATTGTACTTTCGCCTGATAATTTTCTTTCCATTTTAATCGTCGGTTGCCTTTCTAACCGTTGGATATGTTGAGGATAGTTCATGTTAATGGGCACGTGGTAGTGGTGGTGGTGGGTGGCTTGGCTGGTGGTGGTAGTGGACAGAGCAGGTGATGGTGGTAGTGGAGAGAGCAGGTGATGGTGGTAGTGGACAGAGCAGGTGATGGTGGTAGTGGACAGAGCAGGTGATGGTGGTAGTGGACAGAGCAGGTGATGGTGGTAGTGGACAGAGCAGGTGATGGTGGTAGGAAGGCAGTTAATTGTGGTACTAAGGCAGGTGGTGTGGTGGGAGGGGAGGACAGGTGGAAGGGTTGAGGCAGCAGGTAGCTCTACAAGTCCACCTTTGTGGAGGTGGGGGTAGAGGGGAGTAGGTGGGGGTGTAGGGAGAGTAGGTGGGGGTGTAGGTGGAGGGTGTAGGGGAGTATAGATGGAGGGCAGGTGGCTGGCTTTGAAGCTGATAAAGGTAGCTAATCAAGTCCAGGGATAAAGGTTACACAAGCAATTATCACCAACATTATTGATTTGTTTTACTTTTGAAATTAATACTGTTGATTATAAATTATGAAAGGTCGAAGTACGTTGTTTGTCGTTATTATCTATGTTTAGTGAGGTTTGTATATTGGCGTCTTCTGCCAGAGGGGAGGTTTGTGGTCTCTCAAATAAGGAAAAGATTTTTCTTCGGTAGTTAAGGACAATTGTCGAGTAAGCTCATAGGTTTTTTGCAGTCCAATGAGAGAGAGAGAGAGAGAGAGAGAGAGAGAGAGAGAGAGAGAGAGAGAGAGAGAGAGAGAGAGAGAGAGAGAGAGAGCACAATAAATACAAATATCATGCATTGTATTTCATCTTTGCGTTTTGTCCCTCTTCCTCTCTCTCTCTCCCCTTTATTTCCTCCTCCAAATCATCATCTTTCCCCATTCCCCCTTCACATTCCTTCCCCTCAGCCTCCCTTTGTAATATAAGATGACAGGAACGTTGGACAAAAAGAGCAGGATTATCTGCAGGAAATGTTAACCGTTATGCGGGAATCCCCTCACTTCCCCTCACCTTCTGCCCCCTCACCTGCCCCCCTCACCTCTAGTGCCTCACCTATTGTACCTAGGTTCTCCTCACCTCTTGTGCCTAGGCCCCCCTCATCTCCTGTTCCTAGTTTCCCCTCACCTAACCCTCACATTCTCCCTTCAACTAACCTACCAAGTTCGCCAAACTACCCTTAGGTTAGGATAGGTTACGGTGGAATTTTTTTGAGGTTAGGTTCTAGCTCTTGGTGGCCGGCCGCCATGTTATTTGTGTTATAGTATGTTATTTATTTGCAAGTTGTAAGTTTGTCTTGGCCTGATTAGCTTTTCTTGTTGTTTTTATTAACTTTAGTTTGTTCTGTGGTTGTTCGTTTGCGAGAATGGATTATGAGGGACTGAGTTGTTAGCTCCTGGACTCCGCCTTTCTAACTGCTTGTTTTCTAATTTAATAACTCCCAACATATTTTCTCCATATGAACTATGTATATTTCTAACACACACACACACACACACACACACACACACACACACACACACACACACACACACACGCTGGTTATAGCATCTGCATCTCACCATCGAAGGTACCCGGGTTCGTTTCCCGGAGTAGACAGAAAACAATAAGGCAGTTTCCTTTCCCCTGATGCCTCTGTCTCCAGGAGTTAGAGAGCTGTTGTGGACTGCATCCTGGGGACGTGTGTGTGTGTGTGTGTGTGTGTGTGTGTGTCTGATGGTGGGGAGGCTTCTGTGGTTTAAACTATATGGCGATTTGGGGACTCTGGGAAAGTAATAAAGACCCTTTCTCATTTCAATTACTACTACTACTTATTCTACTATTACTACTACTACTACTTCTACTACTAACGGTCATCAACTTATCATTGTTAGGTCTTCTGAAGAATAAAATATTTACAAAGCTAAATGCAGTAAAACCAACTTGGAAGCGGGTTCACTTAACCTTTTGCTGAACCTCGTAATTACCAACCAACTTTTTCCTCTGCCCTCTCCCACCCTCCATCCTCTCTCTCTCTCTCTCTCTCCCTCTCTCTCTCTCTCTCTCTCTCTCTCTCTCTCTCTCTCTCTCTCTCTCTCTCTCTCTCTCTCTCTCTCTCTCTCTCTCTCTCTCTCTCTCTCTCTACCTTATATCTTCTATTGAACTCTCAATAACCCTCTACCATTTATTTTCCCGCTACCCTCTAATATTTCCCCTTCGTTTCCCCTTACCTCCTTATTCTCCCCTTTCCTTCCCTCCTCTCCCTCCTTCCCTCCCTCCCCTAACCTTCCCTCGTACAGTAAGCATCACTTCCTCTGGCCACACAGGATACCATGTGAAAAGGAAACCTAGCACGTGTTAATATGACCAACCTGCACCCGACTCCCATCCTTGATGCCCCCCGCCACAAGATCGACATTACCCTGCTCCGTGCAGGTGTCAATATGACCTTCCTGCACTCGACTCCCGCCTTTGGTGCCTCCCACCACAAGGTCGACATTACCCTGCTACCTGCCATCCTTGCACGTGTTCCAGTTTCCTGTCCGGCTAAATGGACTCCCGATAATTCGATCAGAAACTATCGCAACTATCCCGTGGGTGTTGGTCTGATGGGCTAGGCGTGTGTGAGAGATGGGGGAGGGGTGTGTGGAGTGGGGGAGGGGGAGTAGAGGTGTGAAGGAGGGGGTGCTGGGTAGGTAGGGGGTGGAGGTTGGGGGGTTGGGGCAGGGGAACGTGTGGCACGCGCCCCCTTGCACCTGATGTGGCTACTTCCGCCCCCTTCACCCGCCCCCCTCTAACCACACCCCCCAACCCTCCCCTACCTCGCCTTTCCTATTCCTGTTTTCCTCCCTCCCCTGATGGGCGTGTTTCCCCCTTAGATCTGATTGTTTTATTTCCCCTCAGATCCTGATTATTTTCCCGAATTATAAGCTACTAGGTAACATCTGTCTTGAGTTCATGGAGCTCGCCACACCTGCCTTTCTGCACACCTGCCATGCTGCACACCTGCCATCCTGCACACCTGCCATGCTGCACACCTGCCATCCTGCACACCTACAATCCTGCACACCTGCCATCCTGCACACCTGCCATCCTGCACACCTGCCATCTTGCACACCTGCCATCCTGCCCGTGTACTTGACCTTCAGCCACAGGCCGCGAGTGGTCTCACTCACCCAGTTCACGTTAGTAGGTTTCCCTGTAACGACCACCACAAATGACCGACCACCCCATTATCATAGTCTGTTTCACATATACGCATTCACAACACACACACACACACACACACACACACACACACACACACACACACACACACACACACACCTTTGATACAGTACCGCACATGAGACTGCTATACAAACTTGAGAGGCAGGCAGGAGTAAGTGGAAAGACCCTAGCATGGGTAAGGAACTACCTAACAGGAAGGAGCCAGAGGGTAATGGTAAGGGGCGAGAAGTCGGACTGGCGAACAGTAACGAGTGGAGTACCTCAAGGATCGGTGCTGGGACCAATCGTCTTTCTAATTTACGTAAATGATATGTTTACAGGAGTGGAATCCGACATGTCAATGTTTGCGGATGACGCAAAATTAATGAGAAGAGTTGTGACAGATGAGGATTGTAGGATCCTCCAAGAGGACCTGGACAGCTTGCAGAGATGGTCAGAGAAATGGCTACTGGAGTTCAACACGAGTAAACGTAAAGTTATAGAAATGGGATCAGGTGATAGGCGACCAAAGGGACAGTACACAATGAAGGGGAACTGCTTACCTGTAACGACTCGAGAAAGAGACCTGGGAGTGGACGTAACACCTAATCTAACTCCAGAGGCACATATAAATAGGATAACGACAGCAGCGTACTCTACACTGGCGAAAATTAGAACTTCATTCAGAAACCTAAGTGAGGAGGCTTTTAGGGCGCTTTACACTGCCTCCGTGAGACCAGTCTTAGAGTATGCCGCGCCATCATGGAGTCCCCATCTGAAGAAACACATAAGGAAACTGGATAAGGTTGAGGTTTGCGACGAGGCTTGTCCCAGAGTTACGAGGGATGGGATATGAAGAACGTCTGAAGGAACTGAACCTTACGACACTAGAGAAAGGTAGGGAGAGAGGAGATATGATAGGGATATAAAATACTCAGGGGAATTGATAAAGTGGAAATAGATGAAATGTTCACACGTAATAATAACAGAACGAAGGGACATGGGTGGAAACTGGAAACTCAGATGAGTCACAGAGATGTTAGGAAGTTTTATTTTAGCGTGAGAGTAGTGGAAAAATGGAATGCACTAGGGGAACAGGTTATGGAAGCAAACTCTATTCATAATTTTAAAATTAGGTATGATAGGGAAATGGGACAGAAGTTATTGCTGTAAACAACCGATGGCTGGAAAGGCGGGATGCAAGAGTAAATGCTCGATCCTGCAAGCACAAATAGATGAGTACAAATAGGTGAGTACACACACACACACACACACACACACACACACACACACACACACACACACACACACACACACACACACACACACACACACACACACACACACACTACCTTCCACAAGCCAAGTAGACTGCATCATCTCTCGGCACGCTGAAGCTTCCCGAGTTTTCGGAAAGGTGACAATTAACGCTGATCAATAAATAAAGAAGTTTCAGCCATATCCGGACGCCGGTGTGACATTCTCACTACCGTAACCGGAGCGGTGCAGCTGGCCACGGGAATTATCCCCATTGGTCTCTACACTTGACTCCCCCAAATGCCAGCTATGAGGAGTTATATTTCAATATTAAGTGTAATTGTCTGTTGATTTTGATGTGTGTGTGTGTGTGTGTGTGTGTGTGTGTGTGTGTGTGTGTGTGTGTGTGTGTGTGTGTGTGTGTGTGTGTGTTTATGTGTGTGTGTGTGTGTGTGTGTGTGTGTGTGTGTGTGTGTGTGTGTGTGTGTGTGTGTGTGTGTGTGTGTGTGTGTGTGTGTGTTGGTGTGCTGGGTAGAGGGTGGGGCTATGCAGGAAACAGGTGAACTTTACCTACCTTACCTGTGTACGCCACCTGGCCTGGCCCTCTACCCCCACCCCTCCCCCTTCCCAGCAACCCCCCCCCCCACACACACACACATGCCGCTCAATAACGACTATCGAAGACCTCTGACGCTAGGAAAGAGTAGGTGTTAAGAGGAGCAAAGTGACGTGTCAACTCGCATAAGTGAGGCTAGGAAACTCTAGAGGATGATAGAGAAGGTTAAGAGAAGCTAGAGAAGGCCAAGTAAGGTCAGGGCAGGTCATCAGAGGTCAGAAGAGGACAGGGAAATTATGGTGAAACTTGATGAAGACATGCATTGGAAAGACCATAAGAGACAGTTGAATTATACCTAATTAAGTTACCTGAGATCGAACACAATGCCATTTTTCTGACCAGCTTTGGCGATTTTCGGTTGAATTTGGCCATTCATTTCAGTCCTCCTCTGTTATATTTTTCCATATGTGTGTGTTGGGGCAGGAATGTGAGAGAGAGGGTGGGGGGAGGGGGGGGGGGGACAGATGCTAGTGTGTGTGTGGGGGGGAGGGGGCAGGTGTGTGGGGGAGGGGCAGGTGTGTTTTGGAGGCAGGTGTGTGTTGGGAGGTGGGTGGTCAGCTAGCAGAAGTACCGCTAGCCACATGTTATCTTGGCTGGGCATGAACACAAGAACCTCTCCACCCCCTTCCTCTTGCTCTCCACCCCCTACCTCTTGTTCTCCACCCCCTTCCTCTTGCTCTCCACCCCCTTCCTCTTGCTCTCCACCCCCTTCCTCTTGCTCTCCACCCCTTTCCTCTTGCTCTCCACCCCCTTCCTCTTGCTCTCCACCCCTTTCCTCTTGCTCTCCACCCCCTTCCTCTTGCTCTCCACCCCCTTCCTCTTGCTCTCCACCCCTTTCCTCTTGCTCTCCACCCCCTTCCTCTTGCTCTCCACCTCCTTCCTCTTGCACTCCACCCCCTTCCTCTTGCACTCCACCCCCTTCCTCTTGCTCTCCACCCCCTTCCTCTTGCACTCCACCCCCTTCCTCTTGCTCTCCACCCCGTTTCTCTTCCCCCTCCACCCCCCTTCCTCTCCCCCCAAATCCACCCCATCCACTCCTCCACCTTCCCTTCTAGCCCCCCCCCCCCTTCTTCTTTCCCTCTCTTCCCCCAATCTCTCCTGTTCACACTCATCTGCTTCCTCATTATTTCACGTTCCTTTATTCCCATCTTCTTCTTCTCCTGTGTGTCATACCTATTCTTACTTCTCCCATGTCCTCTACTTCTCATTCCGTTGGTTACAAATGTTTAGGCCTATTCTGAACACTTTACCGGAACACCCGCAACACCCCTCAACACTTGTCAGCACCTTTCAACACCCATCAATATCACCTCAATACACTTCAACATTTCTCAACACCCCGTCAACACGGGGGTCAGTTGAACCTCTAATGCATCGTGGAGAGACGAGGGTGACTGGTGGGCAGGTGGTGGTGGGCAGGTGGTGGTGGGCAGGTGTTGGTAGGCAGGTGGTGGTGGGCTGGTGGTGGTGGGCAGGTGTTGGTGGGCAGGTGTTGGTGGGCAGGTGTTGGTAGGCAGGTGGTGGTGGGCTGGTGGTGGTGGGCAGGTGGTGGTGGGCAGGTGTTGGTGGGCAGGTGTTGGTAGGCAGGTGTTGGTGGGCAGATGTTAGTATGCAAGTGTTGGTATCGAGACTGTATACAGGTCAGCAGGTATCGAATACTCTGAAGGTATATCCGGATGCAAGTGGGGAGATGGAGAGGGTTTTGTGTCCGTGGTGGGGAGGTGGGGTCCTGGTAAGGTAATATTTGGGGGGGGGGAGGGGGTTCAAGGGGGGATAGGGGTTTCTAGGAATGGAGTTTAAGGGTTGAGACTAAACTTGGTAGGATAGGGAGGCTGTGAAGAGATGGAGATGATGGGGAGTATATAACAAGATGATGTGTAGAGGAAGATGCTTGAATGGATGCTACATCTGTTGATTTTGTTGAAATTGAAAGAAGTTTATTGAGGTATAAATACAAAGGGATGAGGTAGGTGAAGCTATTCTCACCCTGTTCAGAACAACGTATTCACATATAAACACACATCACAAACAATAAGGCATATTACCGAACATTCTGATTGATAAACATATGCATTTCTTCATTTACACATGTAGTATATTACCTACAATCTTGGCGCAAAATTCTTATATCTCTCCAGAGTATCATCAGTCTTTCCGTTGTGAATACTAAACGGAGTGAGAATAGCTTGAGCTCCCTCATCCCTTTGTGTGTATTTTACCTCAATAAACTTATTTCAATTTCCGTTGTGACACATCCAGGCTATTTGTCAGGAACAGTCCATATCTCAGTGTTTCTGTGTGCACTAATCAAGTTTTGTTGTGATTTCTGTGCAGAAGAGGAAGGGGGAGGGGGTGTTATACGAAGGGGTTATACGAAGGGGGTTATATGAAGGGGGTTATATGAAGGGGGGTTTATACGAAGGGGGGCTATACGATGGAGGGGGAGGTAGAGGGGTGGATGGAGATGATTGATGGTGGATGGATGGGTTAGAGGCCAAACAGGGTGATGTGGTGGAGGGTAATGGTGAGGTGGGAGAGGGTGGGAGGCCCTGGTGGCGAGGTGGTGACCACAAACCAGTCCACGGTAATCACACCAACGCCCCTACTACCGCCCGCGTCACGCCAGGGTGGGCGGCTGACCACCTGACAAACGCACTCCGCCCCGTTGCGTATATCACCTCTCTCAATAAACCTCCACAACTTACGCATGATTGGAAATTGTTCAGTCGTTGCGCTTGTTTATCTAATATGTCTGTCTGTCTGTCTGTCTGTCTGTCTGTCTGTCTGTCTGTCTGTCTGTCTGTCTCTCTCTCTCTCTCTCTCTCTCTCTCTCTCTCTCTCTCTCTCTCTCTCTCTCTCTCTCTCTCTCTCTCTCTCTCTCTCTCTCTCTCTCTCTCTGTCTGTCTCTCTCTCTCTCTCTCTCTCTCTCTCTCTCTCTCTCTCTCTCTCTCTCTCTCTCTCTCTCTCTCTCTCTCTCTCTCTCTCTCTCTCTGTCTCTCTCTCTCTCTCTCTCTCTCTCTCTCTCTCTCTCTCGTACTGCCTTAAAGTCTTCGCACACGTGAGACACGAGTTAGTAATAAGTTAGGAATAGTGCATTATGGTAATTGACAATGTTGACATCTACCATTTGTTGACTCCGAGAGTGTGTGTGTGTTAGGCCTCTCTTAGCTTTCGTCTCCTGCACGTTTAGCGCCCTTGATGTGTTTTTTCTTATCTTCTAACATGTATGACGCTAGTCGCAATCTGTTTATCTGGTCGCTGGATGGTGGGAATCGTTGTTGGTATGACTTTGAAGTTTGCGGAACACGAGACGTATACTTGTACACCTTATCTCGCCCCTTGGCATCCCCACTTGCTTCTCCATATCACCCTTTTCATCTTTCTTTTCCCGCACATACATACACCGAGCCTTACACCGACGGTAGCCGCGCCACTGTCTCGTCATCCCTCCGTTAAGAGATGCTTTGAGTGGTCACATCAATATCAAGTCGGACATAGCCCATAGCTTGCCTTTAGCGCATCTCTCATTTCAGTATTTCCTTGCGCCTTGGGGCCTCGATGACGTGTCTGCTACCGTTCTTGTGCGAGCTCTCCGGATATTACCTAGTTCCCTTTATCATGGAACTAAAAGTCACTCTTCAGATATTTTTTCCTTGACTTCTTTCCACGTTTGGGTTGCTGACCTTCCCTCTTCGCCTTTCCTATCAGTGACTACAAGGAAGTGAGGTCTAGCCTTTATGCCCCGCCTGCTAGCTCTCGTGGAGCTATGAGGTCCATAATATAGAAACACACATAAATAGATCATCAGTGACGTTCGCAACGCTATAAACAACAGAAACTGGACATGTTTCCTAGACAAAGTGACCTTTTACAATTTTACAATAAATCGCAACACAACTAGAGCCCGAAGGAGGGAACATAATCGAGACATACAAAATTCTCAGGGAAGATTGATTGGGTATCAGACTGAGCAATAAACGAAAAAGAAGACAGAGAAAAAAGAGAAGCCACAGGTTTAGAACCGTATGAGCAACGAGTCGCCAAAGGAAGATTGAGACACGGATGTGCAACAGTTATAAGGAAAACATCTTCAGTGTAACAGTATCGAGCAAGTAGAGTGAGCTAGAATGGGAGGCAGTTGAGGCTGACTCCATACGGATGATAAGAGCAAAACGAAGTAAGTCCAAAGTCAATACATTGGCTGAAAATGCGAGGACCAGAAGCTGAAGCTCGACACTGTACACATGTGGGAATAATAGGAAATGACATTGCAGACGAAGCTGCAAAACTTGCAACTACAACTAAGAGAAGAAATGTAGACATTTACACACACACACATCCATCATTACAGATATTCGTGCAACGTACCACCAACATTCTGTTCGTTATTTACACGTCAAAATGCTTAAAAAGACGCCTTTGTGTCTGAAGAAACCGATAATTGTTCCTTAATATTCCCGATAACCGTTTGGAGCATTAGATTACTTTTGCAACTGTTGTCGAAGTTGCTTTTGTTCTGTTAGCGGGACATTGTCTGTCTATATCAGTTGGAACCTTGTGGAAATGTTGTGTACATGTCAGTGACAACTATGTGTCTGTCTGTGACAACGACGGTAGCATATCATATTAGCAGAGACACTCTATGTCAGAGGGGACACGTGTGTGTCTATGCTAGTGAAGACAGTGTTCAGTCTATGTCAGCGCCGACATTGTGTCATGTCAGGGAAGATTCTGTGTCTGTGAGGACACTGTCTTTGCCTCTGTGACCGAGAACAGTGTTTCCATTAACTAGGAAACTGTTGATAAGACCAGTGTGGCGAGGATCGCTTAGTGAATTGTCTGTATTTGCTAGTTAACGAAGTCTGTTTGTTTGTCCCTGGTTTGTCCGTTCCTCGTTTGTCCTTAGTTTGTTCCTCGTTTGTCCTTAGTTTGTTCCTGGTTTGCAAACAAGGTAAGCTGATGGTAATCACACGGCAAAAATACAGTGATAGCCGTGCTGCAAAGTGCGCATGGACAGGTGATCGTGTACACCTGCGCCTTACAGCTGCATATAGTTAACACCTGCCCTGCGAACCCCTCACACACACACACACACACACACACACACACACACACACACACACACACACACACACACACACACACACACTCTAGATATGAGACTGAAAAATACTGAGGTAACCGCAGAGAAAGCAATGAGATAACTAGCATCGCTAGATGAAATTAAAGCTATTGGATAAGTGTATCACCATGGGTGTTAAAAGGAACGACACAAGTCCTCAGCATACCTCTAGCAATGGTCTTTGACGATTCAGTAGCAAAGGGAAAATTTACAAAAGGGAATGGTGCCCAACTAGTTGAGCACCATTCCTTCATATATTGCTGCTGCGGCTTCTACTGCTACTGCTGCAGCTGCTGCTACTGCTGCAGCTGCTGCTACTGCTGCCACTGTTGGTATATTTGATGCTGATGTTGCTCTTGCCGAGCCTCGGTGAACATTCACCCCATTTTTGTCACATGACACCCTAGCTTGGCATGCGTCTGTGACATTACCTTGGTTTTTTTGTATCAAAGACTTTGGAATCTGGGACTTCCACCCGCCCTCCCCTCCTTCAGAACACACACGTGGTGGGCGGCTGGGCGTGAGTGTGCGGCTTGCTTTATAGAGGCATTTCCTGGTGACAACAAACACAGGCTTTGGTGGTGGTGGTGGTGGGTGATGCTGGTGGTGGGTATTGGTGGTTGAGTGGGGGCAATGGGGTTGGGGGTTGGTGTTAGGTATGATGCGTTTTAGTGGTATTACTCTAATGTTTGGGGTGGGTGCTGGTGGCAGTGGGTGACGGCGGTGTTAGTGGCGGAAGGTTTTGTAGTGGGGGAGAATTATAGGTGGTGGTGACAGCGTGACGACGGTGGTAAGTGTTGATGATGGGGGAGGATGGAAGTGGTCGACGTTGAGGGGATTAACTGTGGTTCAGGGTGATGGTGACAAGCAATAAACAAATGCACTCTTCATGCGAACAATGAACGAGAACTCCCAAAGCCACGCCAATCTCATAATACAAGTGAGATTGGCATGGCATACCAGTGAGATTGGCATATATACCAGTGAGATTGGCATGGCATACCAGTGAGATTGGCATGGTATACCAGTGAGATTGGCATGGTATACCAGTGAGATTGGCATGGTATACCAGTGAGATTGGCATGGTATACCAGTGAGATTGGCATGGTATACCAGTGAGATTGGCATGGTATACCAGTGAGATTGGCATGGTGAATGTGGTGAGCCACACTCGCCACACTAGACGTGCGGCGAGTGTGTAAATAAATGGTATACATTAGAGGAGTAGGTTATTGAGGCCAATTTGATACTAATTTTAGATATAAATATGATAAAAAAGATGAGTGAAAAAGTCTGTTTATATACTGTCAATCAAGAGGGCATCACCCTAACAGACACTCAACCCTTTAAGAGCATCAGCTTGAGTAGAAATAGAAATCCAATCCAAATGGTCGCTAAAACGAAGCCCTAGAATATTGCAGTATCTCGCTCGATCCCCGATGGTCGGGGATCAGGGACGACAACAGCAGGGACGACAACAGCGGGGACGACAACAGCAGGGACGACAGCGGGACGACATCAGCACGACAACATCAGGGACGACAACAGCACGACAACATCAGGGACAACAATAGAACGACATGAGGGACGACGACAACAAGAGGGACGACAATATGAGGGACGACAACATGAGGGACGACAACATGAGGGACGACAACAGCACGACATGAGGGACGACAACAGCACGACATGAGGGACAACGACATGAGGGACGACAACATGAGGGACGACAACAGCACGACATGAGGGACGACAACATGAGGGACGACAACAGCACGACATGAGGGACGACAACACCGGGGTAAACAATAGGGGTTGAGTTGCACCTGTCCGGCGCGCGCCGCACGGCCCCTCAAGGTCAGCCTTCACCTGCTCAGGCAACACTGCCTCTTCTCCTTATTCATCTTTGTCTTTGTTTCTTGCTCTCTTCTCTCCTCTATTCTCTCTCTCTCTCTCTCTCTCTCTCTCTCTCTCTCTCTCTCTCTCTCTCTCTCTCTCTCAATCTCTACTTTCCACTCTCCTTTTTCTTCTTCTCCCTTCGTTTCCTGCCTCATGCATTTTCCCTCTTCTCTGGTCTCTAGGTCAGTCTTCCTTTCTCCTGTCTCTATATCACCACCTGCTTCATGACAACTAGACCCGCAACCACCACCTGCCACCACCTGCTCCCCCTGCCACCACCTGCTCCCCTTGCCACCACCTGCTCCCCCTGCCACCACCTGCTCCCGTGCCACCACCTGCTCCCCTGCCACCACCTGCTCCTCTACTAGAACACCTACCTACTATAGATTACCCACCTATCCATCCAGATACCCACCCACCCACCCAGTTGCCCATCCATTTACTCACCCACCTACCCAAACAACTACTTCTCCACCTACATGTCTTCCTGCACATCCAATAGACAACCCACCTAATAGAGGACCCATCAACCCATTTACCCTAAAAGACATGCATTAAATGCCACCACTCTCACCGTAAGGCCCTCACCCATCCTAGCCTCCACCCATCCCAGCCTTCACTCACCCCAGCATCCACCCACCCCAGCCTCCACCCACCCCAGCCTCCACCCACCCCAGCCTCCACCCATCCCAGCCTCCACCCGCATGTTTCCAGATTTGTCAAGTCAAACGCATAATGCATTCTGGCCTCAAAGTGCCCTGGCGGAGATTTTCAATTAGGCAGTTATTCACGTGGTCTGCAGCCCACCCATGATCTGGAGATTTGGAGGGTAGGTGTAGGGGCACCCCACCATCTCCTCTCCCACGGTGGCACCCCACCGTCTCCCCTCCCACGGCAGCACCCCCCACTCCTTCCCCGCCAAGGTCACCTGGATCCATGCGGGTGCCGACAGGTGAACCTCACTAACTGCTTGAGAAAGTGGAGGTGCGTGGGGGTGGGTTTGTGGGGTGTGGGGGTGGGAAGGCTGTTTTGCAAGGAGGGAGGGGGGGAGAGAAGTGTGTTTGACGGAGATTGGGGTGAGGAATAGATTAGTGTACTCACCTAGTTGTGCTTGCGGGGGTTGAGCTCTGGCTCTTTGGTCCTGCCTCTCAACCGTCAATCAACTGTTGTACAGATGCACCTACCTATTTGTACCTATCTATATTTATGTTTGTAGGGGGTTCAGTTGCAGCTCCTTGGTCCCGCCTCTCAACTGTCAATCAACTGGTGTACAGGTTCCTGAGCCTACTGGGCTCTATCATATTTATATTTTAAACTGTGTATGGAGTCAGTATGCAAGTATCAAGCAGGTACCGCGTACTCGGATGCAGGTATCGTAGGGTGGTTGATCTCTGGAACAACCTCCCAGGTATAATAAGAGACCTTTGATCACTTGATTGTTTCAAGCGTAGGTAAGATAGCTCACATCTCTTGTATCCAATTTGAATGGATACAAATTGGAGCTACCTGTTATGGGCAATCGATCTTCTGCAGTATTATTAATTCTTGTGTTCGTATGTTCTTCATTTTTTAGCTGTTATGTAGAATGTTCTTACTGACTCCTTGCTAGGATTCATGAAGAGGTGTTCTACTGTCTGCTTATGCTGCTGATGTTATGCTGTTTATGTGGCTTTCAGGTGATAAGTTCAGCCACTCCCGAGGATCTGTTCTCGTTCCGGTATTATGGGATGTCATTCTCTCTAAGAGTATAGTTTCTATGGGTACTTTTGTTGGACCATTCCTGTAGTTTGTTCATGGTTCCTGTTCCATGTGATGTCCCTCATGTTCCCTTCATCTTGTATGCAGAGAGAACTCCACTGATATGAACAATAAGTATTCAGGCTCTGGGCTGAACTCCTTCCTGACCCCCTTTCCCTCGATATCTGTCTCCTCCTTCCACGCACCTGCCTTCACCCATTCCTGCCCTCCTCTCTCTCTCTCTCTCTCTCTCTCTCTCTCTCTCTCTCTCTCTCTCTCTCTCTCTCTCTCTCTCTCTCTCTCTCTCTCGCTTTCTATTCTGCCACCTCCCTTTCACTCTCTTATATCCCTCTCTCCTCTCTCCTTCCATGTTCTACTTCGCCCTTCTTTTATCTCTTAAATCTTCGTTTCTGCCCCTTCCCCTGCCTGTCTACCCCTCCCTTCTTCAACACTCTAGGACCCTAATCCCTCTCCCCCTTCAACACTCCCTGCCCTTCTTCCCCTCTCTCTTTATCCCCATTTTCATTTCTTAGAACTCTTCTCCCCACGAGAGAAATTAGGCGAATGAAGAGAGGAGGAGAACGGAGAAGGGGATAGAGGGGAGGTGGGAGAGAGAGAGTTACGACGAGTGAGAAGGGAACAGTGTAGGAGGGGGCAGAAGAGAAGAGCTAGGAGAAATGATGAGGGAAGGGTAGTGAGAAGAGAATGAGCGCAACGTGTTGTCAGATGGTCGCAAGATGCTGGTGAGGACATGTGGATACCGAGGTGGATGCGGGTACAGGTGTAGTCTTGCACCTGCACACCCACCTGCACACCCACCTGCACTCATCCGTCTTCCTTCACCAGCCCCCGTATGTTCCCACCTGCAGCCATGACCCCATTCCCTCCACACGAACCCTTCCTATTCTATCAGGTGCCTTCCCCCCTCTCCCCCAAACTCCATCCTATTCCACTTGAACACTCACTATCCACATCTCGTCCACGGATTGCCTGTCCACTTGATCCCGTCTCTTCTGCCTCTCCCTCTCACCACTTGCACTATCCCCCACTGTAATCCCCTCCCCACTGGTACACCTCCCTACTACCACCCCTTCCCACTGGCACTCCTCCCCACTGGCACACCTCCTCCCACCAATAATACCTATTCTACGGGTAGAGTTCAGCAAAGAAAATGTTGATGAATTGCAAATAAGCAACATTACTTACTGGACCTATTACTTGTTGAACCTGTTACTTGTTGGACCTATTTCCTGTTGAACCTATTACTTGCTGGACCTATTACCTGTTGAATGTATTACTTGCTGGACCTATTACCTGTTGAACCTATTACTTATTGGACCTATTACCTGCTGGACCTATTACTTGCTGGACCTATTACTTGCTGGACCTATTACTTGCTGAACCTATTACTTGCTGGACCTATTTCTTGCTGGACCTATTACTTGCTGGAGATCTTGCTGGACCTATTATTTGCTGGACCTATTATTTGCTGGACCTATTATTTGCTGGACCAATTTCTTGCTGGACCTATTTCTTGCATTACTTATTACTTGCTGGACCTATTTCTTGCTGGGCCTATTACTTGCTGGAGCTCTTGCTGGACCTATTACTTGCTGGACCTATTATTTGCTGGACCTATTACTTGCTGGACCTATTACTTGCTGGACCTATTACTTGCTGGAGATCTTGCTGGACCTGGTACCTGCTGGATTTAACACCTATTGTATCCATTACCTGCTGGACCTATTACCTGGTGGAGCTACTGCTTACTGGACCTATTCCCTACTGCTCTCTTTATTTGTTAGAGATTAGCAAATAAATATACACAAAAATCTACACGAATATGTCTTCCTGCAAAACTTATTCAAGGCCTCAAAATAAGACTAATTAAATAACGATTATATTTCATCGTTCTTAATCGTCATCTTAAACTGACAAGTAGGTAAGTAACTACCGGGTCATCTGGGACATTATTGGGTCATCTAGGACATTACTAGTTTAACTGGGACATCACTGGGACATCTGGAACATCACTGGGACATCTGGGATATTACTGGGTCATCTTGGACATTATCGAGTCTTCTAGGATATCACTGGGTTGTATGAGACATCACTTTCCGAAACATAAACTCGCTATTTGGGACATCATTAATTCATTTGGGACCTCTTTGAATCCCCATGATAAATTGGGATATCCCAAGTCAACTGAAATATTTCAGAGCAATTTTAGATATCAATGTTCGTGATAACATTATGATGCGAAAAAGATGTTAATCTCCCGTCTGGTATATTAAAATTTGGAAAATTCCGAGGCAATAAATGTATCAAAAAAGCCTGTCCCGGACACCACAATAGTCTTTAATGCGTCTCATTTACGAAATGTTAAATATTCTTCCTAATTCAATAGAAAAGACAAGTATTCTGACATAAATTGCTTATGTATTGTTAAATTTTTTTTTTTATCAGTGTTTAGGAGGGGGGTGTAGGACATGTTCACAAAGAATGACAATGAGGTGTGTGAGAGAGTGAGTGTAAATGTAATGTGTGTGTGTGTGTGTGTGTGTGTAAATCACGAAAATTAACATGTGATGAAAAATGTGACAGTGTCAGACCACGGAGGAAGAATTGAAACAGGAATTTCCTAGAGTATATATATATATATATATATATATATATATATATATATATATATATATATATATATATATATATATTATATGATATTTTTTAAAGAAGAAAACTGTTTCGTGTTCTTTTAAGGACATCTTTCTTTTTAATCCCCCAAGCCCTGATGAGCCAAGTGATTAGGGGCTATAAGCGGTTGTCATTCCCATAGAACATCTGTGATCATTAACACTCATGAGGGCAGCTGGTTTGGATTGTGTATCTGAAGACCTTTAACCCTGCTAATGACCAAATGCACTCTGTCACGAGACGTCAGGACGACAAGAGACAGCAGAGTGCCACCACACAATAGGGTGACACGAGACGAGAGAGAGAGAGAGAGAGAGAGAGAGAGAGAGAGAGAGAGAGAGAGAGAGAGAGAGAGAGAGAGAGAGAGAGAGAGAGAGAGAGAGCATCTTATAACACCTACAAAGGGTGTTTCGAGACAAAATCATATGAAGTCATTAGGGGAAGAGTTGGATAATATGAGACAGACGTGGCTAAGCTCCACGAGACAGAAGAACCTGAGACATTATCCAGTAACATCTACTCGGTAAGGCACGTCAATGATGAACCATCACTGTCATTAATGATGACATTGATGGTGAACGTAAACAAACGCAACGACATTTGTGAACAGGAAGCCAAAAAGAGTTGAAATAAGAGAAACGGGAGGGAGAAGGAGAGGGGGGGGGGGAAGAGAGTGAGTGGGGGAAGTTGATGCCAACTGAGTAAAGGGAAGGGTGAGGGGAGAGGGGGAAGGAGGGGCAGGTCGTGGGAGAGGGAGGGAGGTCGTGGGAGAGGGGGGACGAGGTTATCAACCGTCACGTGAGGGAGCAAGTGCATAGTGGGAGGAAAATAGGGAGAGAGAGGAGAGAGGGAGGGAGGGAGGGATAGGGAAGAAGGAAGGAAGGAAGGAAGGAAGGTTAGTAGGTAGGTAGGTTGGTAGGTAGAAAGGTAGAGAGGAAGGGTGGTAGGAAGGTAGGTAGGGCAGGTAGGCAGGAAGTTTGATAGGTAGGTAGGAAGGTAGGTAGGACGGATGGTAGGAAGTTTGGGAGTTAGGTAGGTAGGTAGCTAAGTAGGTAAGTAGGTAGGTAGGTAGGTAGGTAAGTAGCAGGTAGGAAGGTAGGTAGGCAGGTAGGTAGGAAGGTAGGTAGGCAGGTAGGTCGGAAGGTAGGTAGGCAGGTAGGTAGGCAGGTTACAAACACGTACGCGTCCAATAAAGGCAGGGCAGGACCCGGCGACTGACAGACATAGAACTGGCTCTCTTTGAGCAATTACATCAATAGCTCAATAGAAATGAGCGGACCACCGTTCAACATAATTAAATAATCCTGTCCACACTCGACGTGTACCTCTACACACACTACACACACACACACACACACACACACACACACACACACACACACACACACACACACACACACACACACACACACACACACACACACAAAAGGAAGATTCATTCCACCAATAAGAGACAAAGGAACCAAGATGAGCACTAGCCAGTGAATATTTACTATTTGTGTCTTCAGGATCGAGCTGTTAGCTCTTGGACCCCGCCTTTTCAACTGTCGGTTGTCTAATATGTACTGACTCCCAACCTATTTGTCTCTATCATATCTTCTGCACTTATTTCTGTTTAACAAACACACAAGCTCACAGCTCCAGGAAGCGGCCAGTAACAGCTGTCCAAGTACGCCCAGGTACCTATTTTGCGGCTAGGTGAACAGATTATGAGGTGAAAGGAAGCTCTACCCAATTGTTTCTACCTCGGTCGGGAATTGGACCCGGGTCCTTAGATTATGTGACGCTCACCAGTGTTTGTGTGTGTGGGAGGGAGGGGGGGGCTTGGCACCTAGGTGAGGGGGAGTGAGGAGGGGACTGTGAGGGGAGTGTGAGAGAGGGGAGAGGATAGGTGAGGGTGAGAAGGAGGAAAGGCACCATATGCATCCGGTATAATGTTCCTTCCCCATTCTGCGCGCGCGCGCACGCACGCGTGTGCCGTCCCTCATCTCAACTTCTTTATCCATTCCCCCCTATTTTTCTTCCCCTTTACTCTATGTTCCTCACACATTTGTATCACTTATCTCATTTTCTTTATGTCATATTTATCTTTGTGTTCCTAATGTATTCTCTATTTTTCAATATTTGTTTATTATGCTTTATTTAAAATCTTTAATTTCACGTTTGCGTATTATTCATCTTTATCTTGTTTTCATCGTCGCGCGCGCGTGTGTGTGTGTGTGTGTGTGTGTGTGTGTATGTGTGTGTGTGTGTGTGTGTGTGTGTGTGTGTGTACTCACCTAATTGTACTCACCTAATTGTGTTTGCGGGGGTTGAGCTCTGGCTCTTTGGTCCCGCCTCTCAACCGTCAATCAACTGGTGTACAGATTCCTGAGCCTATTGGGCTCTATCATATCTACATTTGAAACTGTGTATGGAGTCAGCCTCCACGTAAAGAATATGTGTGTATGTGTGTGTGTGTGTGTGTGTGTGTGTGTGTGTGTGTGTGTGTGTGTGTGTGTGTGTGTGTGTGTGTGTGTGTGTAAGTGTGCATGTATGTGTGTGAAAATGTACCATACACACTAATTATTTCTACAGATCAAGTAGTATTAGTGAAAATCAGCAAGAAAAGCAATTAACATTTATGCAATTATATGACAGAATTAATTAAGAATGCGCCTTGCAAATATTTATCCAATTTAAGTTGGTAAAATCCAATTAAGTCTCTTAATTGGGAGTAGATTCTGAATATAGCTCCACCGGTAATTATCGATCATTTATAAGATCCACGCCAATGTGGAACTAATTAAAAGAATATGAGGGAAGGACACCCAGAGAGGAGAGGTCTTCCCAGGCTCCGTTAATGTTATGAGATAATGAGGTAGAGGAAGATAGTGGTTGAAGCAGCATCTTGACCATGATGCTAAAGAACCAACGTAGAGACCGAGGTTGTGAGACCCAAGACAGCAAGACAGTAGCAGGGCAAGAACCCTTCAAGATATTACAGACGCCATAAAAGCAACACATCCAAATATCACCGTGGCTGTTTAAGGACGCTGCAGAGGCACTTCGTCGTCCGCTAATTAAAATTTTCAGTAAAACATACGAAACCTGCCAGAAATCTGGAGAAGGCAAAATTAGTCCCGAAATTAAAAAAAAATAGGGAAAAGAAGAAACGAGAGGCTCTCAAAGACCTAGAGGATCACCTGAGGAATCTGGTAATAACAGGTGTTTATGAATTACAGATGAAAACTTATGTATAACAAACTGTTGTTCTAAATTTATGTGAATGACCTACATGAGAGAATGAGCTCGTACACGTCAATGGAAGACAACAACAAGGATTCGGAAAGAAAAACAAATTGGGAGTATTATAATCTCAGCACTAACACCTGCGGCACATATTCATATTATGTAGCACACTTCCTTTCTTCGCGTGATATAAGCAGTGATATCTCGAGGGGTGATATCTCGACTGTGATATCAACAGCAAATTGCACGCTGCCAAACATTAGAACTGCAATTAAAACTAAATGAAGAATATTTTGAAGACAATATCTACAGCCTATGTTAGCCCAATAGTAGAGTATCCAGCACCGGCCTGGAATCAGCATCTCGTGAAAACAAAGCTTAAATTGAATATGCACAGAGATTTGCAACAAGATTATTGCAGAAGTAAGAGGCTAAGTAACAGGGATGGGTCAAGAGAGCTAAATGTCACGACTCTAAAGAAAAGAAATGGAGGATACATGATCATTACATACAAGTTACTGAGGGGAATATAAAACATGAACAAGGAAAGTGTCTTCATAAGTAGAGAAATTTGATCATAAGGATGTAACTGAAAGAATTCTAACAACTTCACTTCCCCGAAGATACTGTTAGCGCAAGCGCGCGCACACACACACACACACACACACACACACACACACACACACACACACACACACACACACACACACACACACACACACACACACACACACACACGTATTTATAAATTACGTATGTATAAAACACGTATTTACCGTTTGTGATATAAAGTTCAGAGGTATGCCACTATACTAGTCCCAGAACTAAGAGGCATGAGTTACGAAGAAAGGCTGCGAGAAATGCACCTCACGACACTAGAAGATAGAAGAGTAAGGGGAGACATGATCACTACCTACAAAATTCTCAGAGGAATTGACAGGGTAGATAAAGATAAACTGTTTAACACGGGTGGTACGCGATCAAGGGGACACAGGTGGAAACTGAGTACCCAAATGAGCCACAGGGACGTTAGAAAGAACTTTTTCAGTGTCAGAGTAGTTAACAGATGGAATGCATTAGGTAGTGATGTGGTGGAGGCTGACTCCATAAACAGTTTCAAATGTAGATATGATAGAGCCCAGTAGGCTCAGGAATCTGTACATCAGTTGACAGTTGAGAGGCGGGACCAAAGAACCGAAGCTCAACCCCGTCAACCCAACTAGGCGAGTACACACTCACGCGCAAACATTCAATACAGAAGTTACAGCATTGTACATTCAATACAACACTACCTCCGTTGTCTGTGATTATTCCTCATAGTGAGGCGGTATCCGGCCTCATGCCTTGATTATCCGGAAGTCTCGAAACCGGTAGTGGGAATTCTCGGATGAAGCCACGACAGTGACAAGCTTGCCGGACAAGGAATGGGGGGATAAGGGAAGGAGTAGACTGGTAGTGGAAAAGAGAGGTTGGTGTGGGAAAGAGGAGGGAAGGAGTGAATTATCAGGCAATTATCAATTATACCAACGCCATTACGACTATATAGCACATGGAAGGGGTCAGGATTTGGGAAGGGACGGGGAAAAGGAATGGTGCACAACCACTGGATATGACCAGTAACTGCACGAACCAACTGGCAACAGAGGGATTGTTGAAGATCCTAACGGGCACCTCAATCTACTTTTGATCATATATCTTGAGGCGCTTCGGTACACGAGAGCCCGGGCCAAGAGCCGAGAGCTGTGTCTCATCTGGCACTCCCTGGCGGTCTGACCAAACTGAGACAATTTAAACAAGTGTATCTAGCAATAAATCTCTCTCTACACTAGCTATAAGCTATTCAAATTTCACATAGACAAATGGCTAGATATCTATAAATATAATATATAAAGAGAGAAATGAGAGAGAGAGAGAGAGAGAGAGAGAGAGAGAGAGAGAGAGAGAGAGAGAGAGAGAGAGAGAGAGAGAGAGAGAGAGAGAGAGAGAGAGGGAGGCGTGGAGAGAAACAGGTGGAGGATAAGGTGATGGCAGGTGTGTAGCGAGGAACCGCACCTTACGCATCTGTCACCTGCTGGTGTAGCCAGCCTGATGTTCACTAACCGGCCGCCCAGGTTACTGCCAGACCACCTCTCACCTCTCTGCATCATTTCCTATGTAAGTGCTGCAACGCAAATGCAATCAATTAGTCAACAACCATATACACAGACCCATCACCCAATCTCTGCAACATTCCACGGCACAACGGGAGAACTGAGAGGGCGATGGATGCAGATATTCCAAAACGAACGAAACCAAAATGAAATCGAGAGGGGCATCTCCTCAAGGAGCTCCAGCTGACTTGAAGTCATTCTCCGGAGCCAGGGTCCCAGGTGACCCACATATCACCTTACTCTCTACAATAAATTAATCATGTAAGGAGAACTCTGCACGCGGCCTCTACGAGGCACCACCCACGCGGATGTTGTAGAGCACAGAGAAGAGGAGAATAGGGTGGAGGAGTTGCTAGACGACACGTCGCGTCCCTATTCCATAACCGGTTCGCCTCCTGTTTAAAGGGTTAAGAGATAACGTGGGTGTTCTCTCATCTCCCTCAAATCACTTTGCTAGCTAGCTTGCCGGCTGAAACACGCCAGGTTTGTCTCTGATTTATCCAGGAAACAGAAGAATGGATAAACTTGGGACAAGAGATAGACACACAGAAAGCATTTAATTTTTTTATTTGGTTTAATATGATCTCGTTCAAACCCTGATTTACCTATTAAATCCTCGTTACTTCCTCCAAAATAAAGGAGAGTAAATGATTTAGTACTGATTTGTTTAGGTAAGCAATAGAGTGTGTACGCTGTGTGAAAATGGACCCGTCTGGCTGGCTGACGACCAGGAAACAAAGCATCTTATACAAGACGCTGGGGGAGCGCGTCCGGCTCCTTCAGTAGTTCTGACTAAAGATTCAGCAGCAAGATTAACACACCTCTTATCTATGCAATATATGCTCGTCAAACCATGATTGCTGATTTTGTGGCTGAATGCGCGAAGTCCCGCAA
Source organism: Procambarus clarkii (assembly GCF_040958095.1). Classification (NCBI taxonomy): domain Eukaryota; kingdom Metazoa; phylum Arthropoda; class Malacostraca; order Decapoda; family Cambaridae; genus Procambarus; species Procambarus clarkii. Next base: position 5,800,187 of record NC_091174.1, read on the forward strand.
GATCTTCCTTTCTTGTCCATCTGCGGGACTCATGAGCCGTCTGCCAGTTAAGGAGAAGTTGAGTCTAATGCAGTTGCCATGATCCTCTGGTCTACGTGTCCAGTGCACACGCAGCTGCCATGTTCCCCTTGCCATAGTGCCCAAGCAGTTACCACGGGTTGGAGATCTGGCCGCGGGAGGGCGGTGTTTACGAGGATGTAATAGCGGAGGCCAGCAGTGCGCTACAGTCGTCGCGGCAGTAAATATCATGTTGACTTAGTAGTTGCATACCTGCCTGCCCACCTACCTGACGGGAGGGGGAATGGGGGAAAGAGCAAGAATTGTGGGGGGGGGGGGGGAAGAGAGATAACAGAAAAAGGTGGAGATGGGAGAGGACATGAAGGTGGGAAGTGTAAGTGGGTGAGAGAACAGCGAGTGTAGAAGAAAAGAAAGGTGCGATAGAGAAAGCCGATCAAAGGGATAGTGGGAGAAATGAGTGTTGGAAACCTATAAGTAGGAAAGGAGAATGGCAGAGAGAAGGCTAGGAAATAGGAAGAGAATGGAGTTATGTCATGGAGGTAAATTGTTGGTATTGGACTGTGTCGTTAGATTGTGCTGCTATATTGTGGTGTTTGACTGGAATTGATTGTTAGTCATGAGAGTAATGGCAGTGGTAACAGTAGTGATAATGGCGAGGAGATAATGATGGCAGCCTCCTTGTTTAACTTCTCCAGTGATGATCTTATGTTTACAAACATTCCCTTATGCTCTTGTGCATGTGAGCTTCTGGTGTTAGTGTTCGGATTATGTCTCCTCCCAAGTATTATTATCTTATTGCTTCTTGTAGTTGCCTTCTCTTTATGACGTTGTTTAATACAGGTGCCCTATCTCCCTTACCCATTTTCATTACTTTACACTTATTTGGATTGAATTCCAGCAGCCATTTACCTGCAAACTCCTGAAGTTTGTTCAAGGTCTTCTTGCAGCTCCCTGCAGTCTTCTCTCCTCGTTAACTTTACATCATCCAAAATTATGAAAATGATAAGAATGCCGTTGTTGTTGCTATTGCCAACATCAGTACTGTATAGAGCTGTATTTTTGACGCAGTTGAAATTTAAAATCTAAACTACAACATTTATTTTCTATTGTATTTTATCACTCCCCCCACCCATCCTTGTCCCCAACCTTCCAAGTGGTTGGGCACCATTCTTTTCCTCCGTCCTATCCCAAATCCTTATCCACATATCCCTTCCACATATGCTTTATGGTAGTAATGACTTAGTACTTTCTCCTGACAATGACCTCACCTATCCCCCACCACCACCACCAACAAGCTGGTGTAACACACAACAGGTACAACCTAGCCAACACCGTTAATACACTGGCTGCTGTTTATACTTGGTTATCCCACTGTACAAATATAATAACGCTCTTAGGTAAGGACTGATAGGTAAGCAGAGATAGGTAAGCACTGCTCACCCCCAATCCCGGCACCAGATTCTAGTGCCTGGTACAGGGATAGGGGGAGGGTAGAGGGTAGAGGGATAGTGGGGGACAGGACGAAGGACAGAGCAAGGCCACGCCGTCTTGCGCTTGCAGTCTGTGGTGGATGACGTTAGTGGTGGTTGGCGCTTAACCCCCTACCCCCTCCCCCCCCCCCACGCACCGTTTCCCCCCCTTCCACCTTAACTGCGGTTGAGGCATGTTTCTGGTTAATTCTTGGTTGCATGGTGGATGTGGTGGTTGTGGTTGTAGCGATTTGGATGAGGGGTAGGTTGTTTTGGCTGCATTAGCGGTGATTGGGGTAGAAGTAGAGGGTAGGGGGAGTAGAAACGTGGTGGTGGGAAGGAGGGGTAGGGGGGGGGGTGTTCGTACGGTTGTGGTAGTGAAGATTGTGGTGGCGAGGATAGTGGTGATTTGGGATGCGAGTAGTGCGGGGTATCGATGGTGGGTGAGGCGGTGGGGGAAGGAGAATAGTGGTTGGAGATGGGTGGAGGTGGTGATGGTGGTTGCCGGAATTGTGATTGGTGATAATGGTGGTTGTGGTGACTCATGTAAGCACTGATAGGTAAGCATTGATAAATGGTGATGGTGGTGGTGATGGTGGTGGTGATGGTGATGCTAATAGTGGTCACAGGAGATGGTTTAGCGGTAACCGCTTCAACTATCATCAAAACTTGTACTATACTTCTCTAATTGTGGTAGTTACCACTCTAGTAGCCTTCCCAAGAGCTTAGATTGTAGTGCAGATGGAGGCAGTTGTAGCCATGCTAATAGCAAACTACTATACTAGTTGTAGTGCTGATATTATGTGGCAATTATACTATAATAATCCATTATAATCAGTGATGCTGTCACTATACCTATGTTCTGAACAGTGATAATTATGATAATTGCAGTAGGTAATTAACAGTGTAATTCTTAATTCCTTTTATAGCTGTAGCGCAAAGGTAATTAGAGTTCCAGCGTGAGAGGTACAGGAGACCAGCTTGTATGCGACGTCCCACAATGCTAAGATTTATTCAAATGACTCGTTTGCTCTATTTTATTGGCCTGACTCAAGTATACATGTTAGGCATTCTCAGAACTTTAATAATAATAATAATACTATTTCACTTTATTATTAAATTTATCATTATCATCATTATTTTACATGCAATTTTAATTATTTTCGCGTCGTAATTATGGTTGTTATTAACGTTATTCAGTTAACCATCGTTGGTTGAGTTAATAACCATCCTTAACTATCAACTTAAGGTGTTAAGTTAACCCATTTTTACCATTCAAGTTTATGTCTTTTTTCATTCTCTCTTCCTCCAATTTTCAGTCTTAACCATAATTACTAATTACCAATAACTGCACACACACACACACACACACACACACACATACACACACACGGGGCCTCGCGGCTGAGTGGATAGCACCTGGGGATCGTAGTCCTAATGGCCTGGGATCGATTCCCGGCGGTAGCGGAAACAAATGAGCAGTTTCTTTCATCCTGATGGCCCTGTTCACCTAGCAGTAAATAGATTCCTGTGAGTTGGACAGCTGCTACGGGCTGCTTCCTGGGGATGTGTGTGTGTGTGTATGTTAGAGAGATATACATGTAGTAGAGATAATAGAGGAAAAATAGATAGGTTAGAAAGGCGGGGTCCACGAGCTAATAGCTCGATTCTGCACACAGATAGTAAATACACACACACAGACACACAGACACACAGACACACACACACACACACACACACACACACACACACACACACACACACACACACACACACACACACACACACATATGCCATTCTGTACAGAAAGTACCTCCAGACGGCGTACTAACCCAAATTTCATTACTTCGCACGTAATTCTCACCACATAGTCAACTTTGCCCTTAAACACTCAAGTCACAGCGAACCCAGAGCTGTGGATGACCCCAGACGAAGGATTCCATAGGCTGTATACGGCAAGTGGCGATAATTAGAAAAAAATATAACAAAACCTGGGACCCGTATAGCCATTTGGGATCCAATAATAGCGTTTTATGGTCGCGTTCGGACGACTCAAATCTCAGCGCGGTTTGTTCATTTATTCTGCTGATGACGCAGCCACAGCGCTTCGTCGCCGTTCACATTTGAACGCCTTTGAAGCCTTTGAACGAGATTTTCCGCGTTCATCTTCATGTCGTATGACAGAGGAACACTACGAGGGTGAGAGGCGGTGCGAGGGAGGGCCGTGACGGAGGCTGATCGGGGTGGAACGAGGAGTTTCTCCATCGTTTTGGAATCTGTCGGAACAGTGTGAACAATGTTAAGAGTTTCTGGGTGGAGGAGCGCCCGCTCGGCACCTGCCATCATGCCTGCAGCCTCTTACCGTCTATATCTGTCCTACGCTCGTGTGTACCGTCTATGTCTGTCCTACACTCGTGTGTACCGTCTATGTCTGTCCTACACTCGTGTGTACCGTCTACACCTGTCCTACACTCGTCCAATACTGTACCATCCCTTTGTTCCATCAACCGACGGTATCTGTCTACACAATTTGCTACATGCCCATACACTCTCATTACCCGCATGCCCAGATACACACCTGTCCACCCTACCTCATACCCGCATGCCCAGATACACACCTGTCCACCCTACCTCATACCCGCATGCCCAGATACACACCTGTCCACCCTACCTCATACCCGCATGCCCAGATACACACCTGTCCACCATACCCATACCCGCATGCCCAGATACACACCTGTCCACCATACCCATACCCGCATGCCCAGATACACACCTGTCCACCATACCCATACCCGCATGCCCAGATACACACCTGTCCACCATACCCATACCCGCATGCCCAGATACACACCTGTCCACCCTACCTCATACCCGCATGCCCAGATACACACCTGTCCACCCTACCTCATACCCGCATGCCCAGATACACACCTGTCCACCATACCCATACCCGCATGCCCAGATACACACCTGTCCACCATACCCATACCCGCATGCCCAGATACCCACCTGCCCACCTACTACTTACTCCGTCCCCCTCCCCAAGTGTTCATAATATTTGGCCTCGTTTTACAAGTGTTTCTCTAAATGGAAAGAAAATATTCACGCTTTGGTCTCTCAGAAGCTGCTGTGATGGTGGAGATATTTATGGACGCTTAATTTCCGGATGGGTTGTTGGGGAGATGATGGTTTTTAAGGTGGTGGTAGTTGTGGTGGATGTCTGGATCAACCAGGCTGGGACTCCTGCGACAGGCTGTGGGATGCTTTGTCACACGGCTTGGTGTAGCAGACCACCAACCAGGAGGCCTGGTCAGAGACCGGGCCGCGGTCTCTGACCAGGCCCGGTTTATATATATATAATTACTCATTTTGTCATGTTGTGTGTGTGACGGGGTCGTGATTGTGGGTCTTGGTGTGTGTGTGTGGTGGGGTCGTGATTGTGGGTCTTGGTGTGTGTGTGTGGTGGGGTCGTGATTGTGGGTCTTGGTGTGTGTGTGTGGTGGGGTCGTGATTGTGGGTCTTGGTGTGTGTGTGTGGTGGGGTCGTGATTGTGGGTCTTGGTGTGTGTGTGTGGTGGGGTCGTGATTGTGGGTCATGGTATGTGTGGTGGGATCGTGATTGTGAGTCGTGGTGTGTGTGTGGTGGGGGTCGTGATTGTGGGTCGTGGTGTGTGTGTGGTGGGGTCGTGATTGAGGGTCGTGGTGTGTGTGTGTGGTGGGGTCGTGATTGAGGGTCGTGGTGTGTGTGTGTGGTGGGGTCGTGATTGAGGGTCGTGGTGTGTGTGTGGTGGGGTCGTGATTGTGGGTCGTGGTGTGTGTGTGGTGGGGTCGTGATTGTGGGTCTTGGTGTGTGTGTGTGGTGGGGTCGTGATTGAGGGTCGTGGTGTGTGTGTGTGGTGGGGTCGTGATTGTGGGTCTTGGTGTGTGTGTGTGGTGGGGTCGTGATTGAGGGTCGTGGTGTGTGTGTGTGTGGTGGGGTCGTGATTGTGGGTCTTGGTGTGTGTGTGTGGTGGGGTCGTGATTGAGGGTCGTGGTGTGTGTGTGGTGGGGTCGTGATTGTGGGTCGTGGTGTGTGTGTGGTGGGGTCGTGATTGTGGGTCTTGGTGTGTGTGTGTGGTGGGGTCGTGATTGAGGGTCGTGGTGTGTGTGTGGTGGGGTCGTGATTGTGGGTCTTGGTGTGTGTGTGTGGTGGGGTCGTGATTGAGGGTCGTGGTGTGTGTGTGTGTGGTGGGGTCGTGATTGAGGGTCGTGGTGTGTGCGGTGGGGTCGTAAATATAATCTGGGTCAGCAGAGGCCGTCGTCAGCTGGAGGACGCTGCCGACGGGGCGAAATTCTCCAGAAATTCGCTAATTATTGGCAATTTCCACCAGCCGGCGCGGACCACCTTGTCCTGACGCAAGTATGGGGGGGGGGGGGGGAATTGTGGGTGAGGGGGGGATGGGATGAGGGAAGGGTATGTGGGAACGGAGGAGGATGGGTATGTGGGAACGGAGGAGGATGGGTATGTGGGAACGGAGGAGGATGGGTATGTGGGTGGGGAGAAGCATATGTTCCATTTGGGAAAGGTATGTGACTTAGAGGAATGTCTATAGGTCGTAGGGGAATGTTTGTAAGGGGAACGGCATATGTGGTACGTTGCATGTGGGAGGGGGGGGGGGAAATGGGGTATGTGCGAGATTTTGTATGCTTAGTTATTTGAGCATTAAGGAGTCGGACTTCAGCTCCTGGACTCATTGTTTCCAGCTGTTGTGTATACGCTGTAGTTGATGCTTTGAATGTATGGGAATGTTGGTGAGGATCTATCTGGTTTGCCTGGGTCTCTGTCTGTCTATTTGTCTGTCTGTCTGTCTGTCTGTCTGTCTGTCTGTCTGTCTCTCTCTCTCTCTCTCTCTCTCTCTCTCTCTCTCTCTCTCTCTCTCTCTCTCTCTCTCTCTCTCTCTCTCTCTCTCTCTCTCTCTCTTCTCTCTCTCTCTCTCTCTCTCTCTCTCTCTCTCTCTCTCTCTCTCTCTCTCTCTCTCTCTCTCTCTCTCTCTCTCTCTCTCTCTCTCTCTCTCTCTCTCTCTCTTCCTCCCTCTCATCCCGCCCTGAACAACGATAGTGAGCACCCAGAGTAAGCACCCATATTGAGCACCTTTAGTGACTTCCTAATGTAAGTACCCAGAGTGAACACCTATGGTGAGCACTCATTGTAAACACATACAGTGGGCTCCATTGTTAAAATAGATAGTGAGCGCTATATTAAGCATCCATTCTAAGCCCCCATAGTGAGTGGTGAGCGGCAGTAGAGTAATTACTACGAGAAGAGAGAGAGAGGAGCGGTAGTAAGCATGACCTTTGACCCCCAGACATGCCATCAACATTCTCGGGTTATTGCCGCTTAGGAAGCTGTCTCGACTTTAACCTCCCTCAGTACTTTACCTTTAACCTCCATCAGCTCATGCCTGTGTTCTTAGGCGTCAGGTGTGTGTGTGTGTGGGGGGGGGGGGGGTTGGAGGGGGGTTATGGTGTGTGTGTGTTTGGGTGGTGGTGGTGGTGGGGGGGGGGTTATGGTGTGTGTACTCAGTGTGTGTGTGTGTGTGTGTGTGTGTGACTGTGTGTGCGTTCGAATTCTCGAATAATAACAATTACATTTTTTTTATATATCTGGCTGTTTCTTATATATTGTTTCTTTGTCTCTATTTCCCGCACGCACGTGCGTACACACACACACACACACACACACACACACACACACACACACACACACACACACACACACACACACACACACACACACACACACATACGCGCGCGCTATCAAATGTTAACAATGTAGGCAAATCTAGGTGAGTATATCTAGGTGAGTGCGTTTAATAACACGCCTACTACCAACAGAAGCAATCCCTTCCTTGCAGTGGTGGGTGTTCCGTACAATACATCCCCGTTCAGTGATGATTTGTTGCTAGGTCGCTTGGTCTACCGTAACAGTAAAAGCTATACGAAAGGAGGGGGAGGATGAGGATAAAGAAGCAGGGGCTATGAGAGAATGAGAAAGAAGAATAGGGGTAATGAAAGAATACGAAAGAGGAGAGACGGTAAAAACCGGTTTGCCGAGAGCATGCAGTTGTACTACAGGATTGAACAGCTGACTCGTTGCTATTGTGTTCGTTGTGAAGGTGGTAATGAAACAAGGGTTTGAGTACGTACGCTTTGTTGTCGGCTAGGAAGGTCTCCGAGAGGGTGGAGAGGAGAGAATACTATGATAGTGCTTCATAGTACATGGAAGGGATACGTGGACACGGCAGGAGCTGGGACTATGAGGACAGAGTGAAGAAACGATGCCCCTTCACTTCGGTCGTTGGGAATCGAACTCCGATCTCCAAGAAGCGAGAGGGCATCGCTGTACCAACCAGTCCAAATGGCCCAAGAAGGTTGGAATGGTTGGCAGTTTCCTGGTTGCGTAGTTTGAGATGAAGGGCACAGCAGAAGCTGTGAGTTTCTTGGTGATGGTGGTACGATTTATGAAGTTCTGTTGAATAGGACGGGGAAACGAGGATAGACTGAAGAAGTACATCGGGGAATCGAACGACGACTCTGTATGAAGCTAGGTCATCACTCGACCGACCAGTCCAAGTGATTGGGTAACATTCATGGAAAATGAGCTTCTAAATGTGAATGTTGTCGTTAATAACAAGAAACAGTCTTTTACAGTCAAAATCACAGATAATCAGCATAATTAAAGCATCAGACTGAAATATTTTTTTTTACAATTAACTGACTCGTAATCTCGCTCGAGATGAATAATTATTGTATCAGATTTTAAGGATATACTTATATTCCAGCCAAGAAACCATCTAGGTAATTAATTACTCAAACAAATCTTAGTAACTTTGAACAAATCTTTTTGAGCAGGGCTAGGGATCGAACCTGCGTCCTGGGGCACCTCAGACACACTCCTTACCAATGGATCATGATATGCTGAAGGTCACACAACCTTCTCCAGCCTCCAACCTTCTCCTACCGTGCCTCCAGCTACGCTAGGTGGCTGGAGGCACTGAGCTGGTAGCCAATCCAAGTTTTACATTTTACTTATTTTTCGATAAATTAAAGAATTGCTAGTATGTGAGAGGTGAATAATGATGATCAAAGAGAGGGAGAGTGATGGGTGAATGAAGGGGTGAATGATGGGTGAATGAAGGGGTGAGGATGCTGAGAACAGTGAAAGATATTCATCATGTATTCTAAGTTTTGTATCTCTGTTATTCCCTTCTCTGACGGTCGTACTCTAATGTCCTCTAAAGTCACTGCACAATGATTTTTCACTACAATTGAGGATAAACAAAATGTACTCATCACATTTTCAGCATATTCCAGTTGAATACTACATCTAATATGGCCGATTAATTGCTTCATCTCATTCCTTTAGATCCATTGATATTTTGCTTCATGAAGTTGTCATTTGCTGTTTCATTTAGGTTAACTCTCCATGTCACTGATTTTTCCTTAAGTTCAAATTACCCAAAATTAAAAGTTTAGCTTCATTCCTGTTAGTAATCGATGTAGTTTCCATACTTGCTGGTTACAATGACATGTTTATCTCATGCTTCTCTCATGAGATTTGGATGTTTTGTAGCGGGTTCTAGATCACTGATACTTGTAGATTTTGAGCCTTTCCAAAGGTGACAAAGAAGATATTTTCAAACGAAATATTATACCAGTCTATTCTTGGATTAGCTATAGACACAGCATGGCTATGAGAACTTTCTGTAATAGAAGTACTGCCTATATTCTCTCTAAATGTATGTTCCTTAAGTTCATCCGTCTTGTTTGTTATCGAGTCTTCATATGTGTTAATTATTGGAAAGTCCACTTTATGGCTTCCCTTTTCTCTAACCTCAAGGTGAAAGGTGTTGGAAGGTAAGTGGAAGAATGGAAGGGAATGTGGGACGAGAAAAAAATCTGGACAAGCGAAACTGAGAGATAGCAATAATGGTATAGGGTGAGGAGTATCAAGTACATTGCAGATATCAGACCTAGGAACAGTATTATGTGGTAGCAGTATCAAAGAAGGGAAGTATCTGGCAGTGGTATTATCAGGTATAAGATTAGGTATACATGGAATATTAAGTGACTGAGTATCAATATCAGGTAATTGGGGGCACGATCTGATAATACAAAAATCAGACAAGGAAAGGGAATATCCGGCAAGGAGAGAACAAAATAGAGTGAAGGTGGGTAGTAAGACGTAGACGGAGGAAGAGGAAGAAAGGAGAAGGATGAAGAAGAGGAGGAGGAGGAGGAGGAGGAGGAAGGAGGATATAGCGTGAGGGTGGAGGCATGGGAGGGAGAAGAGGAGGTAGCCCAGGGCCTCAATCTCTGCAGCATATGACCACCGCCTTCACCTCTGAAATGCGACCCCGCTAGCCAGCACCTCATCCCTCACCCATCTCAGCATCATCACCTACTTCTTCCTCAGGCTCCCCTCGGGAGCTGACCTCCTCAAGGGGGTGTCTAGCGGTAGAGGGGTCACTAGGGGCAGGTCAGGGAAGGCGTGTAGGGGCAAGGGGTGAGGGGAGGTTAACGGGGGTTGTGTGTGCGCATGACTGTTCTGCCCCGGGCCGCCTGGTCGACGGCAGGTGAAGAGCGAGCCACTACAAGCGCACCTACACACGAACGCACACACACACGCGCGTACACACACAAAAACGCGAATATAAACGCACACACAGGAATTAGGCGCCAACGACAGCTGGGAAGGCGGGGCTGAGGAGCTGACGCTAAATCCTGCAAGCATATGTTGACGAGGACGCAGGCGCGCGCGCACATACACACACACACTACATGCACAGTTTCAAATGTAGATATGATATAGCCCAATAGGCTCAGGAGCCTCTACACTAGTTTATTGACGGTTGTTAGGCGGGACCAAAGAGCTGAAGCTCAACCCCTCCCCCCCCCTCCCGCAGTCATAAGTGAGTACACACACACACACACACACACACAAGTGCACACAGAACAGCACATTGTCACACGGTTGTAGTTGCACACGTCGCACACAGCTGTGGAGTGCACACGGTGGCCAGACACGCACATGAGACGGATACACACACATGGGTCACAATCTCAGTCTCCTGAGGGAACCTTGCCTGGCCCGTATTAAGAGTTCTCCCGCACCTCACCTGTTGCACTCTCTCCCTCACCTCCCCCCCTCTCTCTCTCCCTCCCTCCCTCCCTCCCTCCCTCCCTCCCTCCCTCCCTCCCTCCCTCCTTCCTTCCCTCACGCCCACCGTCTGCCTCTCTCAAACCCACCCACCACTAACCCACGTTGACCCACCTTGTCTGCCCACCTTGTCCATCATCTTGCACCTTGCTTGCCCATTTCGACTAACTTTGAACCCACTATGGTCATCCCACCCTGCCCACCCTGCCCCACCTTCCATGCCCACAGTTGCCCAATTTCCCTCTGCCAACTTTTGACCTATTTTGACTCATTCTTGTCCCTGTTTCCCATCCCATCTGAATGGGATGGGGAAAGATGTCATATATACATATTAAAGTATTAAATACATATATGTATATATTATATACGATATATATGTATTAAAGGGAAAGTGATACTCATTAATCCCATTCTCTGCATAGACTTTTGTTGATCTCTTCTCTTTATTCATCTGTGTCTCCTTTCTCCTTCTCATCCTTCTCATCCTTATTCTTACTTATATCCTTTATTCCCCTAATTATCATTTGAAATATTATTTGTATTTACCAATTATTAAAGCACCCTGTTATCTGGAATGTCCACCTGATTTATTTTCTTATTTTTCATTACCCAAAATTGTCCTAATCTTCTTCTTCCTACCCTCGTCCTCCTCCTCCTCCTCCTACCTGCTCCTCCTCCTCCTCTTCCATTCCCCCCCCCCCTTCTCCTCCTCTCCGTCATCCCCTCACAGCCCCCACTCCCTCTGAACGCCTGCTTCCCTGCTGTTGTCTGCTGTTGTCTGGTCGGCTGCTTGTCCTGCTGTTGCCTTTGTTGTTGTTGTTGTTGGTGCTGTTGGTGGTGGTAGGAGTGTTGGAGATGGTTGTGACAATCGTGGTGATAGTGGTAAGTGGTTGTAGTGGTACTAATCGGGATGGTGATAGTGGTGGTGCTAATGACGGTGGTGATAATAATGATGGGATTTTATAGCGGTGTGAATATATGTGACACCATCACGGTGGTGACGGAGATATATTGATGGTGTCAGAGATGAAGCTGTATGAGGGCCAGCTTCGTCGTGCAGCTTCATGAGGCCCTAGACCTTATGAAGATGTATGCATTGATACTCATGTATTACACTTGAGAGGGAACTCGTATACATTTAAGCCAATATGTAGGAATCATGACTACCCAACAAAAGCATACATAATATACTTATGAATACCCAACAAAAGAAATACATAATAAAAAGAAGTAACACATATTAAAGGGAAAGTAATAGCCATTAAAAGGGAAGCAATACTTATTAAATGGTAGGTAATATCTATTAAAAAGGGAAGTAGTAACATCAAAGAGAAAGTAATACTCATTGAAAGGAAAAGTAACACACATTATAAGAGGGGGGAAGTAATGTAATCTTATCAAAAACGAGTTTCGAGATTGTTATAAAAAAATTTGAAAGTTGGGTGAACACAAAATATTCTTTCTGTGAATATGATGAACACGAATGACGTGTTTTTTCCCCCGTTTATATCCGTGAGTGTTTGTTTGCTTGTCTGGTAGATAATTTGATCGGACAGGAAAACCTTGTTTTGATCAAAACCTTGTTTTGATCAAAACCTTGTTTTGAAACCTCACGAAAGAAGTCAAATTTGCCGCACTAAAGCCATAAGTTTAGGGGCATTTTCTTTATATTTCTGGATTTCTTATTGATTAATGAATCGAATTCATACACCAAAATAGATTTATACAATAAGTATTCTTCAGGAACATATACACACACATTCAAACGTTCATACTGACAGAGACGTGCACACACGTGGATACATACAGATGCTAACATATATCTAATATATACATATTGATATAGTGTTATTTACTGATATATGCTGACATATATATGCTATATATTAATATATACTGCTATATATCGATATATATTGCTATATACTGCTTCTTACTCCTATATTCTGATGTATATATTGATAAATACTGATATATAATGCAATATACTGTGATATACTGACACGTACGAGCGCAGAAGACGCATCTAAAACATTATTTCCAAACAAATTATAGTTTTCAGACCGCAATGAAAGTCAAACTCTGTTTTGACGAGTTTGTACTGACGTCAATACTGTATTCCCTGTATTGACGAGGTTTCAGGGGTTCCACCCTGGAACCAGAGAATATATATATATTCCCCTGCCACAATTCGACCCAATTAGCCACCTGTCCCTGCTAGAAAACAGAGTCAAATGGATCATGCAGCTTTGGCATGTCTCTATTAGGGCAAAAATATAAAAAAAAACTTAAATCATGACCTGTTTTTTTTTTCGTCTCCAATAGCCAGTTGGAATCTTGTTGCTGAAGCCTCGGGGAAGATGTGGTCTTGTGGCAGTCTTGGAGCAGTCTTGCAGATGTCTTGCAGATGTTGCATGCTTTGTTGGGGTGGCGGTGGGTCAGTAGTGGCAAGAGGAGGAGCAGCAACAGCTGTTGTTAGCACCAACCAGCTTGTTCTCCGTTTCCAACGTCTCTAAATAGATGTATTAAAACTGCCCGAATCTCACCTGCCTCGAAAGAGAAAACGGGACATCACCTCGACGTCGCGAGCCGCTGGCGTTTTTAGGACATCTATTTTTTGTCCTCAGGGGAAACTATAAGTCAAAATGTGATCTACTTTTCACGAAAACGAGTTTCAGTGACGCCAACATCAGTAGTGACACCGTCAACAAAACGGTGGCAGTATCTCCAACAGGAGGACAACGGTGACAACATCATCATCAACAGTATAAAGTGTGGGGCATCAACAGTATAAAGTGTGGGGCATCAACAGTATAAAGTGTGGGGCATCAACAGTATAAAGTGTGGGGCATCAACAGTATAAAGTGTGGGGCATCAACAGTATAAAGTGTGGGGCACCAACAGTATAAAGTGTGGGGCATCAACAGTATAAAGTGTGGGGCATCAACAGCATAAAGTGTGGGGCATCAACAGTATAAAGTGTGGAGCACCAACAGTATAAAGTGTGGGGCACCAACAGTATAAAGTGTGGAGCAGCAACAGTATAAAGTGTGGGGCATCAACAGTATAAAGTGTGGGGCACCAACAGTATAAAGTGTGGGGCATCAACAGTATAAAGTGTGGGCATCAACAGTGTAAAGTGTGGAGCATCAACAGCATAAAGTGTCACATTACTCCCCACCATTCCATCACCTACCTCCCCATCACCCACCACCCATCACCCACCACCCATCACCCACCACCCATCACCTACCTCCCCATCACCCACCACCCATCACCCACCACCCATCACCCACCACCCATCACCCACCACCCATCACCTACCTCCCCATCACCCACCACCCATCACCCACCACCCATCACCCACCACCCATCACCCACCTCCCCATCACCCACCACCCATCACCCACCTCCCCATCACCCATCACCCACCACCCCATCACCCATCACCCACCACCCATCACCCACCACCCATCACCCACCACCCCATCACCCATCACCCATCACCCACCACCCATCACCCACCACCCATCACTCACCACCCATCACCCACCACCCATCACCCACCACCCATCACCCACCACCCATCACCCACCACCCATCACCCATCACCCACCACCCATCACCCACCACCCATCACCCATCACCCATCACCCATCACCCACCACCCATCACCCACCACCCATCACCCACCACCCATCACCCACCACCCATCACCCACCACCCATCACCCACCACCCATCACCCACCACCCATCACCCACCACCCATCACCCACCACCCATCACCCATCACCCACCACCCATCACCCACCACCCATCACCCATCACCCACCACCCATCACCCACCACCCATCACCCACCACCCATCACCCACCACCCATCACCCACCACCCATCACCCATCACCCACCACCCATCACCCACCACCCATCACCCATCACCCATCACCCACCACCCATCACCCACCACCCATCACCCACCACCCATCACCCACCACCCATCACCCACCACCCATCACCCACCACCCATCACCCACCACCCATCACCCACCACCCATCACCCATCACCCACCACCCATCACCCACCACCCATCACCCATCACCCATCACCCACCACCCACCACCCACCACCCATCACCCACCACCCATCACCCACCACCCATCACCCATCACCCACCACCCATCACCCACCACCCATCACCCACCACCGCCCTGCGTCATCAGCCTTGTACTATGGCATTTCCTGGTGTTGGCCGGGCAGGTGCTCCTGCCGATTCGTGTGTGCGTGCGTTCGTGCTGTCGTGTTTGCCTGTGAATTCATGTGCATTTGCGTGCATTCGTGTGCGTTTATGTGTATATTTGAACGTGTGAGTATGAACGCGTTCGTGTGTACTCACCTAGTTATACACATCTAATTGTGCTTGCGGGGATTAAGCTTCGGCTCTAGGTCCCGCCTCTTAACTGCTAATCAACTGGTGTACAGATTCCTAAGCCTACTGGGATCTATCATATCTACACCTGAAACTGTGTATGGAGTCAGCCTCCACCAGATCACAGCCTATTGCATTCCATTTGTTAACTACTAAGACACTGAAACAATTCTTTCAAATGTCTCTATGGATCATTTGGGTACTACGTTTCCACCTGTTTCCCCTTGTTCGTGTCCCACCCGTGCTGAAGAGTTTGTTGTTGTCTACCCTGTCAATTCCCCTGAGAATTTTGAAGGTGGTTATCATGTCTCACTTTACTCTTCTGTTTTCCAGGGACGTGAGGTTTAGCTCCCTTAGCCTTTCCTCGTAGCTCATACCTCTCAGTTCTGGGACTAGTCTGGTGGCATATTTCTAAATCTTCTCTAACTTTGTCTTGTGTTTTACTAGGAATGGACTCCAGGCTGGAGATGCATATTCCAGGATTGGTCTGACATAAGAGGCATACAAAGTCCTGAACGATTCCTTACACAAGTTTCTAATGGCAGTTCTTATGTTGGCCAATCCAGCAAATGTCGCTAGATTGTGTCATGTGAAGCCCACATCAAAATGTCTTTTGATGTGGGCTTCTGGGGACAGGTTCAGTGTGATATCAACCCCCAGATCCTTCTCCGTATTTGATTCTTGCAGGATTTCACCTCCCGGAAGGTACCTTGTGTTCAGCCTTCTGCTCCCTAATTTCTTTACTTTATACTTTCCTGAGTTGAACTTTAGTAGCCATTTCCTAGACCATTCATCCAGTTTGTCCAGGTCGTCCTGTAGTCTCTGTCTATCTTCATCTGTATTGATTCTTGCGTCATCAGCAAATATGGTAGAAATGAGTTTATTCCCTCTGGAAGATCGTTTACATATATTAGAGGATGAGTCCAAGTACAGAGACTCGTGGGACCCGCTGATGACATCTCGCCACTCTGATGTCTCCCCCCCTCACAGTTACTCGCTGTTTCCTGTTGCTTAGATACTCCCGTATCCACTGGAGTACCTTTCCTTTTACTTCTGGTTGTTGCTCCAATTTTTGTAACAGCCTTTTATGGGGTACTGTATCAAAGGCTTTCTGACAGTCCAAGAAAATGTAGTCTGCCTACCCTTATCGTTCTTGCCTAATTTTTGTTGCTTGGTTATAAAATTCTATTAAGCCTGTGAGGCACAATTTACCAATTTTCCCAATTTATGATTTGAGTGAGTGCATTTGAGCGCGTGTGCGCGCATTTGAGCGCTGGTGCGCACGTGTGCATGTTTAGAACGTGTACTATTAATAATGATTCAATTGTCATCTGTTTAATTATCCCATTTTATTATTTATTTATCCGTGTTTTATTGTTTTTGTTGATTCAATTATTACCGTGCTGATCTCTCTTATTTAGCTTTTATTACTATTATTAGTGGTAGTGGCGGTGGTTGTGGTAGAGGCAGTAGTGGTGGTAGTGATAGTGGCAGTAGTAGGGGTAGTGATAGTAGTACTGGTAGTGGCTGTAGTAGAGGTAGTGGTAGTAGTAATGGTTGTGGTAGTGGCAGTAATTGTGGTAGTAGAAATGGTGGTAGTTGTAGTAATTGCAGTATGCGTATCGGTAGTAGTGAAAATAGAGCCAGTAGTATTAGCAGTAGCAATTACAGTAGTGATAAAAGAAGCAAGTTGTATACATTAGTCATTGAAATACCTTTAAAACTCATTCTTTTTGCTCTCTCTCTCTCTCTCTCTCTCTCTCTCTCTCTCTCTCTCTCTCTCTCTCTCTCTCTCTCTCTCTCTCTCTCTCTCTCTCTCTCTCTCTCACTCTCTCTCTCTATCTCTCTCACTCTCTCTCTCTATCTCTCTCTCTCTCTCTCTCTCTCTCTCTCTCTCTCTCTCTCTCTCTCTCTCTCTCTCTCTCTCTCTCTCTCTCTCTCTCTCTCTCTCTCTCTCACCTCTGCCCAGTGTCCACTCCCTCTCCCCCCTACCTAGTCAGGCTGACCACCGCCTCCAAGCTCTGCACCTGTCTATTAAATGCTCAGCAAGAGAGGCGTAACCCATTTACTCTTCACCAAGACGATCTTTCACTACTGTACTCTTCGTATATTTATATATTCTGTTCTTGACATCAATTCTTCGTAATTATATTCTGTTTGATTTTAACAATACACTGTGTATGATGAATCGAGGATGTGTTTGGTGTATGTTTGTGAGTGTATGTGACGTTTAGAGCTAGTGTTTTTTTTCAGTGGGTTACGCCTATTTTGCGTGTAGCCGCTGTGGTAGCAGCATCCCCTTCCCGTTCCGTGTGATGCACAGGTGAGGCTGTGTGTGTGTGTGTGTGTGTGTGTGTGTGTGTGTATGTGTGTGTGTGTGTGTGTGTGTGTGTGTGTGTGTGTGTGTGTGTGTGTGTGTGTGTGTGTGTGTGTGTGTGTGTGTGTAGATGAGCTTGTAGGGTCGAGATAGGCTTCTACCTTGCTTCTCTCTGTTATATATAAGGGGCTCAATATATTCAAATATATATTGAATTCGATCTAGATAAATATAGACTCAGAAAAGACCTGGGTAAAAACTGGTTTGGAAATAGATTTGTTGATTTTTTTGGAACAAAGTTGCGTGAGTTCGTTGGATTGTTTCAAGCGGAGTTTGAAACAATCTCTCTCTCTCTCTCTCTCTCTCTCTCTCTCTCTCTCTCTCTCTCTCTCTCTCTCTCTCTCTCTCTCTCTCTCTCTCTCTCTCTCTCTCTCTCTCTCTTTTTCTCTCTCTTTCCCCAGAACCAAATATATTTTCCCAAACACAGTCTACATGTGCTCTATGGACCCCAGACACGCAAACACATTTTGAACAGTGAACTCCCAACAAGTTTAGAGTTTGAAAAGGTTTCCTGGGCTTTAAAAAGACCATTGAGGGCCTCCTTGCTCTGTTAAAGCACACTATTCACGACGGGGCCCCTCCACTTCTCGTTTTCTATTGACGCTCCACGACAACGTAAGTGACAGGTGGTGGCCGGCGACCATGTGTGAGACACCCCCTACCTCCTCCTCCTTGGCTACCACTCCCACACCACCACAACCACGACCATCATCATAACTATCACCAAGGCCTGGCCTGGCACCAAGCCACTCATGGACACCAAGCCACACTTGGGTACCAAGCCACACTTGGGTACCAAGCCACTCATGGGTACCAAGCCACACTTGGGTACCAAACCAGACCGGAGAGCAATCCGGTCTTGTACTGTCGGGTGTTCTGAGAGGCGGTGTCCACGTGCCTGTCTGTTCTGATGTTCATCCTAGCGAACACAATGATCCTTGTTCCTCTTTATAATCACTCTATTCATCTCTCTCTCTCTCTCTCTCTCTCTCTCTCTCTCTCTCTCTCTCTCTCTCTCTCTCTCTCTCTCTCTCTCTCTCTCTCTCTCTCTCCTCGAAGTGTAAATTATGTACCATTATCCTCTATAGTAAATATCTGTAAACAGGTGATGGTTGGGTATCAAATTGTTATTGCGTTATATACTGTATAATTTATAGACATTATATGTTGTAATTGTTATTGCTTTATACGTAATGCATTATTTTATACACCTCATGTATGTGATTATTTGTGATATGCTACGTATTTTATCACTGTTCCATTTAAGTACTATACTTTTGAGATGAGAAACCCATGCTCAAAGTACTCTCGCTTCACTTTCTCATAAACTAGAGCCTGGAGTTCCCTACACTATTCCCTACACTGTCCAATACACTACTATTCCTTATAGTGTCATCTACACTATTCACTACACTGTCTTTTACACTACTATTCCTTATAGTGTCATCTACACTACTCACTATATTGTCATTTACACCTCTATTCTTCATTCTTCTATTCGTTTACACTTCTATTCTTGTACTCCCTTACAATTTTTCATTATATCCTGTTATAATTACTGTGTGTTAGGCCTTATTAGCTCTCTCTATTAACCATATATCTATTTTGTCTTTGGGTTCCTCTTTATTAATCTCCTGTTTAGCTGTCTCTCTTTTCGTTGTTTGAACTACAATTGCTGGAACCGGTTTAGTTAAGTAGTGAAACCAATTAGGTTATTCAGTGCCTTGTTTTCCCTTAGAATACGATACGCCAATCGTTTTTCATACAGTTTTACGATACCCAGTGGTATCGCTTTAACTAGGGATCGAACCTGGGTCCTCTCGCTGGTGAGGCGAGTGCCCTAACCACTACGTTATAGGGTACCCTTGTTTGTTTACAAGGAATGGTCCTTTTGGAATGATGCAATTTCTACTCTATTAGTTGTGTATTTACTGATTTTTTATTTTTATTTTTTTACAGTTCGGAAACGTTTGTGTACATCCTTTCAAATTATTCATGTCTATTTCATCTCCATTTGTTTTTTAGAGAGATTTTCCTCTTCATTTATTATAGTTCTTTGTATGTCTTGTACTTCGATGTTCCTATTGTCTTCCTTAAGTTGTTTAACCTGCTTCCCATTTTCTTTCTTAGTTTTTCTTTATTTCTCATTTTTAATTCCCAAATCTGGTTTTCTTTCAATCTACAGATATTATTTGCACCGTCTATTGACCAATAAATGTGAAGGAGAGGGAGGGGACGGAGAGAAGGAATAAAAGGAGGGATATTAGAGCGGGAAGGAAGAAGAAATAACGAAGGAAGATGAGGGAGAATAGGATAGAATAGAAAGAGGGATAGAAGAACGGAGGGGGGTGATTGGGTTCAGGGTCCGGGTTGGGAGCCAGCAGGTGCAGGAGTGGGCACCTTGCCCACCTGCCTGTCGTGGCGGACACTCACCGTCGCCCACTACCTACGGCAAAATTTCCTGATCTTCAAGGTTGCATGGAGGAGGTAGACACAGGCCCTCCGGTCGCTTACTCAGAACGGCGAGTCAGGACGTCCTCCCGAAGGGTTCAGGAGAGGAATTGGGTGGCCTCTTGACCCAGTCAAGAGTGCGTTTAGTGGACACACACA
Organism: Procambarus clarkii; assembly: GCF_040958095.1. Classification (NCBI taxonomy): domain Eukaryota; kingdom Metazoa; phylum Arthropoda; class Malacostraca; order Decapoda; family Cambaridae; genus Procambarus; species Procambarus clarkii. The sequence goes on from NC_091174.1 coordinate 5,820,291, forward strand.
CACACACACACACACACACACACACACACACACACACACACACACACACACACACACACACACACACTCACACACACACACAGACGTTGTATCGACAAATTTAACAATCTAGTCTCGAAGCCTTAACATCAAAACGAGCCACATCCGAGCCATAGGGCCAAGTCTGGCTCAAACGCCAGCGTCTTCCTTCCTTGGGAAGTGCAAGCATTCTTGGGAGTGGGGGATTTTTGCTTGTATTACAGAGTAATGTTTCTTATAATAGGGCTATGGGAATGGTGGTATGGCGAAGATGGTGATATAGTAAAAGTGGTGGTATGGTGAAGATGGTGGTATGGTGAAAGTGGCAGTACAGTCAAAGTGGAGGTCTTAAATAATTCAAGGAGCATCGGTCTCCACTCTTGCCTGGAAGTATCTCTGATGGATCTAACAAATCCCTTGTAGGCAACAATTCATCAACAAATCAATTCTACTTAGAAGCTGATGTTTCCCTACGTCCTTGTCAGCTCTCTATACCCTCTACAGCCTCTATTAGCATTGAATGTAGTGTTTGTTGTAGTAAATGAGGTAGAAATAATCGTATACTTATGAAACATGGCAGCAGCGGTAAGTTCAAACGTCTTGTTTTAGGCCCTTATCTCAATATTCAGTTCAGTGAAATTAATAGCAATAGGCGCAAGTTGTCACTTAGTCAATCAGCTAATCATCCTGGTTGTTATTCATCCAGCCACCTAATCAACCAGGCAGTCAACACCCAGGATGCTAATCAACCAGGCAATCAGCTGGCTTGCTGATTACCTGGTTGATTAGCTAGCTGGTTGATTAGCTGTTGAAGTTGATCAGCTCATCAACCAGAGTCAATTATCCAGACAGCTAGTCAATCGTCTAGCCAACAGGATGATCAAGCCAACAGGATGATCAAGCCAACAGGATGATCAACCATCCAGTCAGTCAACCCAACTACACTTTCACTTATGCAGTTAGGCAACCGACCAGTCACTTATGCACTCAGTCTTTTAATCAGTCAAGCAGCTGATTAATAATTCAGTCAGGTAACCAGATTGCCAATCCGTCAGCCAATCGCGTAATCTACCAGTCAGTCAGTCATTCAGACAGCCACCTAGACACACCCTCCACCCTCCATGCCAGACGCCAGCAAAGGAGTGTGCAAGTCAAACAACTAACTACCTAGGTAATTAACCTACTAGCCACCTAGTTAATTAACTAGTCATGCATCCACCTAATTAGACCTGTTACCACCTAACTAGCAACCAAAGCACCCAATTACAAATCTTACTCACTTAGCCAGCTACACTTGCTATAGCCAGCTGACCACCTAATTAGCCAGATAGATGCCAAACATCTTTCACGCTGTTCCGTCACCCATTCACTTACCCAACCATCTAACCGCACAATCTGACACTTATCTAGTCACGCAGCCACCTACCAACTTAACCGTCACCTAGTCTGTCACCTAGCTAACCACCCAGCCGAAAGCCTTTAGCCAGTCACCTAGTGGACCATCTGTTCTGAAATCGAATCATTTAGTCATCCAACTACCTCATTTGCCAACCAAAATTATACCCTTAAACGGCCACTTGTCGGACCTTCAAACGGGCATCTTCTAAAAGCCAATCTCTCACAATTCCTAATCCTTTTGTGGTGAGAGTAAAATATTGAAGCATTTAATTTTATGTATCCCTAAATGTCTCAATACATTTTAACAATTTATTTTTGGTTACACCAATTATACTTAGTAATCTGCATTTTTTATGGGTCAATGAGAATTCTTGTGAGTTTCTTGTTCGCGCGTCTAAAACATTGTTAGAAGAAAAACTGGATTATTTGATAAATCAACATTTTGAATTAACTGGGATTCGATATTTTACGCGAATCATTTCGGAGAATCTCGTGTCTAGACAAGGCGTTTGGCAGACCTGATGCTACTTACAATTTATCACGTAAGAAATATGGTTATTTTAATAGCAATCCCATTTCCCTTCCTGGATACAATGTGTTACAAATACTTTATTGCATCGTAACTCGTGTGTATTGTGAAGGTATTGTTCTATGTTTGGTCGTGTGAGTGTTAGGAATGCCAGAGCATGAGTTTCATGCCCTTGTCGGTATTCTGTCCATTGTGTACTCACCTATTTGTGTCTGCAGGATCGAACATTGGATCCCGCCTTTCGAGCCATCGGTTGCTTACAGCAATGACTCTGGTCCTATTTCCCTATCATATCTAGTTTTAAAATTATGAATAGAATTTGCTTCCACAACCTGCTCCTTAAGTGCATTCCATTTTCCCACTACTCTCACGCTAAAAGAAAACTTCCTACCATCTCTGTGACTCATCTGAGTTTCCAGCTTCCACCCATGTCCCCTCGTTCTGTTACTATTCCGTGTGAACATTTCGTCTATGTCCACTCTGTCAATCCCTCTGAGTATTTTATACGCTCCTATCATATCCATATATATGACAGAGGTTTTACCAAGACTTGAGTGCTCGAGGATTGGACGTATCCGGACTGGGGTACTGGGTCAGTGAGCCAGTAGTGGTGGTGACCTTGATGCTACACTGTCACAGACACGGCCCAGTGCACCTCGCAGGTGTGTACTCACCGAGTTGTTATACTCACCTAGTTGTTATACTCACCTAGTTGTTATACTCGCCTAGTTGTTATACTCGCCTAGTTATGCTTGCGGGGGTTGAGTTTGGATTTTTGGTCCCGTCTCTCAACTGTCAATCAACTGGTGTACAGATTCCTGAGCCTACTGGGCTCTATCATATCTACATTTGAAACTTTATATGGAGTCAGCCTCCACCACATCACTGTTTAATGCATTCCATTTGTTAACTACTCTGACACTGAAAACAATTCGTTCTAAAGTGTCTGGCTCGTTTGGGTACTACGTTTCCACCTGAGTCCCCTTGTTCGTGTTCCACCCGTGCTAAATAGTTTGTCTTTGTCCACCCTGTCAATTCGCCTGAGAAATTTGTAGGTAGTTATCATGTCTCCCCTTACTCTTCTGTTTTCCACACACTCCTTACTCTTCTGATACACACACACACACAAAAGTATTTGTGTGTGTGTGTGTACTCACCTAATTGTACTCACCTAATTGTGCTTGCGGGGGTTGAGCTCTGGCTCTTTGGTCCCGCCTCTCAACCGTCAATCAACTGGTGTACAGATCACACATCACACACATTGTACACATCAACTGGTGTGTGTGTGTGTGTGTGTGTGTGTGTGTGTGTGTGTGTGTGTGTGTGTGTGTGTGTACTCACCTATTTGTGCTTGCAGGATCGAGCATTGGCTCTTGGATCGGCGTGTGTGTGTGTGTGTGTGTGTGTGTGTGTGTGTGTGTGTGTGTGTGTGTGTGTGTGTGTGTGTGTGTGTGTGTGCCTATGAGTTTGCCTATGTGTCTTTCTTTCTAGCTTTCTGTCTGTTTGTTCAAGCACTCAGGTAATTAGAGACGCGAGAGAAAGACTTCGCTCTGTTTCTGATGGTTCGGGATACGAGAATATTGATAGGTATAGTTTACCACTTGAAGGGTATGATGTGCCTTTCTGATAGGCTTCCCAATGAGTGTGGAGTACCCAGTACTACCTGATAGGATCAGTACACCTTTTAATGGGTATGCTGTTCCTGTCAATGGGATTAGATTACCTCGTAATGACCTTGGCGTAAACAGCACGAGATCACATATGAAGGCCAAGTTGTCGTTCCTCGCGCCTACTAAATATGTTCTTTGGAATGCACCAGAGAATATAATTGTCTCAACATAGCGGTTAAAGAACATTGAATCTTAAACTAAATTATTGATGTATGTTCCAGCGAATACAAATGATTTCTTACGTGAGAATATGCTTGTGTGACGTTGGTCTGTGACGCAAGTCACCTTCCACTTGGTCTGTGACGCAAGTCACCTTCCAGTTGGTCTGTGAAGCAAGTGACCTTCCAGTTGGTCTGTGAAGCAAGTCACCTCCCACTTGGTCTGTGACGCAAGTCATTTTCCAGTTGGTCTGTGACTCAAGTCACCTTCCAGTTGGTCTGTGAAGCAAGTCATTTTTCCAGTTGGTCTGTGACGCAAGTGACCTTCCAGTTGGTCTGTGACGCAAGTGACCTTCCAGTTGGTCTGTGACGCAAGTGACCTTCCAGTTGGTCTGTGACGCAAGTGACCTTCCAGTTGGTCTGTGACGCAAGTGACCTTCCAGTTGGCCTGTGACGCAAGTCACCTTCCAGTTGGTCTGTAACGCAAGTCACCTTCCAGTTGGTCTGTGACGCAAGTCACCTCCCACTTGGTCTGTGACGCAAGTCATTTTCCAGTTGGTCTGTGACTCAAGTCACCTTCCAGTTGGTCTGTGAAGCAAGTCATTTTTCCAGTTGGTCTGTGACGCAAGTGACCTTCCAGTTGGTCTGTGACGCAAGTGACCTTCCAGTTGGTCTGTGACGCAAGTGACCTTCCAGTTGGTCTGTGACGCAAGTGACCTTCCAGTTGGTCTGTGACGCAAGTCACCTCCCAGTTGGCCTGTGACGCAAGTCACCTTCCAGTTGGTCTGTAACGCAAGTCACCTTCCAGTTGGTCTGTGACGCAAGTCACCTCCCAGTTGGCCTGTGACGCAAGTCACCTTCCAGTTGGCCTGTGACGCAAGTCACCTTCCAGTTGGTCTGTGACGCAAGTCATTTTCCAGTTGGTCTGTAACGCAAGTCACCTTCCAGTTGGCCTGTGACGCAAGTCACCTCCCAGTTGGTCTGTGACGCAAGTCACCTTCCAGTTGGTCTGTGACGCAAGTCACCTCCCAGTTGGCCTGTGACGCAAGTCACCTTCCAGTTGGTCTGTAACGCAAGTCACCTTCCAGTTGGTCTGTGACGCAAGTCACCTCCCAGTTGGCCTGTGACGCAAGTCACCTTCCAGTTGGCCTGTGACGCAAGTCACCTCCCAGTTGGTCTGTGACGCAAGTCACCTTCCAGTTGGTCTGTGACGCAAGTCACCTCCCAGTTGGCCTGTGACGCAAGTCGCCTTCCAGTTGGTCTGTGACGCAAGTCACCTTCCAGTTGGTCTGTGACGCAAGTCACCTTCCAGTTGGCCTGTGACGCAAGTCACCTTCCAGTTGGCCTGTGACGCAAGTCACCTTCCAGTTGGCCTGTGACGCAAGTCACCTCCCAGTTGGTCTGTGACGCAAGTCACCTCCCAGTTGGTCTGTGACGCAAGTCACCTTCCAGTTGGTCTGTGACGCAAGTCACCTCCCAGTTGGTCTGTGACGCAAGTTACCTCCCACTAGCAGAATTACTTAATGTTAATGAGCGTCGGATAAGTTTCTTGATAAAGTTGCTTTAAAAAGATGAATAAACATTAGTTAAAAGAGAAGCACCTGCCATGTGTAAATTGTATTCCTGTGCACTCACTTAGTTGTGCTTGCTGGGGGGGGGCTGAGCTTCAGCTCTTAGCCCCCCCCCCTCTTCCTCCTCTCAACCTGCTAGTGTACATGTTCTCGAGAATACTAAGTTCGTCAGATCAACATATTAAGCTATGTATGGAGTTCCTCTCAGGATATACTAAATCAACTCCTAGAGAAGCTCAGGAACGCTTTACTGAACCT
>NC_091174.1:5830892-5848392 GCF_040958095.1 Procambarus clarkii
GAGACATAATTTATCTCTAAGACAGACTATAAAACAACTAAACTATCAAACGGCTATAAAACGTTCCTTACACTAGTAGGCAGACCTTAGGACTCACTATAAGATGACCTTACGATACACAGTAAGACAAACAAACATATAAGATGTTATAGGGTAAAGGATACACGTGCGCACATATAAGGCAGATGACCTGATGGTAATTGCTACCATTAAATTTTGTTGATGTTTCTGGATCCAAAACATCTGTCTGACCTCCACAGGTGTTGCTCACGGCACCTGTACACTCCTCTTACCCCCTACTTCACTACTCTCCACCCACCACATTACGCTCCATCCCCCTCCATCATCCTCCATTCCTCCATTTCCTACGACTTCCTCCACTACACCATCAGCCACCACAGCAACAACCACCACAACAACAGCCACCACAACAACAACCACCACAACAACAACCACCACAGCAACAACCACCACAACAACAACCACCACAACAACAGCCACCACAACAACAACCACCACAACAACAACCACCACAGCAACAACCACCACAACAACAACCACCACAACAACAGCCACCACAACAACAACCACCACAACAACAACCACCACAACAACAACCACCACAGCAACAGCCACCACAGCAACAGCCACCACAGCAACAACCACCACAGCAACAACCACCACAGCAACAACCACCACAACAACAACCACCACAACAACAGCCACCACAGCAACAGCCACCACAGCAACAGCCACCACAGCAACAGCCACCACAACAACAACCACCACAACAACAACCACCACAACAACAGCCACCACAACAACAGCCACCACAACAACAACCACCACAACAACAGCCACCACAGCAACAGCCACCACAGCAACAACCACCACAACAACAACCACCACAACAACAGCCACCACAGCAACAGCCACCACAGCAACAACCACCACAACAACAACCACCACAACAACAGCCACCACAGCAACAACCACCACAACAACAACCACCACAGCAACAACCACCACAACAACAACCACCACAACAACAGCCACCACAACAACAACCACCACAACAACAACCACCACAACAACAACCACCACAGCAACAGCCACCACAGCAACAGCCACCACAGCAACAACCACCACAGCAACAACCACCACAGCAACAACCACCACAACAACAACCACCACAACAACAGCCACCACAGCAACAGCCACCACAGCAACAGCCACCACAGCAACAGCCACCACAACAACAGCCACCACAACAACAACCACCACAACAACAGCCACCACAGCAACAACCACCACAACAACAACCACCACAACAACAACCACCACAGCAACAACCACCACAACAACAACCACCACAACAACAGCCACCACAGCAACAACCACCACAACAACAACCACCACAACAACAGCCACCACAACAACAACCACCACAACAACAGCCACCACAACAACAGCCACCACAACAACAACCACCACAACAACAGCCACCACAGCAACAACCACCACAACAACAACCACCACAACAACAGCCACCACAACAACAACCACCACAACAACAGCCACCACAGCAACAGCCACCACAGCAACAACCACCACAACAACAACCACCACAACAACAGCCACCACAGCAACAACCACCACAACAACAACCACCACAGCAACAACCACCACAACAACAACCACCACAACAACAGCCACCACAGCAACAACCACCACAACAACAACCACCACAACAACAACCACCACAACAACAACCACCACAACAACAGCCACCACAACAACAACCACCACAGCATCAGCCACCACAGCATCAGCCACCACAGCATCAGCCACCACAGCAACAGCCACCACAGCATCAGCCACCACAGCATCAGCCACCACAGCAACAGCCACCACAGCATCAGCCAATATATTAACATAAACTACAGCAATAGCCACTTCAACACCAGCCACCACAACAAGAGCCACCATAGCAACATTCACTATAACAATAACAACAACCATCGCTTCAACCACCCTTCTACAACCACCACCGCTACAACAAGGTATATCCAACACCACCACCACAGCTGCTACAACCATCACAACAACTCTCAACACCTCCCACGACCATGGCAGCCAGATGCAGAGCCGGATGCCAGGCACCTGTCACAGCTGTCAGTGGCATTAGGTGCGTCCGGCACTATTCACCGTCCAAGTCACAGATGCTTCTCCACACCTGTGATCCATAAGACACACCTGTCCATGCTTTTCCTCCGAACACTTGTATCTGTCTCTACCTGAATTTGTGTCTGCTTCTGATTATGTGCCTGTATTTCTGGCTGTAGTTTTTGGGCACCTCTGTCAATATTTGCACGTATTGCTGTATGGTTCTCTGTGTTCCTTCTTGAATCTTTATTTGCATCTGTAACTACTCCCCCTTTCTCCCCCCCCCCTTTTTAACATCTGGCCTCAAACTTGAAACTTACAGATATCCTTCTTAAAAATATAGCTACTCCTAGGCAATATTGACTGAAGTCAACCTGATAGGCCTGTCATAGAGGCATCTAGAGTACACATTTATCATAGTATTTAATTGTTGGCATGTGTACATTATTTATTTATTGTGCATGTGGAAAATATACCTACAAGAATGTTTAACTGTTTTTCTGTGTATCGAAAGTTCAGAGTTAGACACTTGGGTTAGCCTCACGCAAATCTGCATGAGGAATGGTCTGGGGTATGGGATGAACATTGGCTGGTCGGCATAGGCCTATGTAAAATTATTTACGAAATATTTCAAATTATTGAGATCCGCCCCCGCCCATCCGATTTTCATAGTCAAGTGTGAAATGTGGGTTGTGATGCCCCAAGAATGCATCGTGAGGGCAAATAAAATTTTATCTTGTGTTGATGATGATATCCTCATAATGCACCCAGAGTCTGTCAGTGCAGACTACTGATCACATTACTCTGCATGACTAACCATCCTGTGTGATGGGGATTTTTAGTACAACGTAGCTAGCTTTTTGACACATTGCACTCCCCTTCATATAGTCTAGGATAGCTGCAAAAATGCACATGTACCTAATATATTAATAAAAAAAAATCTGATCCATAGTAGAGCATAATGAGGAAAAGTTGTGCAAAGTACGCGAACAAGGGGACACAGGTGGAAACTCAGTACCCAAATGAGCCACAGGGACGTTAGAAAGATTTTTTTCAGTGTCAGAGTAGTTAACAAGGGGAATGCATATGGCAATGAAGTGGTGGAGGCAGACTCCACACACACAGCTTCAAGTGTAGATATGATAGAGCCCAATAGGCTCAGGAATCTGTACACCAGTTAATTGACGGTTAAGAGGCGGGACCAAACAGCCACAGCCACAGCTCAACCCCCGCAAACACATCTAGGTGAGTACAACTGGGTGAGTACACACACTTAACGAGGCGACTAAGTACTTGATACTATTCTTTCCCTGTACCAGATCCCTGTACCAGATCCCTGTACCAGATCCCTGTACCCGTTCCCCGTACCAGTTCCCTGTAAGTGACGGTTTGGACATTTTAATTTAAGATGAGATTAGTTTTGAGAAAAATGTGCAGCAACATATTTCCTTTGCGATGAAATGCGTATTTCCAACACGAGAAAAGATGGTGCGCAAATTGACTCTGACGTCAGTTCCGTCGTTACATCACGTGATGCATCTTAGACATTAGTAATTAATCCGTGAAGGAACAATTTTAATGTGCATAAACTTCCTCGTGATTAAAAAATAAATAAAAAACTCAAAAAGAAAACAAGAGGCCTGGTCGAGGACCGGGCCACGAGGACGCTAAGCCTCGAAATCATCTCAAGATAATCGAACCCGGAACCTCAGGACTACGAATCCGAAACGCTGTCCACTCAGCTGTCAGGGGCCCCTCATTATAATTATGTTGACATAAAACGGTGTGTAACTGAAACCCGAAATATTTAGTTAATATTTATCGAAATTTATTTATATACATTAGAATGTCTGTCTGTCTTTCCACGGTTGGTCGCCAGACGATCGGGGCTAGACTCATCCAACTTTTTACCTTGATTCCTGCTGTGTACGTGCCCAACATGGTCGGGTCAGGGTTGGCATGAGAGAGAGAGAGAGAGAAGGAATAGGAACGTGAGGAGAAAGGAAAGAAAGGGGAGGGGGCTGGGAGTCAGACCCCGGCATACCAGGTACCCCCTTCAAGTATATAATTTGCATACGTGAGTTACTGTGTGTATATATAAGTATGCAGACGAATTGGTATACTAATGTGCTTTTATTCGTTCGTGTTCATGTAGGTGTGCATTGATAAACAAATACACCTGTGTCTCGTCCGACGACAAATACACAAACGACGTGTCACGTTTTTACTTCCATACAGCTGTAGGAGCTTTAAAAGGTTGCAACGCAAGGAGGAGAGAGAGAGAGAGAGAGAGAGAGAGAGAGAGAGAGAGAGAGAGAGAGAGAGAGAGAGAGAGAGAGAGAGAGAGAGAGAGAGAGAGAGACTAACAAATAACAAATAATCCATATCCTGAAACCACAAAGCACTGAGGCACTGAGGACGAACACAGGTACAACTGCTAGTCACATCTGTCCTGGAAGGCCCTAATCTTGTCTACACCTGTGCCAAGACCTTCCAACATCTGTGTGTCACCGTGTTGCCAGGGCGCATTTGCTACTCCCTCCCCTACACCCCCCACCAGCTTTCCCCAACACCTGCTCTCTTCGTTTCCCCTGCTTCCCAACACACCTGCTACCTCACCTACATTGAGAACAGCGCAAGATTGTGAGTTATGTATTTATGTGTAGGGTGTTGAAAGGTTAACAAGATGTACGTTAATGGAATTGAGTGAATTGTGCCCCTCGTCTCTCTCTCTCTCTCTCTCTCTCTCTCTCTCTCTCTCTCTCTCTCTCTCTCTCTCTCTCTCTCTCTCTCTCTCTCTCTCTCTCTCTCTCTCTCTCTCTCTTACACACACTCACAGTCACTGTCACACTCACACTCACACTCACACTCACACACTCAAACGAGAATGTGAACTAAACTTTCCAGATTAAGCTAGAGTGTCCTGAAGTTGAGAAAGGTACAGAAACAAACACTAGCACCATCAAGTAAATTAACAAATGCAGCCAAACAAACAATACAGGTGTCTTTTAGACAAGGACAGGTTGTAACAGAGCAGTTGTCTTCAACACTTGTACAACAGGTGTACCCCTGTTATAGTCACGTGCACCTGTCTGCACAGCTGCACATAAAGGAGTCATAGGGATTTCGGTTACACGACAATGCGTATACGCCTCTTCATTATCAAAACAAACCTGATCAGGCCCATTTAGAGGCCTGACTAATCCGGATCCGGATTGATCATGCTTCTAATAAATTCTAGACATAACCAATCAGGATCAGGCAATAATATAAATCGGACCAATCAGGATCATCCAAACTCTGTAAACCTGAGCAATCATCATCAATATTTTTTTAAAATTGGAGCAATCAGGATATGGCAAATTAATAACCTTGTTCTTAACTTTTACACCTGAAACGCCTAAACTTGTAGAATACGCAATAAAGTTCGGATCAACCACAGCCGTACCGAATGAATATCACGTTCAAGAGGTTCAGATTTTGCAAACATTCGGATTAGACGTTGTGCAAGAACAATGTAGTTTATGATAACTCGCAAGAACAGAGGTCATGGACTGTAGATAAATTCGAGTTAATTGATAGAGGGGTAAAACTAGCATGTTTAAAGTGACGAATAATCGTTATCAAGTGATCAAGGTTTAAGTCATCGTCGGCATGTGATCAAAGTTCAAGTTGTAGTGGTCAAGTGCCTCGTAGCCTGGTGGATAGCGCGCAGGACTCGTAATTCTGTGGCGCGGGTTCGATTCCCGCACGAGGCAGAAACCAATGGGCAAAGTTTCTTTCACCCTGAATGCCCCTGTTACCTAGCAGTAAATAGGTACCTGGGTGTTAGTCAGCTGTCACGGGCTGCTTCCTGGGGGTGGAGGCCTGGTCAAGGACCGGGCCGCGGGGACACTAAAGCCCCGAAATCAACTCAAGATAACCTCAAGAAGTGATGAAGAGTCGTACACAGTTACAGCCCCGCTCCTGTGCCGGGTAAGTCCACTACGGGCTCACTATAGCCCGTGCTACTTGCAACTTTTTGTTCCGAGTAGTTGAATCTAAAACAACAACGACGATCAAAGGTCAAGTCATCGTGGTCAAGAGTTTGGTAAGTTTTGTTGCCAGGGGGTCAACCCATCGTGGTCAAGGAGTAAGGGCATCCGGATGAAGGGGTCAAGTGACCCTGATCTCAGGTTCATTTGCATCATGTGGTACCGAAAAAGTCTCGTTCAGTGAATATTTCATATCCAGCAAATAGTTCACGGACTGTGAAAAAATCGTTCCGCCTCACTGATTCGTTATTAATTTTAAATCGTAGCACGATAGTTTCTAACTTTAAAACCATTCAATAAAACTGTATTAACCTTTGAACAAACAACTGAAGAGAAAACGTCATAAGTGGTAACTAGAGCAATATAGAGTAATAACAGAACCCTTCAGGGCTCATTACTTGGACCTCAATCATGTCACTAATGTGTTAATTGTTCCTAGAGCACCTCAAGGTGGAATTCTTGAACCTATTCTCTTTATATTATACATATATAATGTGAGAAAATTGGTTGTAGCAATTACCAATTCGATAAAATCTTCGGTTGGAGAGGTTTGTTTGGGTTTAAACTGTTATATGATAGAGGTATGGAATTCTATTTGGGAAAATGATGCAATAAAGGCAGGTGTTAACTGGGAGAAGGTATAAATGAAAGGAACAGGGACGAATATGAAATTATATTCATATAATTACTTGAGCCTAGAGAGTCTTGGTATAAAGCAATCTCGGTATTTGATTACAGGAGAAACGAAGAGAAAATTATGAGAAAGCGATAAGTATAACTATATAGAATATGGAAGGAATACGAGGACAGGACAGAAGCTGGGATAGTAGGATGGATTCTCAACCACTTAGACCATAGAGGGATCGAACGACGACCTTCAATAAACGTGAGGTGCCGCTGTACCAACCAGCCAAAATACCTGGATCACTGGGGAGCAGAGGCAAGGGTTCATCGCTCGATTTAACAATTAATGAACTAAACGTAACATGCAGAGAACAGCAGGGAAATAATTCAATTGAACACGCGGCTTCAAAGATGAAGTATAGCGTAGCTAGACACCTGATGGTACTTCTCTAATGGGTTATACACTGGGGGTGTAGAATACAGCAATGGCAGGAACAGTAGCAGTATCAGCAGCATCAGCAGCATCAACAGCAGCATCAACAGCAGCATCAACAGCAGCATCAACAGCAGCATCAGCATCAACTCAGGCAGGGCCGTGAGGTGGTTCATCTCATACTCTGATGAATGTCGTTGCTCCTTGCCGGTTACTTTGCCAGGTGCTAGATGGGGCAGCCAGACGGTAGACAGGGAGGGGGCGTGCAGCCAGACGGTAGACGACAGGGAGGGGGCGTGCAGCCAGACGGTAGACAGGGAGGGGGCGTGCAGCCAGACGGTAGACGACAGGGAGGGGGCGTGCAGCCAGACGGTAGACAGGGAGGGGGCGTGCAGCCAGACGGTAGACGACAGGGAGGGGGCGTGCAGCCAGACGGTAGACAACAGAGAGGGGGCGTACAGCCAGACGGTAGACAGGGAGGGGCGTGCAGCCAGACGGTAGACAACAGAGAGGGGGCGTGCAGCCAGACGGTAGACAACAGAGAGGGGCGTGCAGCCAGACGGTAGACAACAGAGAGGGGGCGTGCAGCCAGACGGTAGACGACAGAGAGGGGGCGTGCAGCCAGACGTGCAGACAGGGAGGGGGCGTGCAGCCAGACGGTAGACAACAGAGAGGGGGCGTACAGCCAGATGGTAGACAACAGAGAGGGGGCGTGCAGCCAGACGGTAGACGACAGAGAGGGGGCGTGCAGCCAGACGGTAGACAGGGAGGGGGCGTGCAGCCAGACGGTAGACAGGGAGGGGGCGTGCAGCCAGACGGTAGACAGGGAGGGGGCGTGCAGCCAGACGGTAGACAGGGAGGGGCGTGCAGCCAGACGGTAGACAGGGAGGGGGCGTATAGCCAGACGGTAGACAGAGAGGGGCGTGCAGCCAGACGGTAGACGACGCAGAAGAAGGAGAAGTAAACTAATAAAGAGGAGGAGAATTCGCAGGAGACGCAGGAGGAGAGGAGACAGATGGGAGACGGGCCGGCAAGCAGGTAAGGAGGGACGGACAAAGGACAGCACAGGTGTGGAGAGAAGGGAGCAAGGAAAGACAGGAGGCAGGTGAGAGGTAGATGCAGGTGACGGCGGTAGACAGGTCAACTCGGCGACAGTGGTAGACAAGACAACCAGGTGACGGTGGTAGATACGGTAAGCAGTTCAGGTTGGATGTTGGTAGATCATCCAAGTGGTTGGTGCTGGTAGATCATGCAGGTGGTTCAAAGGTTCCTAGTGTGTGTGTGTGTGTGTGTGTGTGTGTGTGTGTGTGTGTGTGTGTGTGTGTGTGTGTGTGTGTGTGTCTTAGTTTGTATATAGCTAAATTAGACTTCCGGTCAGATGACGTTGTAAAAATACTCATCAGCCTGTTATGACGGACACTCATTACGGCAACTGTGTCAATTTCCTGTGAAATTTATTCCCACTGATTTCACCTCACCTTGATTAATGAGGCAGCTGACACCTGCTCCCTCACTCATCCAATTATTGGGTATTAGTTGTACACGTAGCTTCGACATCAAAACCTATGGTAACACACTCTCCACTACTTCCTCTACCACCACTAGTATATGAGCCACTACCATCACTGCAACTACCACTACTACCAACCACTATCACCACCAACATCACTACCACCATCACCATTACCATCACCACCTCTACAACCACCACCTCTACAACCACCGCTACTGCCAGCATCACTACCTCCACAGCATGTAACTCTTGCCTATTAGTCTTCAGGTAATTAAACAGGTGATAGGAAACCATTTAAGTGTATGCCTTGCTGTTCCTTACCCCGTGGGAACTTGGGGAGTGCTGGGAACTTGGGAAGTCCTAGGAACTTGGGAAGTCCTGGGAACTTGGGTGGTGCTGAGAACTTGGGCAGGAACTTGGGCAATTGTCCACTCAGATTGATACGCCAATTGGACTGAGTGGATTATTGATACGAGCAATATTCCGTTAAGGGGCAGGACTCGGACCTCTGCAATTTCACATCAAGATGGAAAATATACAAATTATTTTTTATACTACGTTTAAGGAACACACTGGCACGTAAATATGTTAAATGAACAACCGGACACATACTGGTTTAAAGAACGAGTCTCAATGAAGAGAAACATCATACAGCGATAACTCTAATCTTTGAAACCGAGGTAATACGATGTATGTTTTCAAGTTCCTAAGAACAATTGCGATAATATATATCATGCATTTTTCGGAATGGAGAATGATGCCACAAGAGGAATGAACAGAATGAAACCGAGTTGTAATAATTTAAGAGACAGACAAGTTCCAGATGCGAGTCAGTCTAGAAATGAAGGATAGCTTATGGGTTGATGATCTTCAGAAAGGCTCTTCCAGCATGAGACTATTGAAGGACGAGAGCTTAGTGCTTCGGGTGGCAACTACTGGTAGTCCACGGAGTTGGGCCAGGTACGGAACTTTGAGGATGTTGGCCTTGTACATAACAGTAAGACCACCAACGTCACGACGGTGTTGCAGGCTCTGATGTTCAGACCGTTCCCATCAGACTTGGTCAAGATTAGAGATAAGCCTTCTTGTCCGTCTCTCCACTTTGTCCAACAGTCTGATGAATGATGGGGGGGCTGGCTAAACAGGAAAGGGGTGCCTACTCTAGATGAGAGCGAACTTATGCTTCATATAAGGTTTTGCAGCCCTTGCTGTCAAGAAGGTGTGAGATGCGTCGTAAGGCAGTAAGTTTCCTGGCTTCCTTTTGAGCTAGGTTAAGCACGTGGCTCTTCATTGTCATTGAAGAGTCGAACTTCATTCTCAAGATGTCAATTTCATCTGTGAACTCTAGGGTTTTGCCACCCATTTGCAAGCCTGTCCGATTTGTCATGTGCTGTCTAGTTATCATCATGGCTTGTGTCTTCTCAGCCGCAAATGTGACCTGCCATCTCCTACCCCAGGTAGACATAGCTGAAAGTTGATGATTGATGATTCTTGCAGCAGTTGGCATTTCTTCCTTTATGTATGTAAAGGTTAGAATACAGTCATCAGCATAGGCTTGAGCTTCAGGCATGAGATGAAGTTGATCGTTGAAATAGACATTCCACAGCAGAGAGCAAGCACACTACCCTTGGAGCGCTGGCACTAATTGAGTGGCTTTCGGATTCTGCTCCATTGAGGACTACCCTTAGAGTCCGATTTTGAAAGTAGTTTTTTATTAACTCTAAGATGGAGCCTGCAATGTCTAGTGCTTGAAGCATCACTACTAATCCAGAGTGCCAGACCCGATCAAAGGCTCCTGCTGCGTCTAGAGCAACAACACAACTGATCTTGGACTCATCCAATGACTGATGCCACTTAATGGAGAGATTTAGCAAGAGATCAGCAGCAGATCGGCTTTTTCTAAAACCGTACTGTCGATAACATATTAGCCGATGATGATAAAAAATGATATCATTTGCTGAGCTATTAATTATTGTATGATTTTGCCAGTAATGGAGAGCAGTGACACTGGTCTGTAGTTACCAACTACTGAGCGGCTCTTCTTTTTGTGTAGTGGAACAACATCTGCCTTCTTCCATAAGGAGGGCCACATTCCTTGAGCCAGGCAGAGTGCTTCCCTCCGTTAGCCCCGCACCTGTGCCTGGTAAGTTACGGGCTCACCATAGCCCGTGCTACTTGGAACTTGTTCCGAGTAGCTGAATCTATAACAACAACAACAATTCCCTCCGTTAAGCCTACTCTTCTTTTCTTTCTTCACTCCATCTCTTCTTTCCTCTCTCTGCTTCACTCCCTACTCTGCCTTACTACCTCTTTCAAAGTCTGTTTTGTTGCCTCCTTCTCTGCCTCCGTATCTGCTTCCATTTCTCTCTACCGCCTTTTCTGTCTCCCTTTCTGCCTCCCTCCCTGCCTACCTCTCTCCCTGCCTAGCTTCCTGCCACCCTCCATGCTCGTCAACACTTCATAGTCAGTGCAGGTGAAAGAACACCTGTTTGTCTACAGGTGTGTGGGCCCTTATTTCTTATTGAGTAAAACACTTATTTCAAAGCGCTGGTGTAAAGTTTTCCTTGTTTATTGGGGGTTGTGGGGGTTGTGGGGGATATTGGAAAGAGGGGGAGAGGGGGAATTCAGTAAGAAATTTGGCTGTGAGAGATTGGGAAGGAAAGTTCTGTGTAGTCACCTAGTTGCGCTTCCAGGGGTTGAACTCTGGCTCTTTGGTCCCGCCTCTCAACAATCAATCAACTGGAGTACAGATTCCTGAGCCGACTGGGTTCTTTCATATTTACATTTGAAACTGTGTATGGAGTCAGCCTCCACCACATCACTGCCTAATGCATTCCATTTGTTAACTACTCTGACACAGAAAAACTTCTTTCTAACGTCCCTGTGGCTCATTTGGGTACTCAGTTTCCACCGTGTCCCCTTGTTCGCGTACCACCTGTGTTAAACAGTTTATTCTTATCTACCTTGTCCATTCCTCTGAAAATTTTGTAGGTAGTAATCATGTATCCCTTACTCTTCTGTCTTCCTGTGTCGTGAGGTGCATTTCACGCAGCATTTCTTCATAACTCATGCCTCTTAGTTCTGGGACTAGCCTAGTGGCATACCTCTGAACGTTTTCCAGCTTCGTCTTGTGCTTGACAAGGTACGGGCTCCATGCTACACCCGCATACTCCAGGATTGGTCTTATATATATATATATATATATGGTATACAAGGTTCAGAATGATTCCTTACACAGATTCCTAAAGGCAATTCTGGTGTTAGCCAGCCTTGCATACGCCGCAGATGTTATTCTTTTTATGTGGGCTTCAGGAGACAGGTTTGGTGTGATATTCACTCCTAGAGCTTTCTCTCCGTTCGTCTCATGAAGGACTTCTTCTCCCATTCGGTATCCTGTGTCTGGCCTCCTGTTTCCACCGCCTTGTTACATTACCTTACATTTACTCGGGTTCAATTTTAGTAGCCATTTGTTGGACCATTCGTTTAGTCTGTTTAGGTCATCTTGTAGCCTCATTCTATCTTCCTCTGTCTTAATTATCCTCATAATTTTTGCATCATCAGCAAACAATAAGAGAAACGATTCTATACCCCTCTGGGAGATCATTTACATTTATCAGAAACATTGTAGGTCCAAAGACAGAACCCTGTGAGACTGCACTGATGACCCCTTTCCAATCCGAGACCTCACCCCTCACAGTGACTCGCTGTCTTCTGTTGCTTAGGTACTCCCTTATCCAATGGTGTTTTTTTTATCCAATGGTGTAATGGGAGTATGGAGTATTACCCATTAGCTTTTGCACTAGTCTCTTGTGTGGTACTGTGTCAAAGTCTTTCTGGCAATCTAAAAATATGCAGACTGCCCACCCCTCTCTTTCCTGCTTCTTTTTTTCACGTGTGTGTGCGCGTGTATGTGTATGTGTGTGTATGTGTGCGTTTATGTGTGTGTGTGTGTGTGTGTGTGTGTGTGTGTGTGTGTGTGTGTGTGTGTGTGTGTGTGTGTGTGTGTGTGTGTGTGTGTGTGTATGTCTATGTGTGTGTGTGTGTGTTTACTCGGAATGGACTTTTTATGGACTCCTATGTGGTTTCTCATTGGAGTTCTCCTCTTATTTCCCATCATACGTTCTTTCACAATCCTATATTGAATTTGCCACGGTAACAACTCTTGTCTAAGCTATTACATTTATGTTCAACTCTGACAGTGACGAAGGTGCACATCAGGTGCACATCAGGTGCACTGCTAGCGCCTGACACTCCAGGTGAACACCTGCGCCTGACACTCCAGGTGAACACCTGCGCCTCACACAGGTAATCATGGATACAGATATGATTTTAGGCACTTCGAGAGAACCAAAAAACCCACGAAGGGAGGAGAGATGAGGGAAATTGAGATGAGGAAGGAAGGGATTAAGGTGCGGCCGTGCATGGTGCCAGGCGTAGTTCTACCTACAGAGGTCATGAGGTGGCACACCTGTGACCTCCCCCCCATCCCACCTGCCGGCAATTCCCCCCCCCATTCAACTCTTACCCCCCCCCCCTTCCCCTCAGCACAGGTTCATTGCGCAACTGCTCCCTCACCTGTCGGGCTTGGGTGGAAAGAGTAGCGTACAGAGAAGGAAATGAAGAGGTTATAGAGTAGAGGGAGGGGAGAGAGTGATGGAGAGGTAAGGAGCTACAGGTGATAAAAGATGATAGGGTAATAGTGAGGTGGATAGTCTTAGATAGGATTGGGGCAGTGGACTGCAGGGTCGTGAGGGGATAGGGGTGATAGCATGGAGAAATTGATGTTGGGAAGGTGTGACAGGGTGAAGGGATAGAAGGAGAGGTGACATAATGTAGGGATAGGTGGAATTGTGAAGGGAACGGGAACAGGGTGAGGGGAGAGGAGATAGGGTGAGGGAAAAGGTGACAAGGTAGGGGGAGAGGTGACATAACAGAGGGACATTGGGAGGGATGAAACTGGTCGAGTGAAACCTGGGAGGGAAGTCAAGTGAAAATAGCATGTGGTTACCCTAATGTAAAGGGGTGTGAAGAAGGGAAGGAAGGGCTAATGGGAAGGAGGGTTGGAGCGATGGAGGGGTGAAGGGGGCGGTGATAAGGAAGAGTAAAGAATCGCTGCATAACAAAACCGGGTAAGACAGAGCTCAAGAGCTAGAGCTTTCCCCTCCAATCACATTATATGACTCATGTCAGATCTGAATCACCAAACCCATGGTAATACCGCCTTAGAGACGGCATTTAGAGACTTAGTTTTTTTTAACTAAGACTAGGGATACATAAGGAATGTCAAGTGACGTGCCTAGTGAAACTGCAAGCAAGAGCTGTTATCTTACCTCAGCTCATCTGAAGCCTGCTCCTAGAAACTCATTTATTTCATGAGAATGTATTTTTTAACTATAACATAGGGAACCAATATAAAGAACTATCATATTATTCGACCTGTCTGCCTGTCTCTCTCTCTCTCTCTCTCTCTCTCTCTCTCTCTCTCTCTCTCTCTCTCTCTCTCTCTCTCTCTCTCTCTCTCTCTCTCTCTCCCCCTCTCCTACCCTCCCACATAACATAATGATAATAGGCCAAGACTGCTATGGAAGCCCACACCACCAAGCCGAATTTCCCTTTGTGGGCATCGCTCTCCCGGGGCCGGTTGATACCCTAGTAGTGAGACCCAGGAATGTGGCAGCTAATAGGAATGGGAATTAGTCCGGGGGCATAAATATTAAATGGAACAGGTCGGGGCATTAAAAATCTCCTCTTCCAAAGGGAATCGTCTTTGAATTTTGACCGCGACGATTTGCGAAGGGGAACAGAGAATGATGGGGGGTGGGGGAATGGTGGAGGGACACGAAGGTACTGACGGTAGTGGTGGAAGAGGGGGAGGAGATGGGAGGGGGGATGAGATGGAGGGGGAGGGGAGGAAAAGGGATCAAAGGTCAGGTATAGGAATGGGGTTTGTGCATTCCCCGGAATTGTAAATCCTTGGTAGAATTCCTTGTTGACTGTCCACAATGGTGTTTAAGAAGAGGTGTCTTGAGAAGGCCAGGAATGGGGCAGAGTAGGGAGAAGGTGGGTCTATGGACGGGGGAGAGGGGCAAGGAGGGGTACAGATTGGTGGTGGTGCTGGATTGTGGGGGGGGGGTGGAGAGGGGGTATTTGTGAATGTGATTGCTGCGGAAGTGTGTGTGTGTGTGTGTGTGTGTGTGTTTGTGTGTGTGTGTGTGTGTGTGTGTGTGTGTGTGTGTGTGTGTGTGTGTGTGTGTGTGGTTATTGTAGGATGGAGGCTGTGCACATGTACATGATGGAGATGACCTCCATCCCCCTAAAACACACATTCTCACTTTCCCCTCATCACCACTTCCCTCCATCACCACTCTCATCCATCACAACACTCCTTCGCCACTCTCCCGTCTTATACTTCTACACTACTCCTCCCCTCTCATCTACTTCTCAGTTTGTTTCATACTCACCATTCATCTGATCTTCTTCATCTCGGTTTAAACGGATTATTAGCGGCGTCTTAAAGAAATCCTGTGATTAGTGCCCCTATAGCAACCCAAGCAAGCTCCCTTATCAGTGCCCCCTGGTGAAGGCCAAGCAAGATCCATAATCAGTGTCCCCTGGCGAAGATGGGGACCTAAACTCCACTCTAGATCTACACTTCACACCCAAACTCATACGCACACTTAAAATCACACTCACACAACCACACCCAAACTCACTCTACATCCACATTAAGACACACCCACACTCGGCCCCTACATTAATATACCTTCACAAATATACTGTACTTGGGCACATCAGCATATTAGAGGGTATCAACATACTTGGACATATCAACATACTTGATCATACCAACATGCTGAGATATCATCGGCCATTCTATATGTCGCAAATGAAGCCAAAAATGAGAAAGAAGGAAAATTGTCCATCTATATAAATTTGTTTGCGAAAGCCCCCATGAATGCAGGTGTGTTGCATCGTCTGGTGTAGCCCGCGCACATGTTGGCCAGTCGCACAAGTGTTGGCTAGATACGCACATGTTGAATCTTTGACAGATATATTGATGCTTGCAGGTGTCAGTATTGATTCGTACAGGTGTTAGAGACCCCTGACATCGATACTGACTCTCGCAGGTGTTAGATTCCTAACACTGGTACTGGTTCACACAGGTGTTAGAGACCCCTGACAAATGTTCATATGTTTACAATGCATAAATGTTCGTAATAAGGCAAATCGGACACTTGGATTTATTAATCGCAGCGTTAGTAACAAGACACCTGGTGTGGTTCTCAAGCTATATCTTGCTCTAGTTAGGCCCCATTTAGATTATGCAGTTCAGTTTTGGTCACCATATTATAGAATGGATATAAATTCACTTGAACGTGTCCAGCGTAGGATGACTAAGTTAATTCCCCAAATTAGAAATCTTTCATATGAAGAAAGATTAACAAAGCTTAAGTTGCATTCACTGGAAAGGCGAAGAGTTAGGGGTGACATGATAGAGGTTTACAAGTGGGTGAATGGACATAACAAAGGGGATATTAATAGGGTATTAAAAGTATCAACACAAGACAGAACACGAAACAATGGGTATAAATTGGATAAGTTTAGATTTAGGAAAGACTTGGGTAAATACTGGTTCAGTAACAGGGTTGTTGATTTGTGGAACCAATTGCCGCGTAACATTGTGGAGGTGGGGTCCCTCGATTGTTTCAAGCATGGGTTGGACATGTATATGAGTGGGATTGGGTGGTTATAAATAGGAGCTGCCTCGTATGGGCCAACAGGCCTTCTGCAGTTGTCTTTGTTCTTATGTTCTTATGTTCTTAAATGATGTGAGTAAACCAACATTTTGGGTCCCGATACAGGTCTTTAATCACGCACGTGTCTTATCACTTATGTTTAATGGAACACCTGAAATATTGCTGCCCCTAAACTGCAGCCCCGCTTACTCGATTTCCCACTCCGTAATAAATGCAACCGATGTACCTAACCAGAAGCAGATGAACCCAAGTAACCTCCCTCCTAGCCTGTATAGGCTAGATTTTGTACTAATACATCGTATATTTAACGGAATAGTTGATTTCGTCAAAAATGCGATGTATTAGGAGATGACAGATAACAGGAAGTGCTTATTTAATATCAGATAAGTAAATAATGGGAGTGAACACGGGTTGTGGAGTGGTGGAGGGAGACTCCATACACGGGCTGCGGAGTGGTGGATTGTGACTTCAAAAAACGGGCTCAAATGTAGATGTAACAATTCCCAAAAAGTTACCGGAACCTGCACATTAGTCGATTAAACGTGATGAGGCGAGACCCAGGAGATGAAACTCATTCTCTGCAAGCACAGCTAGATGAGTACAAATACAAGCGCAATATATATAACAATATATCAATATATATCACATGAACAGACGTGCCTCGTCTCCCGGAGGACAAAACGCACGCACACACACACACACACACACACACACACACACACACACACACACACACACACACACACACACACACACACACACACACACACACACACAGTGAAACATACAAACCTCTGCCTGATAAACACAAAAGACATATTTCACTAGCACAGAAGAAGGCCGACATATTTAAAGCCAAGCTCCGCTACAATACCCAGACCAAAGGGGACGATAATAGCTCCTCCCGGTTCAGTAGCAAGGGTTCAGGTCCCCTTCTTGATAAGAATGCCGCTGCGAACTTGTATAAATCCTT
>NC_091174.1:5853392-5905892 GCF_040958095.1 Procambarus clarkii
TATCTGATCATGGAATTTAAGTGGGTTAGTTAAGCAAAACTTTTGTTTGCTCCATTCACATGAGAGAGAGAGAGAGAGAGAGAGAGAGAGAGAGAGAGAGAGAGAGAGAGAGAGAGAGAGAGAGAGAGAGAGAGAGAGAGAAATAAATGAAGATAAAATAATGAAGATCAGAAGAGAAAATAAGAAAGAGAAAATAAGAAGAGAAAATAAGAAAGAGGAATAGAAGAGAACAGAAGACAAAATAAAAGAAACATAGGAGAGAGAAACGGGGCCTGAGATGAAAATGTATAAAACTTTAAGAAAGAAGGGAAGAGAAAATAAGATATAAACGGCGTTAGCAGCCAGAGGAGGAATAATATTAAAAAAATATATATAAATAAGAATGATAATAACTACAAAACCGATAATTATTAATGATTAATTATTAGTACCCCATTATTTCTTAACTTCTTCCTCCCACAATTATTCCAGCCTTTCCTTCATTCCTATTACTCTGACGTTTGAGGGGGAACTAAAAATAATCTTTAAAATCAACACACGTGTAAAAAAAAATATAGTGAAAGCTCCTCACCTTAGAGACCACTTGACCAATTTAAGTGTCACATTTCAGCCCCTTGAGTGGCATTCCACATTCCTGGTAACAGTTTAACAACAGGACCTTAAGTGTCACTATGTAAAGGCAGGAATTTGGGCCCAAAACGAAGAAGAGGAGGAGGAGGAGGAGGTGGTGATGGAGGAGGTGGAGGAGAGGAATTTTGAGTACGTGGAGGGTAGAAAAGGGGAGATTGAGGTGAAGGAAGAGAAGTAAGGAGAGGGCAATGAGAAAGAGAAGGAGAGAGCAATGAGAAAGAGAAGGGAGCAGAAGACAATGAGAAAGAGAAAGGGAGGAGAAAAATAGGTAAGAGAGGAGTAGGATAAATTTTAGGGGAGGAATACATCTTGAGAGATTAGGACTTGAAGAGGTGGGGAAATAAAAAAAAGAGAAAGAGGGAGCAAGAGAAGCTAGATTAGCAGCAGCTGCAGGAGAGAGAAAGAGATGTGATGGAAGAGGAGTGCAGGAATGTCAGGCTGTTGTGTGCAGCAGGCGGCAGCGGTAGTGACCCAGCGATTAACAGGTCGTTCAGGGTGGATGGTGAGGGTGATGCTGGCGTCAGTATTGGTCGCCTTAACGGGGGTTGGTGAAGAGTAGGGGGGGTAGGGGGGTGGGGGGGAGGGGAGTGCTAATCCTTGAGTGGGTGCTCAGGGATCAGCCACAATCATCACTACCATCACAGCCAATCATCACCCTTTGTCTCACCATCAATATCATTGCGTAAATTTTCACTGTTCTAAAGTCATCACCCTCACCCTATAACTACCATCACTATCATCACCTTAATCACTATCATCATCATCACCTTAATCACTATAATATCATCACCTTCACCTGACGCACTTGTAATATTCTCCACCATCTCACCATCACTACTATCTACAATCAAGCAAGTAACTGCTGGATGACGGTCTGTCGACTGGTCTTCCAGCTTTCAGGCCAGGGTTCGCACCTCGCAATGTTCTATAGTCACTGTCAGACCATGGGAGTCCAATTCATCATATTCATGCTCCTTGAATGAGGAAAATGATGGTGTTTGAAATAACTCACTTCAAAACAATATACAATTTATATATGATTTATATCATATCAGTCGTTTGTTTTTATAGAAAACATTTCCTAAATTGGATTTTTTTTAATTGAAGTTTAATTTTTTTTTTGGTGAAATGTGAGGAAACTCTTGTAAATAGAACAGAACTGAGGGAATATTTACACAGTCCTAGTCTCAGGTATTCTTTTGTTTCCCTAAACTCTCTCACCAGCCTCCCCCGTCAACCTCCCCCACCATGCTCACTCCCCCGCCAACCTCCCCCCACCATGCTCACTCCCCCGCCAACCTCCCCCCACCATGCTCACTCCCCCGCCAACCTCCCCCACCATGCTCACTCCCCCGCCAACCTCCCCCCACCATGCTCACTCCCCCGCCAACCTCCCCCCACCATGCTCACTCCCCCGCCAACCTCCCCCACCATGCTCACTCCCCCGCCAACCTCCCCCACCATGCTCACTCCCCCGCCAACCTCCCCCCACCATGCTCACTCCCCCGCCAACCTCCCCCCACCATGCTCACTCCCCCATCAACCTACAGCATCAGTACACACAATTCCCTTTCGATTTTATATCACCATCATTCCATTATCTCTATCATCTATTTCCTTTCTTCTTTAGTCCCTCTCTATCTATCTATCTATCTATCTATCTATCTATCTATCTATCTATCTATCTATCTATCTATCTCTGTATCTCTGTATCTCTCTCTCTCTCTCTCTCTCTCTCTCTCTCTCTCTCTCTCTCTCTCTCTCTCTCTCTCTCTCTCTCTCTCTCTCTCTCTCTCTCTCTCTCTGTATATCTTTCTCTCTCTCTCTCTCTGTATCTCTCTCTCTCTCTCTCTGTATCTCTCTCTCTCTCTCTCTCTCTCTCTCTCTCTCTTTCTCACGCTAGTTTTTATCTTCTTCTCTTACGTTATCCTTCTCTATCTCCTAATCCTCTCTCTTTTCACTTATTCTACCATCAATCACTCTTTCTTCCTTAAGTAATGATTTCGCAATTTTTTCCTTTATAAATATGTGCATCCCGACCATCTCCAGTTGTCCCTCTATCAATTCTTCACCCCTCCGGCCTCCACCTCCTTCTCCACAATCTTCCTGTCCCCCCTCTCCATCCCCCTCCCTCCTCCCCCCCTCCTCTCACTCCTACGTCTCCCCTCCTCCCGGCCCCTCCCTAAAAATCTCTCATTTCTCATGCCTTTCTCTGGTTTTCCTTGAGCCTGAAGAATGTGTGAATAATGACGAGAAAGGACAGAGGAGCCCCTCACACAATCGTCTAACCCACACCCTATCGAATGGCACCGTCTTGTGGGCTTCCAAGTACTCCTTGGGTGCATCTTAAGCACCAGGTGGACCAGAGTTGGGGGGAGAGAGAGAGAGAGAGAGAGAGAGAGAGAGAGAGAGAGAGAGAGAGAGAGAGAGAGAGAGAGAGAGAGAGAGAGAGAGAGAACTAGTTGACATGAAGGAAGAGAAAAACTAGGATGAGGGAGAATTAAGTGGACGGGAATTGAGAGGAGAACTAGGATGATGAGAATTAGGAAAGAAGAAAAATAGGAGAATTAGGAAGAGGATAACTAGGTAGAGGAAGAGGAGAACTTAGAAGACAAAGAGGAGAAGTAGGATGGGGAGAACTAAGATGGAGAGAACTAGGAGGAGAAGAACTAGAAGGAGGAGAACTAGGAGGAGGAGAACTAGGAGGAGCACAACTAGAAGGAGGAGCAGGAGGGAAGAGTAATGGTCTTGAAAGAGGAGAGTGGAGATACAGTACCAGAAAGTAAACATACCTGACCTGAGTCCACACACACACACACACACACACACACACACACACACACACACACACACACACACACACACACACGCACACACACACACACACACACACACACACACACACACACACACACACACACACACACAAGCCCTCATGGGGCCTCGTAGCCTGGTGGATAGCGCGCAGGACTCGTAATTCTGTGGCGCGGGTTCGATTCCCGCACGAGGCAGAAAAAAAAATGGGCAAAAGTTTCTTTCACCCTGAATGCCCCTGTTACCTAGCAGTAAATAGGTACCTGGGAGTTAGTCAGCTGTCACGGGCTGCTTCCTGGGGTGTGTGTGTGTGTGTGTGTGTGTGGTGTGAAAAAAAAAGTAGTTAGTGTAGTTAGTGAACAGTTGATTGACAGTTGAGAGGCGGGCCGAAAGAGCAAAGCTCAACCCCCGCAAACACAACTAGGTGAATACAACTAGGTGAATACACACACACACTCAGAGACATTAGAAAATTTTTTTTCAGTGTCAGAGTAGTTTACAGATGGAATGCATTAGGCAGTGATGTGGTGGAGGCTGACTCCATACACAGTTTCAAATGTAGATATGATAGATCCCAATAGGCTCCAGATTCTGTACACCAGTTGATTGACAGTTGAGAGGCGGGACCAAAGAGCCAGAGCTCAACCCCCGAAATCACAACTAGGTGAGTACAGGTACCCCTCCACCAACGTATTAATTAAACAAACACCTGCCCAGGCCTAACCCTACTCCAACACAGGGAAAAAGGCGGGGAAAGTGTGTACGTCAACATGCGAAAAATATGTTTTTTCTCTCTCTTTAAGGACAAATCTAACGTTGTCTACCCACGAAGCATCTTCGGATCCGCTTAAGGACGAAAATCATTAATATCTTCGAAGGAAACATGAGCCATGTACTCCTTCCCTTTCCTTCACCTTGGCCGAGCACTGTCTTCCCCTTGGAGTGGGGAAGAGTGAAGGTTTACACAAGGGGATACAGTGGCACCTAGGGTAAAGGGAGGAGATTAAGGCAGGGAATCACCTGCAGGAAGTGCTAATTTACAGAAGAGATCATTGGGGTATTGTGAGGGGGAAGACGGCCTGAGATCAGATGTTATACCTTATTTTCTATGACAATCGTGACCTTTTAGTTATGATGAGATAAGAGAGAGAGAGAGAGAGAGAGAGAGAGAGAGAGAGAGAGAGAGAGAGAGAGAGAGAGAGAGAGAGAGAGAGAGAGAGAGAGAGAGAGAGAGAATTTAAAATTATTCAGTTGAAGAGTTTCTTAGTAACAATCAAAGCTAGATATAGAGGCTATGATGTGTCATATTATAGGAACGAGACTAATAACCATGCCACTTGAAGCACCTAGGTACGAACTTACAAAACCTTACAACTTACTTACTTACTTAGAACTTACAGCCCTACAAAAACTGCACTTCACGCTCCTGGGGGAACGTGGTGTGGGTAACATGATCACGACCTGCGAAATATTCCGGGTAACTGACAGTGAAGAAGTTCAATGAATTCATGAATGAAGAGGAGTAGGCGGATTTCATACATGGACTGAGGAGTGATGGGTACAGGTACACTAGTTGATTGACAGGCGGGTCTCGAAAGCTGAAGCTCAATCTCAAACTGTGCCGGACCCCCATAAAACACACCTCACCCCGAAGAGACATTCGATAGAATATTAAGAGCCAGCGTCCAAAATAAACTCACCCATTGTCCTCTCTAATAAGTTCGGGCGAAGCGGTGGGTGGGCTGTCCACTGTTCACTGCCCATGATGGGGGTGGGCGGCCCACTGCCCTCGTTGGGGGGGGGGCCTACTCAATCAGACCTACTCAACTCTAATCTTGAGTAGGTCTGATTGTGACGCACTATCGAGGCCCATCTGTGTGTGCTAATTTACCTATCAGTGCCTACGGGGAAGTGAGGCTCTTCAAGATTCGCCTACTAGCCTTGTTCCTGCTGCATTAACTATTAACTATTCTGGCTCTCAAATTTCTTGTCGAATCGAGTTTTTAAAGTTGTGGATGGAGGTGGCTTCCACAACTTCTTCTTTTAGAGCATTCCACTTGTTAGCTACCCGTACAGGGTACGAGTACTTTCTTGCATTTCTTCGTCTCATTTGCGTTTCCAACTTCCACCAGTGTCCCTTTGTCCTGCTTGGTCTTAAGATACTAATCCTTCTCCACCTTATCTGTTCCCCTCAGCATCTTGAATGTTGTGATCCCCCTCTGTTCTTTCTTCTCTAAAGGGGTGTGAGATTTAGCTCCTTTAACCTATCTACGTAGCTTAACCCTATTAGCTCTGGCACCAATCTTATTGCAAACACTCTTGCACTTTTTCAGTTTTGGTTTTATGCTTTACAAGGTAAGAATTCCATACGCATGTTGCGTATTCCAGTATTGGTCTAACAAAGTCGCGTAGAGGGCCTTGAAGGAGTCCTGATTCAAGTTGTTTTTATATGTTACCAATGTTTTTATATTTGCCAGCGTTCCATATGCTGCTGATGTTATCCTGTTTATGTGTTCCTTCGGTGTGAGTGTCGGAGTTATATCCACTCCCAGATTCTTCTTTCTTTCCGATTACTGTAGCTGCCTTCCCCTTAAGGTGGAGATGCCCTCTGGTCTCCTCTCTCCCTTTCCCATCTTCATTATATTGGCATATCTGTGTATGCTCTCTGAGCCCAGCACCACCACCTCCCTCCCAGCCCCCATAGCAATTCCCCCCCTCTCCCATGCCCACCTACAAGTCCCCCTTCCCTCTCCCATGCCCCCGCCCCCTCCAGCCAGGCCCAAACAATACCACATCGTCTCTGCGATATTTGACCTAAGCATTAAACAATTCAGTCCATACGGAACCATCTACTATAATTCGTAAGTACCAGGTGCCTATCACAATTCCACAAGAGGATCGACCCTACGTACCGCGAGATTTGAGAGCCCCACAATTCCGGCCATCTCTTGACCTGCGTGCTGGAACCAGCTCCTTAGGATGATTGGTCACGGGTCATTAGGGAGAACTCAGGTCATCTGTGGGCCATAAGGAGGCTGCGATGTCTTATTTGGACACCTTAGATTAGCTCCTCCACCGAGCACCTGGGAAGATCTGGTCATAGAACATCAGGTGAAACTTCCAAAAGCATGTTTTTAATCCATTTTTGTTTTCGTGTTGTCTTAATTTGGCGTTCCCCGACCGCTTGGTAATTTTTTGGTTAATGAGTAGTAAAAAAGGTGTTTGGAAACGTCAGTATAACCAGATAATTGGGATAATGAAAACACACGGCAATAACAATGTGTTCGAAGTACTATATAAAAGGTTTCGAGTGGTCGTTAAGTGGAACTCGAATTGCTGCTGAACCTAACGAACGAGAACGAAAAAAATTGTAAATACGACAAAAGCTACAAGCTACATCCCATAATAGACATGACGAAAGGCGTTGGCTCAAACTATATCAAGCAATGTCACCAATCAACAAGAAAACGTACATGTCTTTCTGAACTACAGGAGACATCTGGAACATTGATTTAACAAAATATTTATGTTTCAAAGCAAGAATGGATTTAGCGAAGGGCAGACTACGTTTTTCTCGACTTTCTGAAAGCGTTATATATATAAACTCGAGAAGATCATGACCTACGTTAGACCCAGCATGAAGTATGCAGCTCAAGAGCGAAATCCCTACTTGAAAAGACACAAAACTAAACAAGAAAAATCCCAGAGATGCTCAACTCACTGCCGGACCGAGGGAATTGGGCTTCGCTGTTGTTCGTTTCATAAATTCTCTCAGAGTTACATCATGGAAAACCGCAAGTCGAATCCCCCAATACCGCAAATACCAGGGTGCGACACGCGACCACTGGTACCTTAGCCTCCCGCGAGAACCGTACGATGAGGGGAGACGAAGATAAGAACGAGGGGAATGAAGAAAATGGACGAGGAGGAGGAAACAAGAAAGAGGAGAAGGAGGTAAACAGCAAGAAAAAGATGTCGGAAACTGCGTTAGAAATGAGCAGGGGAAAAGGGGTTTAAAGGGTGAGGGGGAAGGAACAGTATTAGAGGAGGGAAATAGGATTAAAACAATTTATGGGCTCACCATAGCCCGTGCTACATGAGACTTTTTTTCTGAGCAGCTGAATCTAAAACAACAACAACGATTAAAACAAGAGAAAGAGGAGGAAGAAACGCAGCAAAGACTAAACAGGAGGGTGACAGATTACAGAAGAGGGAGGGGAAACAAGGGAATATGAAGGGCAAGGAAAGATAAAAAAGGTAAGGGGGGGGGGGAAGGGTTCGGGGGCAGAGTAGAAGTAGTTTGAGAAAGAAGGTGGAATTGGTTGAGGGTGTGAAGGAAGCAACACGAATGAGAAGGAAGGAAAGAAAGTGAGAAGTATGAAGGGAAGTGAGTGAAGAGAGAGAGATAGGGGTAAGAGTTTAAACTATATATAGCCACACAGTAAAGAGAGGGGACACGCATGCAACGAGATACGTACAGGAAATGACTTGGCTTAGTGCTTCCTTCTTCTTCGACATGTCGGGGGCACCTCTCTTCCCTCGTCCTGCAAACACCTGTCAACTGTATTCTCCCCTCTCTCTTATATCCCCGTCCAGCAAACACCTGTCCCATTGAATTCTACCTTCTCTCTGGTGTTCCCAATGTCGTGTAAACACCTGTCCAACTGTATTCTTCCCTCTTTCTTGTTCCTTTTGTCCCATACACGTATGCCCATCTTCACTATCCCACTCTGTCTCACTTCCATCTTACTGAGAACAGTAGACCACTTGCATTCTCACCTGTGTTTAGATCCGTTCAATCTCCGATATCTCCGATGTGTCAACTTCCCTCCACTCTCACCTGTGTTTCATGTACCTTAACTCTCACCTGTATCTATGTCTCTCCACTCACTTGTGTATACTTCACTTCACACTCATCTAGACTCCCTCTTTTCCAGTATCTCTCAGGATCACTGGAGAATCTTTCCTCATTCTTCCTCATATGTAGCTCCCTTCCCCTGAGGTAAACCGCCTGTGGGATCTCTGTTACTTTTCTCAACTGCCACTGAGATCCATGGACTACTTGAGCAAATAGTAAGTTTTGGCAAGAAGCCTTGAACCTCTTTATTCTAGACTCAACCTGAGGACAGTCTTGAAATAGGAACAAGAATCTTTGATTCGCCATAAACAAAAAACGGAAGATTCGCCATAAACAAAAATTGTGAGGTAGCAAGTAGGGAAAATGACGCATAGTTAATGAGAGATGTAAAGGTAAATGTTACCATAATTAACAGGTTTATTTCCAGAATAAACATTGACATAATACAATCTAAAATATATTTGGAAAAATACTTAATAATTGTAGAGGCTTTGAGGTTATTCTATTTGCTAAATATTTGTATTCAAATCTAACTAGAGATTTTTAGACCAAAATTTAAATACCAGTCTAGTCATTCGAACACACACACACACACACACACACACACACACACACACACACACACACACACACACACACACACACACACACACACACACACACATTACACATATGTTACCTGAACTAATATCCAGGACATCATTAACTCGTCTGAATAATGAACGGTCTGTTATTGAAGCCGACACGGTACTATCTTAGAAACTACGAGAGAGAGAGAGAGAGAGAGAGAGAGAGAGAGAGAGAGAGAGAGAGAGAGAGAGAGAGAGAGAGAGAGAGAGAGAGAGAGAGAGAGAGAATATGAATAGGTAAGTGTAGTAGATAGTTCAAAGGATGCCGTCAAGCTGGGAAGAGCAGCTTGACACATGACCATGCCTTCGTAATGCACAGAACACCGAGCACAGTACACCATATAGAGTACACCCCGTACCATGTACAGTATACTGTGTCTGGCTCGAGACTGTGCAAATTATTATCGAAGATGAAAAGTTCTTTGCTGCTGTGTTTCCTCTATTGTTGTGTTACTTACTCCTCTTCATCACCGTCGTCCTCCTCCTCCTCCTTCTCATGATTGCTGTCGCTTTCTCTTTTCACTTTTGTTTGCCAGTTTCCTCGGTCATATTTTCCCCAGTAGTTTCCAGCTGTGAGGGTCCACATGGTAATTCTCCTTCAACCAACCCTATCTCATCACATCCCGTCCATCCAACATCCAAGTCCTCTTCCATATTTCGGCCCCTTCCACTTGCCTCTTCCTCCTCTCGCCTTTTCATATCTCTTGACTTTTCCATTTTCTTACCTACCAAATCTTTTTCCTTACTCTCTCTCTCTCTCTCTCTCTCTCTCTCTCTCTCTCTCTCTCTCTCTCTCTCTCTCTCTCTCTCTCTCTCTCTCTCTCTCTCTCTCTCTCTCTCACGCCGCCGGACATCTGTCGAGTGAATGGGAGGGCATGTAATATCCAGCATATCTTCTTAATGACTTTCACAATGGCGTCTTTTAATTGATCTTTTAAATGGTCACTTCTAAATTTTGCATGGCTACATGACTGTATTAAGAGAGAGAGAGAGAGAGAGAGAGAGAGAGAGAGAGAGAGAGAGAGAGAGAGAGAGAGAGAGAGAGAGAGGTGAAATATCAGTTGGAAGAGGTACTATAAGGGTGATACATGAAAGTGGTAGTGGTGAGTTAGAGTAAGGGGTAGGCAAGTGAGGTATAAGAGTTGGGGTTTGATAGTTGTGAGTGAAGTTAGGGAGGGGTTGGAGAGGGGGGGGGGTGAAGTGGTTGAATATGAGGAGCAGGTGTGTAGACATGTCAGTTGGCACGCGGTA
The DNA here is from genome assembly GCF_040958095.1 of Procambarus clarkii. Lineage (NCBI taxonomy): Eukaryota > Metazoa > Arthropoda > Malacostraca > Decapoda > Cambaridae > Procambarus > Procambarus clarkii. Next base: position 5,863,575 of record NC_091174.1, read on the forward strand.
GCCCCTCATATCCCCCCTTCCCCCTCATCCCCTCCCCTCTCCAACTTAACCCAAACCCCCGCCCCAACCCCAACTACCCACCACCCCTCCTGACACCTGTATTGATGTGACGTCCATTGATAGCCCTTCAGGTGGAGAGGTTTGGCCCTAATGCTGCTCTGGTTATTATTGTTCTTGGCCACAACTGCTCAGCTGTTGTTGCTGCTGTTCCAACTAGTACTGTTGCTGTGGCTCCTGTTGACACTGTTGATGTTCCTTCCAACGGAAGGTAATGCTTGTGATGCTGCTTCTGTTGTTGGTGGTGCTGCAGGTCTTCTTACTGCTATTAGCAATTACATTTCCTGCTGCATAGGTGATATATATATATATATATATATATATATATATATATATATATATATATATATATATATATATATATATATATATATATACATATATGTGTGTGTGTGTGTGTGTGTGTGTGTGTGTGTGTGTGTGTGTGTGTGTGTGTGTGTGTGTGTGTGTGTGTGTGTGTGTGTGTGTGAAAATAATCGCCTAGAGAGAAGAATATTTCTGAGCGCTTTCGTGAATTTCAACACATTATCACGGGCTTACGCAAACCAACCCATACCCACCCACGCCCACCCACGCCCACCCACAACTCTTGACATGGTGGAAGGAAGTCATCTGAACATCCGGTCAGCTGACGCGAACTTTGTCTGTTTTCCAAATATTTTTACCCCACGTTTATAACTCTTTCCAAACCTTAATTGTATAAATTTTAAGAACGTTTAATGACGGCGTCATTACTAAACAAAAAGACATATAGGAGTGATACAGGGCTTCACGGGTAGACCTAGGGAAGAGTGGGAAACGTCAGCGAAATTTAACCGGCGTGAATATGTTGCAGTTATGCGTTGTGTTGACGGGAGATTGTCAGGTTGGAGTGGGTGGGTGAGTACCAGATGTTGGCTTGTGCCCGCCCACGCCCACCTCCACCCCCACACCCACTCGCTCCCATGCCCTCCCCCACATGCTCACGGTCACCCATAAGCCTACCAGCACGCCAACCCCCACACTCTATATACACACACACGCCAACCCACACGCCCACATCAATCCACTCGTCCACGCCCATAAATACTCCCACATACACGTGCTCACATGCGTACAAATTCCCAAGACACAGACAACGAAAGACAAAAGAAGTTAAACTTCATTGAAAAAGATAAAACAGGAGAGCCATGACTACCACATAAAAGATACTAAGAGAAATAATCCAGACAAAGGACTATTTATATAGACTATTTATAATAGAAGAGGAGGAAGATGAAGAACAGGGTGGGTGAAGGGAGTACATGGATGGGGTTCTGGGAGATTTACTCTCCATGCCCGGCCCGGGGCCAGGCTTGACGTGTGAGAGCTTGGCTGAACAAGCTGTTGCTTGAAGCGGCCCGCAGGCCCACATTTCCACTACAGCCTGGTTGGCCCGGCACTTCTTGCGGAAAGCTATCCTGCTTTTTCTTGAAGACTAATTGTGATTGTGTCTCTGGCACCTCTGTTCCTCACTGGCGCTATTCTGCATTTCCTTCCATACCGTTCACTCCAGTATGTTGTTATTTTACTGTGCAAATTAGGGACCTGGCCCTCAGGTATTTTCCATGAATACATAATTTAATTCCTTTCTCGTCTCCTTTCTAGAATATATATATTGAGAGCATGAAGACGATCCCAACAGTTTAGGTGCTTTATTGTGTCTATGAATTCCGTATATGTTCCCTGTATTCCCTCTATTTTAGCAATCTCTCCTGCTCTGAGGAGAGAAGTGAGTATCGAGCAGTATTCAGGGCGGGACAGCACACGTGATTTCAAAAGTAAGAGCATTGTGATCCCTGGATTTGAAAATTCTCGTAATCCATCGTATCATTGTTCTAGCTGACGAACAATGGGAGCCGGTGGCTGAGCGGACAGAACACTGGATGCGTGATCCTGTGATCCCGGGTTCGATCCCGGGTGCCGGCGAGAAACAATGGGCAGAGTTTCTTTCACCCTGATGCCCCTGCTACCTAGCAGAAAATACGTACCTGGGAGTTAGTCAGCTTCCTGGGGGTGGAGGCCTGGTCTAGGACCAGGCCGCGGGGACACTAAGCCCCGAAACCATCTCAAGATAACCTCAAGATAACCTGACGCTATATATGCTTGGTTATGCTCCCTAAACGGAAGGAAGGAAGGAAAGAAGGAAGGAGGAAGAAGAAGAGGTTAACTGAGGCGAGGAAGAGGGTGAGTGAGGGGAGGAGTGAGGTAAGGGACGGACTTGGTTCGAGTGCCAGTGATGCTGCTTCTGTTGTGAGGTGTAGGAGCAGATGCTCGTTAGAAGTCGACGCGGAGAACGAGGGGAAGAGTAAGGCCAAACGGGAGGAAAAAGGGCGAGGGTAGACGACGTTAGAGAGTGAAGAGAGGGCAGCCCAAAAGGAGAGGAACAGGGAGATGAGCAGTGCGAAGGAAGAGCATGCCAAAAGAAGAGGGAGAGGTGAGGGAAGCAAGGGAGACAGAGAAGAAGAGGGGGGCTCATAGGGTAAGGAGGAGGGTAGAAAAGCTAAGGAAGGAAGGATAAGTAAGGGATAGAGAGAAATGAAAAAGGGAATAAGGAAAAATGAGAAAGAATGAGAGGAGGAAGGTAAGCAGAAGGGATAATGAGAAAAAATGAGGGGTGAATTGAGGGGGGAAAAGAAGCCAGAGTCAATTAGTCCCGCTGGTGTTGGTCATACGATCGTCTGGGCACGGGCCTTGTAAAGCCGTGGGCAGAATGGGGAGATAGGGAAGGATAGAGAAGACAAGAAGTTGAAGAAAGGCAGGAAGAAAAGCACGAATGGGAAGAAGGGAAGAATGTAATCTGGATAATAATCCAGATTCCTCAAACACTGGGAGTAGGTTTCACAATACATAGGAATTGTGAGATGGAACAAGGAAGATACATTAGCAAATAAACTAAAAACATGCATAGCTACACAAATAATAAGATATAAAAGAGAAGGAATAATGGCAAAACAAATAAATGGCTCTTGGCACTTTTCCCAGGGGTCTCTTGGAGGCCATCTTCAAGTGGCAACAAACTCTTGTCTTGCAATAAGATCACTTGCAGGAATGTGCAGCGAGCCTTCTCGTTTAGCCGAATAGTGAGCTGTGAGTTGTCTCTCTTGTTCATATAGTGAGCTGTCTCTCTCTTGTTTATATAATGAGCTCTTTCACTCTCTGTCTTGTGCGCCTCTTGTGTGTGTTTCTCTTGTTATATTACGCTGTCTCACTTGTCTGTAATCAGCCTTTTCAATTTTATCTAGTTTGTCAGTCATTCCTCACAGCCAAAAAGATCCTGACTAGTATGGAATTCAGGTCACCCGCCACCCCCCTACCCCAAGTGATCTGATTCCCGCCTTTCCAGTTTTACCATTATAATGAATCTTCATTATAGCGTCAATAGACATCCTTATAAATAGACTACAGTCAGACAACAGTCACAGAAACGCCATTTAATAATGATCTGGCTGGGCTTGGCCTTACCACTCAGCTTCCAGTCCCACTCAGAACACGATGGCGATAACCAAAGCGATCGATGAGGCAAATATTCATATCTACACATTCCTAGGCTGTGATTCACCACAAAAAAACAGCTGCTCACATCTGCCACACACCTGTTGTTATTTAATTAATTAACCAATACACAGGTGTGGCAGAGTATTTCGATAAGGGGGACCGACAGACATAATGAGAGACAACTAGAGGAACGGGGTTGAAGGGACGAGGGAACGCACCATATGGACACGGGGATGGAATGCTGTCTGGGACGCGGGGATGGAACACACTATTCTAATGGTTGAAAACGCAACAAAAGCAGAAAATAGTAAGTTAAGCTACAAAATCTTCCAGACTGGATGTGCCAGTATCCCCACACTTTCCAGGCTTTCAGCAGCAACTTAATTGGTTGATTCGTATTTTTTCTACCACTAACGTGGGCATTCAGTAACAATGGCAGCCAGCATATTTAAAATTGCATCTGTTTTAATTCCATAGGTATAGATCTATCAGATCACATGTAGTGTAGTGGGTTTATTGAGCACTCAATCACAGAGGGGTGATTTAAAATGGTTTAACAGACTTGTAATAATATGTTCGCATGTGTTACACAGGTGTTGTCTCTCATAGTTAATCTTGATTAGAGGTTATGTACGTCATCAAGTGTTCCAGTAATCAGAATATATTTCAGAGTCCAGCATATCTCAACCCAGGGAGTGGGATGGGGTTCAATATGGAACATTCACAATACGATATTCAGGAATTTTATTAGTCTCATATTAAACGTCTCCTTGCGGTTTTCATCATAGTGTTTAATGCTTATTGCTTTCTGGTCTTCGTGTATTTGTTAGGTCAATGAGACTGTCATCGTATATTCGTCTCAGTACTCTCCTTGCCACGGCTAATGAAGCATCAATATTGATTTCTACTTCTAGTATGCTACAGGCTGTTTTTGCAAGCATGTCAACAGTATCATGCTTAAAGAGGCCAACATGCGATGGCATTCTGAGGAATTTAATCTCAAATCTATTTTGTTTGGCAGGCAAAACATTGCATTCGAATATCACTGATAACTGTCTTTGTGTTAGGGCTCCAGGCTGTCAGGGGTACACTCTGCCAGTAGAATAAAATTCCACTTTCTTAGGTTGGTACCACTGTCACCTAGCCCATGTTTTGGTTGGTACCTGTCACTTTGTTCACGCTTAGGTTGGTACCTCGGTCACCTAATCAACAATTAGGTGAGCACATCTGTCCACTGGTCCCCCGGTTGTCTTTTGCAGAGGACCCGAAGAGCTGTGTACCATTCTGAGTCACTTGTTTACACCTGTCATGTGAGGTGCTAGAGGGGGAGGGGATGGGGAAAGGGGGGAATAGGATTGGTGTTGAAGGGGGTTGAAAGAGTGAAAGGGAGAGGGAGAGATGGGGGTGGGTGGGGGGTTGAAGGGGGAGGGGTAAAGGTGGAGGTTCGGTGATTTGCAGGTAGTGTCCAGGGAGGGGATAATCCTGGAGCTGGTCCAACAGTGCTGTCTTGACCATGTCTGTGTTGTTATCTCAAAGGATAAATCATCTGTTCACCTGAAGGTGAAGCGAGGTCCGTCTTACCGCCCATCCTCTCTATACTCGCCTGGTAAAGGGGCGTCTCTCTGTCTGTCTGTCTGTCTGTCTGTCTGTCTGTCTGTCTGTCTGTCTGTCTGTCTCTCTCTCTCTCTCTCTCTCTCTCTCTCTCTCTCTCTCTCTCTCTCTCTCTCTCTCTCTCTCTCTCTCTCTCTCTCTCTCTCTCTCTCTCTCTCTCCCTCTCCCATTCACTCACTGTGAAGCACACCTCTCACCCACCCCCACTCACCTGGTGAACCTCTGTCACCTGCAATCCCTTAGTTCAAGACCATGTAGGGTGTTTACCTGTCGTGGCCTATGAGGCCCAGGTGAGCGCCTATGCCACCGGATAATCACCCCCCCCTCCCCTCCCCTCCCCCCTCTCCCATCCCTCCACCAGGTGATATCCCTCGCCACCTGATCACTCTAATTATTCATAGGATAAACATCTAAACAAAAAAAGTAACGTTTGAAAACTTCTTAAAACTGCTTTTGTAAAGACAAGTCAACATTTAATGATGGGAATCATCAGCAGTTAAAAACAATGTTTAATGTCTTGAGTGAAGAGCCAGTCATATCAACGTTTCCTACCATTCCTTCTCCTGTTCTTCTCTACCAGGCAATTCTTTTTCTCTTCAGTGCTTAAGTGCTCTCTCTTAAGCTCTCTTCCCTTTCTATTCGTCTTCTTTATACACCTTCCATTTCCTCTTTTTTCCTTCTTACATTTCCTTGATTCCCTTTTCTTCTTATATTCCTCTAAAATATACCCTCTTCCTCCGTCTCCCAATTGTCCCTCCTCCACAGATGGACATAGTCCGAGGCACGTGACCCTTGGAGAGGTCAGAGGCGGGGTATCCGTTGGGTCAGGACAGGTGGTGGACAGAGGTCACAGAACAGAGGTCAGCTCAAGCAGATGGTTGTGTGTTAGAGGTGGGTAAGAAGGGAGGTTAGACCTGGCTAAAGTGTAAAGGGGGAAGAGGCTACTCCTGTGTAGAGTGGAAGGAGTGAAGAAACTAGTCCTGTGTAAAGGGGTAGGTGGGGGAAGTGGTTAATTCTTGGCTACAAACGAGGATGAGTTAAATAATAAATCTCTCTGCCGACTTGACGACTCTGCCCCTTGAGAAGGAGGTCGTGTGTCGAGGTGAAGCTGTACTGTTCTGTATCTATCCAGTTCTAGATTTGCTCCAACTTATTAATTTAAAAACAAATTTGAAATCCTTTCCCCTGTACCTGTATAAATGCTGAAACCCTCAAGTCTCAGCAACAATAGACGCCATCTTCTCTTCCCTGCAACAATGGAATTCCCGATTCTTTTGTTCACCTCACCTGCCGAATCTACCTTCTTCGCCACACCTTGCCTGGCATAGGTCACTTAAATCTCCCCCGAGAGGTCAAAGGTCACGAGGACCATACCAGAGGTTACAACAATGAAAGCCAGGGATTTTAGAGTAGTTTGTGGACTTATGGGCTTAGAGTTTGTGGGACTTATGGTGAGATGCGTTTCTCACTTGTTTTGCGACTCGACTGGAGATCGTCCAGAGCTTAGCGTCCATAAATACACATCATTATTATATTCATTTCCAAGTATGGCAAAGCTTTCCTAGCTTACTCACAGAATTTATATTACCACGTGAAAAAATATTACTGGTGTACATGCCTTTGAAGCCTGTAGTGTTGATGCGAGAACCTGGTCACAGGGTTTGAAGGTTGTTGATATTCACCTCAAATTTATGTGAATATATATTCACTTCTCAACGGATATATATATATATATATATATATATATATATATATATATATATATATATATATATTTATATTTAATTCAGTTTCCCTTGATTTAAGTTTTTTCTTGTGTTCGTTTTGATTGGTGTCTTGTCTATTTTTGTTTATTTCTGCTTAATTGAACTATTGTGTATAATATTGGTGTTTATTATTTTGTAACAAATGCATTTCTTTTAATGTCTGTAGTTGCTTATCTTGCTTTTGTTATAATTATTTTGCCTTTTGCATAAATTTATAAAATCACTTTGGTTTATAATTATTATTTCGAATGAGTATTTACGGTCTCGGTCGTATAACTGTCGTATAACTGTCTACTGTGTTTGATCAGCTATGTAAGTAGAGCTTTCAATGTTACTGTTTTAGTCGATGTATGATTGGCATTGTATTAGATCCTGCTTTGTAGTGTGTAACTCAGTTCAGTATGGATTTCTTGTTTGTGAGTTAGTTTTAATTTGTGATATTCTGTGTTTTTTTGAATACGTTTTGTTCGAAATGTTATACTGATTTTTATTAAAAGAAGATGTGTCTCACATGAATTATATATATATATATATATATATATATATATATATATATATATATATATATATGTATATATATATATATATATATATATATATATATATATATATATATATATATATATATATATATATACGTATATGAAATTACTTAATTTACTTAAAAAATTAGTAAATTATGCCTTGACGATTCACTTTGGACAGTCACTGACACTGACGTGACAGACAGACAGCTAAAATCAGTTAAACAATTACCCCCGAGCGAGCACCACGCCCCAACTGCCAGACATGGGTGATGATATATCCTCCCACAAACAGTTTTATAGTCCAGCTACTGCCTGCCTAAGATGACCCTGATTCACAAGTGGCATTAACGAGACATAATGTGTGACTTGTCTTGACACCTCACGAGGGGGGTTCGTGACCTCGTGACCTCTGACCTAAGGAGACACGTATATTTGACTGTTGTCACATGCATAGACTTGTGGATGTTTTCTTGTTTTAATATTCTTAATAAATTGTAACAAGTGTTCAAATGAAGAAACTATACTGTTGGTTGCTGTCGCGGCGGAAAAATGAGGCTGTTGGCGTTAGTGCGAGTAAGTGACCAATTGGAAAGTGACCCATCGCTGTCCGGGTCATATGAGTTGACCTTTCATCCCGCTCCCAACCGTCCGGTGGTCAACTCACGCCCCAGAGGTCCTCAACTGCTTTGGGTAGAAGTTTGCAGGTTGAGGGTGATGGATGAGGTACTGTCGCCCTCAGAGGTGTGGGTGGGTGAAGTGTCATTCCCTAGAGGGGGGTGGGAGATAATGTTCCACCCTGGGGGAGACTGTGTAACCCAGTGGGGAAAGTGGAGGTCAGGGGATTCACACTAGTTTAGGGTCAGGGGATTCACACTAGTTTAGGGTCATATACGCTGTACCGGATGGCTGGTATGACGTGAATTCTGTAGGACTCTTGTATTTCAGAAACGTTTTTCAGCGATTTGAATGTAACTCAGCTGGTGGCAGAGTGAGCTTGAGTGGATGTTGTGAGGTGGTTGTGACGTTTTTGATAGGGGGATTGTGATGATCGTAGTGTGGTGATTGTATTTTTGTGTTGGGTTGGGTTGTGAAGTGGTTGCGATCACATAGTACTTAGTTGTAGTAGTGAAGCTGGTGGTGGTGGTGGCAATGCGGGTTGTGGTGGTGGCGCAGATGGCGGGAGTGACCCATAACAGGGGCGTGGATTCATAACAGCCCGACTACTGACCAGGTCACATAGAAGGGGACACTTGTAACCTTTTGAACTGACATATTTTCACTCACGAGTTAAAGATTTAGCCTATGAAGAGTGGGAGAGAGAGAGAGAGAGAGAGAGAGAGAGAGAGAGAGAGAGAGAGAGAGAGAGAGAGAGAGAGAGAGAGAGAGAGAGAGAGAGAGAGAGAGGGAGGGTGGACGAAGGGATGACAAAGTGAGAGGGTCAGTCGCATGACGTGTCAGCGGGAGGGGTGGGAGGGCAAATGAGAGAGGGGAGGAAGAGATGTAAAAGTGAGGGGGAGATGCTGGGAGGGTAAACACATGTGTCCTACTTCTCCCTTCATCTCTACCTTCCTGTCTATCTCCTTTAATACATATTTATCTATCTACATACATTCCTTTCAGTCTTATTAATAAAACAAGCCTCCTTCCTGATAGCACATATCATTTTGCCGTACAGTTAAATACTAATGTACAAGAATTCGAAGCGGATCACGAGAATGACTTGATGTTCCGTTTTCTCTTCATGGGTTCTCAGGTTGGTTAGGTTAGGGCACTTTAGTACAATAGTTTAGTGACACTGGGAACTTTCAGAAGAACGGGCTGATTATAATGCCTAACTTCTCTACTTTCCTACCAACTTACCCACTTCTCTACCTACATGTCTACCAGTCTACCTCCCTTTCTACCTGCATACATACCTACCTTCCTCTCTACCTGCATACGCACGTACATACCTACTTACCTATATACCTACCCACATACATCCTTACCTATCCACATACATCCTTACCTACCCACATGCATATTTACCTACCAGGATACCTACCTACCTACCAAGACGTCTACTTACCAATTAACATACCGACCTACCTACCAACATACCACCCAAACTGCCTACCTTTATACTTACCCCACATATCTACTTACTCACCTACCAACATATCTACCTAAATGTATACCTACTCGCATACCTTCCTACCTATCAACATACCATCCTACCTATACTTACCTGCCTATATACCTTCGTCTTCAGCACTGTGGTCTCTGTGTGCCGCATATTTACTTTTCTTTGTCCCTGCCTCACTTGAGTCCTGTTATTTTATTTCCTCTTCATTCTGCCCAGTTCCCTCCTCACTTGTCTCTACCTTCCTTCACCTGGTCCTACCTGCCCTCACCTGGTCCTACCTGCCTTCACCTGGTCCTATCTACCTTCCCCCTGGCCCTACCTGTCCTCACTTAGCTTTTTCTGTCCATACTTCGCACTTTCTTGCCCTAACTTGTTCTCGTTTACCTTATATCTCCTCTATATGTCATCACCTGAGCTCCCTTTATCTTTATTCATCCCCAACCAGGTCTCACCTACACTTATTCTCTTCTTCCAGCCACCTGCCCATCTCCTACCTTTCCCTACCTGTCCCTTACCTGCTCCTCACCTGTCCCGTACCTGCTCCTCATCTGTCCCTAAACCCATATTCGTCCTAGCTACGGCCGTCGTCAAAGGGACATATACAAAAATTTTGTCATACGGGGCAACAAATTTGTATTAAATAATAAACTATATTATTACGTTCTATTTCTTTATCCCTAGCTAGGCCTAGGTTTGGTTAGGTGTTTCGGTTCGACTGAGTTTATATTTACGGTGTGTTTGTGAAGTACTCAAAAGGATTCGATTCGAAAATAGGAAAAGAGTGAAGCATTTTTCGAGATAATCTCAATTGTAATCAATTTAGAGCTATGTGTAAATCATTTATCATTTATAAACATTGGGAAGCGGTAAGGGAATTCGGCTGCTACTACATGGAATGGATTTCAGTAAATTTGATTTGAGAACAGGGTACGTACTATACTCCCTCCTGTTTCTAATACTGTACAGTATATGTAAACGATCTATCAGAGGAAGGAAGATCATTCTTATCCATGTTTGCTGGCGATGCTACGGTAATGAGCGAATTGGAACTGAGGAGGCCTGCAGTACATTACAAGATGACCTAGACAATTTCCAGAGATAGGTCTGAGATATGGATACTTGACTTTAACCCAAACAAATGCAAGGTTAGGATGATAGGAGTTGGAGCAAGAACACCTCAAATTCAGTGTAATATGATGGGAAAGTAACTTTCAACTTCTGTAAAAGAGGAAATTAGTGGACATTGGAGATCTAACACCAGAGGCACACATCAGCAGAATAAAGAGGGCAACATATAAGCCGTACTGTCAAACGTCCGGTTATCCTTCAGGAACCTGGACAAAGATCCCTTCCGACCGCTGTATACGTCCTTCGTAAGACCTGTTATCGAGTATGCTGCCCCAGCATGGAACCCCTACCTAGTGAAAACCAAGTGAAAAAGAGTCATGACATTCAACAAATGATAGTTGAAAGGCCGGACTTAAGAGCAGATGCTCGACCCCGCAAGCTCAACTAGGTGAGTACTATCAGGTGACTACACACACACACACACACTCACACACACACACATACACACAGGGGCCGGTGGCTGAGTGGAAAGCATGCTAGATACGTAGTCATGTGGACCGGGGTTTCTTTCACCCTAATACGCCAGTTCCCTAGCAGTAAATAGGTAACTGAAAGTTAGAGAGCTATTATGGGCTGCTTCCTGGGAGAGTGTGTGGGTGTGAAGAAAAAAATAGTAGATAGTAACAGTTGATTGATTGACAGTTGAGAGGCGGGCCGAAAGAGCAGAGCTCATCCCCCACAAGCACAACTAGGTGAAATCAACTAGGTGAATACACACATGTTCGTAAATAGACACTTTATCACCTCTCAAACGCTTCTGCTCCTCCCACACATTTCATCCCATCCCTCTTACTCACTTCCCCTCAACATTACCCACTCCGCCGTACCCCTCACCCTCGTTCCACCCTCACCCACACCCCCTCCCTCATTTCCTTCTCCCTTCCCTTCGCTACCTTATCCCTCATCCCTCACTTTCATTCATCGTGTCTCCCCTCATCCCTGAGGAGAATATTGCGTGTCTGGCAGAGAGAGAGAGAGAGAGAGAGAGAGAGAGAGAGAGAGAGAGAGAGAGAGAGAGAGAGAGAGAGAGAGAGAGTGAGAGAGAATAATATAAGGCAATGTACTTTATCTGGCCAATTGCTTCAGGTGTACCCAGGAAAATAGTAACACTTGTTTATGCACCTATGTTTTGGAAATACACTTACCTTTCCTCTTTCTCCATCTCCCTCACTCCATCTCTCTCTCTCTTTCTCCCTCTCCTTCTTTCCATCTCTCTCTCTCTCTCTCTCTCTCTCCCTCTCCCATACCCTGCATTACTGATGAGCATCGAGAACTTTTAGCGGCACGTCTCTGCATCATTGCGCCATGCAACAATGTTACAGCTATCAGCCATTACACTCTTGCGTCTCTGACCAGGAAACACTTACCCGATGAAAACAACACCAGGCGCCATTTCTGGAAGGGAAAATAATGTTATTTTCTTTCGCTTCATTCCCCTCTCCCTCCCTCATACCTTAACCCTTTTCCCCTCTCTCCTCCCTCCATCTTCCCCTCCTCCAGCACAGGCGCGCACGTGCACCTTCTCACGTCCATGACTCAGCCCCTCTTCATGGATCTTGTTGGGGGAAGGTGGGTGGTTACTCTCTATAGGACTTCCAAGGGTTGGATACATTTTTAAATACTTGCCGTCCCTTGTACGTTTAGAGAGTGGTGCCCTCTCTTTGACCTTACTGTGTGTGGGACCCTCATTTTGACCCTTGTGGGGTGGTCAAAATGAGCGTCCTCCTCCCCTTTCTTTTACCTTGATTGGGTAATACCTTTTATTTTTGTTTATCTTTGGTGGAGTAAAGCTCTGTTTAACTGTTCGAAAGTGTCATCGATTCTCTACAAAAATTCTTTATTTTTTTTAGTTTCTCGACTTTGGTGAGACTGTGTCGCTTACTGTGTTCTGAATCTATATAAGACTAGTTCCTCTATGTTACAAGAACTGTGTTTTCTGTGAATGTATTCCATGCAGCTGCCTCTGATCTGTAAATGAATAACAGAAAGGATGATTTCAATGATTCTAGCACGAATCATTATCTTTTCTTTACTTGACAAGGTAGTTAAAATATGAACTCTCCAAAGTTAATTTTACAGTTTTATGAACGCTTGACACTGATATGCGTTTATTGATCTTGCCATTATTTTCAAAGGAATAGTAGAAGTGGATACAGTTTAGCTGGACCCACGGAATATATATATATCCAAAAGTGAGGTAAAAGAAAGGTGTCGCATAGGCCAATAGGCCTATATATTGAGATCGTTGGCGCCTTACATTCCCCAAGTGGGCATGTTAAGGCATAGACAATATGGTCTCCTCTAAGGCCTTTCCCTTGTGCCTCCACACGCCTACTTGACTGTCAGCACCAATATAGTAGAACTTCTGTTCAGTACTGAATTCTGGCGACCGCGATCCGACTATGTTGGTCTATTACCCCACAGGAATCTCGGTGCAGTGTTAGATGAGTTCAGCTCCAAGCGTCTGGCCTTCGTGTTCGAACACACATAAGAAATAAGGAGAAGATTCGTGTTATAATCATATTATGCTAATTGTAAGAGTATGATAATTTTCTAGAAATCACAGGATAGTGTAAAATACAAATTCTCAGAATCCTCACCTCACAATCACTCTCTTCCTCATTCCCCTCTGCCCGCACCTCCTCCCAATCAAGAACCTACCCCCACCCAACCCTCTCCCCACCCTAACTCATCTGCTACCCTCTCCCCACCCAGTTCAAACTCCACCCAATTCCCCACCAGGCTCTAACCCCCTACCTTCCTTACCCCCGTCCCCACCCAGCACTAACTTCCCCCCCACCTCTTCCCCTCCCCACCAATTACAGCCAGTAGCACGTGTTAAACATCTGTGGAGCGGCGGCGTCTGCCCTCTGTACAGGTGGGCCAGCCAGGTGACAGTGAAGGTGGTGAGTCGTTGTGATGAGTCGTTGTGGTGAGTCGTTGCGGTGAGTCGTTGAGTGGTGGTAGGTCGTTGTAGTTGTGGATAGTAATATTAGTACTTGTCCAAATGAACTAAAAATAGAGCTGTATACACATCCGGTCCTGACCTAGTATGATGGTGGATAGTTCATCTCGTGTTCGGTGTGACTGGAGAATGTTTTAACGTGTCTAATTAGTACTACATGATAATTGAGAGAACGAATTTGAGGTGTGAGAAATGATGAGCAGTTATGGATGAATGACCATAGATGAGAGGAGAGGTGGGGAAGAAGGAGGAGGTGGAGGAGGAGAAGGAAGATGAGGGAGAGTAGGAAATAGCAGTTGAAGAGGTAGAGGAATTGGAAGATAAGGAAATACTGGAAGAGGGAGATGAGAAAGGGGAAGAAGATATGGAGGAGATAGATGTGGAGGACAAAAATAAATATAAAGATGAGGAAGAAGAGAAAGATGACGAGGAAGACGAGAGAAGGAAGAACAAAGAAACATATGGCAGGGAAATGAGAGGTAAACAGAAAATCAAAATGAGTGGAAGTGCAGAGGGGTGATGAGGGGAAAGGGGGGGGGGGTGGCAAAGTACCAGCTGGTGGATCTCAGGCCAAGTGGACCAGGAGTGAGAGTGAGGGAAGGAAGGAAGGAGTGAGGGGGAGATGATGATGCTCTAGTACCTCCCATACCCCCCTTCTCTCCCCTCCCTCATTTCCCCTCTGTTGACGTCACGCTCAATTACAGAAGAGCAGCGGTGGCCGGCTGATCGCAGCACTGTTTTTCTTGTCCATTAAGTATGGTTAGTGAGGCTCAGGGGATGTGAGGGACTACCCTGCTGCTGTAGGGGTGTGAGGGACAACCCCTGATGCTGTAGAGGTGTAATGGACAACCCCTGCGGCTGTGGGGGCGTGAGGGACCACCCCTGCTGCTGTAGGGGTGTGAGGGACAACCCCTGCTGCTGTGGGGAGCGGTTGGTGAGACATGGAGGTAGTGGTTCCTGCTGCTTAAGGGGAAGGGGTTGTGGGGCAGGGGAGAGGGGGGAATTGCGCCTGACTTTGAGGAGGAGGAAGAGGAGGGGGGTAGTGGGGTATGGGTGGGGGATTAATGTGGCTGAGTAGGGGGGGGGGGTAGTTGGCACCTGCAACTGAGAAGGAGGGGGGGGGGGGTAGTGAGGCTGAGGGGGGTGGGGTAGTGAGGATGAGGGGGGTGGTGACACCTGCAGCTGAATAGAAAAGGTTAATTAGGGTAAGTGAAAAGTAGGGAGAAATGAGGAAAATAGGAAGTGAAGATTGTGGAAACAGAAGAAGGTAAGGAAAAGGGTAGGGGTTGAATAAGGAGAAGGGGGAGAGAAAGAATAGTGGGAGGGGGGGACCAGGTGTAACAAAAAGTGACGATACTTTGTTTTCTCGTCACCTCACTTCTCAACACCTGCATGCCTTTCCCGCCCCTTTGCCACCACCTCTTGCCACTACCCCTTGTCATCCCCCTTGTCATCCACTCTGCTACCAGCCTTACCACCACCCTTTACCGCCTTTATATTAGCCTTTTACCACTATTTTTACCCCCCCCCCCATACACATACGCGCGCGCATACACACACACAATAAGAAATTAATAGTTTCAAGGAAATGGTTATCCCTGGCTGTGAAGGGTTCAGAGACTACATAACAGGCACCATGACAATGGGAGGACCAAAAGTAGTAGTTGCAGTGATATATAAACCTCCACCCAATGACAGAAGGTCCAGGCAAGAGTATGACAACAACAACATGGCAGTTAACACTATAATTGAGAAGGCAGCCTCTGCTGCCTGTAGAAATCGAAATCATCTGCTCATCATGGGAGACTTCAGTTACGGAAGGATAGACTGGGAAAACAAGAAACCGCATGGAGGGAAAGAAACATGGAGAGATAAACTATTGGTAGTGGTGACAAGAAACCTTTTAAGCCAGCACGTCAGGGAACCCACAAGAATAAGAGATAACGATGAACCAGCGAGACTCGACCTAGTCTTCACGCTGAACGACTCCGACATAAGGGAAATCGGTTTAGAGGCCCTCCATGGGAATGAGCAACCACAGTGTACTGATGTTTGAGTATCTGGTCGAAGAAGGGTTAATGTACTCAAGGAAGGGACCTGAAAACAGAAGGCCGGAATTCCGAAAGGGAAACTATGAAGAGAAAAGAAAATTCCTAACCAGATATAACATGGGAAACTGAGCTCAGAGCAAAGACGCCCAAGACATGATGGACTACACCACGCAGAAGTGCAAGGAGGTAGCAGACAAGTTTGTTCCAGTCCAAAAGGAAAAAAAACAAAATGCAGAAGAGGAACCCATGGTTAATCAGAGATGTAAGCTAGCAAACCAACTAAGTACAAGGGCGTGGAGAAACTGTATAAATAACAGGACACTTGAGAACAGAGAATGATACCAAAGCACCAGGAATGAGTATGTACAGGGTGAGAAGAAAGGCAGAAGGATAATACGAAAAAGATATAGCAAGCAAGGCAATGACTTAACCTAAATTGCTGCACAGCCACATCAGAAGGAAAACAGCAGTGAAGGAACAGGTAATTGAAACTGAGGATAGGGGCAGACAGATTCACTACAAACGACAAGGACGTGTGCGAGGAACTCAATAAGAAATTCCAGGAAGTCTTTACATTAGAGCAAGGAGAAGTTCCAGGGATAAGAGAGGGAATACCTAATCTATGCACAATTAGAGGAGTTCGGGATTACCAGTGGGGAGGTAAGGAAGCTTTAGCTAGAATTAGATGTAACAAAGGCTATAGACCTGGATGGAATTACACCATGGAAACTGAAGGAAGGAGCAGAAGCACTGTGCCTGCCACTCTCCATGGTGTATAGCAAATCACTGGTAACACGTGAACTGACCAAAATTTGGAAGACGGCTAATGTAGTCCCGATATACAAGAAGGGGGATAGACAGGAGGCACTGAACTACAGGTCTGTGTCCCTAACTTGCATACCATGCAAGAGGAGGGAGAAGATTGTGCGAAAAAAACTAGTGGATCACCTGGAGCGAGAGATCTTTGTAACACCACATCAACATGAGTTTAGGGATGGTAAGCCATGTCTCACAGGATTAATTGAATTCTACGATCAGGCAGTAAAAATCAGGCAGGGAAGAGCGGGGTTGGCAGACTGTGCATTTTTGGATTGCCAGAAAGCCTTTGACACAGTACCACACAAGGAACAAGCTGGAGATGCAGGCTGGAGTGAAAGGGAAGGTACTACATTGGATAAGGGGGTACTAAGCAACCAAAGACAGCGAGTCACTGTGAGGGGGGTGAGGTCTCGGAGTGGCGAGGCGTCACCAGTGGAGTCCCCCAGAGGTCAGTCCTTGGACCTATACTGTTTCTAATATATATGTAAATGATCTCTCAGAGGGAATAGACTCGTTCTTCTCATTGTCTGCTGATGATGCAAAATTATGAAGAGGATTAAGACAGGAAGGTAGTATAAGGCTACAAGACGACCTAGACAAACTGAATGAATGGTCCAACAAATGGCTACTAAAGTTCGACCCAAGTAAATGTAAGGTAATGCAACTAGGCGGTGGAAACAGGAGACCAGACACAGGATAGCGAATGGGAGATGAAGTCCTTCATGAAACGGATAGAGAGAAAGATCTAGGAGTTGATTTCACGCCAAACCTGTATCCTGAAGCCCACATCAAAAGAATTACATCAGCGGCGTACACGAGGCTGGCTAACATCAGGACTGCCTTCAGGAACCTGTGTAAGGAATCCGTCAGAATCTTGTATTCCACATACGTAAGACCAATCCAGGAGTGTGCGGCCCCTGCATGGAGCCCGTACCTTTGCAAGCACAAGACAAAGTTGGAAAAAGTTCAGAGGTATGCCACTAGGCTAATCCCAAAACTAAGCGGCATGAGTTACGAGGAAAGGCTGCGTGAAATGCACCTCACGTCGCTGGAAGAAAGGAGAGCTCGGGGAGACATGATCACTACCAACCCAATTCTCAGAGGAATTGACAAGTTAGATAAAGATAAACTGTTTAACACGGGTGGTACGCGAACAAGGGGACACAAGTGCAAACTGAGTGCCCAAATGAGCCACAGGGACGTTAGAAAAAACTTTCTCAGTGTCAGAGTAGTTAACAGATGGAATGTATTAGGCAGTGATGTGGTGAAGGCTGACTCCATACACAGTTTCAAATGTAGATATGACAGAGCCCAGTAGGTTCGGGAATCTGTACACCAGTTGATTGACAGTTGAAGAGCGGGACCAAAGAGCCAGACCTCAACCCCCGCAAGCACAACTATGTGTTTACAACTAGGTGAATACACACACCACATCTGCCTCAGCTTCAGACAATTAATGAAGACATTGAACAACTGTGACCAACACAGGTGGTCAGCGAACACAGTTAAGGGGTGTGTACATGTCTTAACGTACACGAGGTTAATGTGTTCATGTATACGGGTAAGGGTGTGCGTGTACCAGTCTAAACGTTCATGGTGTTGATGCGTCCCTGTGCACGTTCATGTGTCTACCATTACCTATTTGTGTGAGTGTGTACGTTCTCTTATATCTGATGTATTTGTTCACGTAGCAGTGAAAAAAGATTACAAAGGGTACAAAAGGATACCTTTGCTGTCGTTGGCAAAGGGTACCTCAATAATCTTACCAGGTTTCCCCTGATCATTGGGAGTTCCTCACAAATCTTCCGTCTAATAGCTTAAGTATATATACATATATATTGTACATATATTAAGTCCATGTACATTAAGTACATGCACATTGTCACATATATGTACATATAACAGTATACATGTATATGACAGTGAACTTGCGTGCAATAAATTTGGATATACTCGTCTAGAATTGCATTTTGTGGTTGAGTTTTAGCGTCTGGGACCAGCCTTTACAACTATAAATTAGATTATCCAATGGCACTTCTTGTATGTGGCGTATCATCTGATCCTTTGAATAGCACTTGGAAGGGATAATAGGACAAGGATTTAGGATAAGACGAAGGGAAGGAATAGTGCCCAACCACTTGGACGATAGGAGGGATTGAACGTCAGTGTTCTGGTACCACTCTAAACAATTGTTCATACATGAGGCTTTCACAACCAGCTGACGAGGTAACATCGGAAACAGTGATTCTGTTTGAATGAAATTTGGCGACAACTGTGTTCGAGTGTAATGAAATTTGACTAAATCTCAGATGCCCCAAATGGGGACGGAATTAAGATCGGAAGTTTGGGAACTATATTGCAAAGGTTAGGATACATTGAATTCTGCCGGTGTAGGAATATAGCAAAAGTGTGAAGAAAAATACGAATGAAGAATGATGAACGAGAGAATGAAGAGCATTAGAGGTGATGAGAAGGTCACTAGTGAAGTGGAAGAAAAATAGTAGGTGTCAGAGGAGAACCTTTAGGATACCCCCCCCCCCCATTAATGGAGAAAGAGACAGATGCTGAATTATCTAGAACAATACTCCACCCCTCTCCCTAAGTGCCATTTCCCCCTATGTCTCTTCCCATGTGTCCTTCCTCCCCCTCCGTGTGTCCCTCTCCATGTGTACTTTCCCCCGTGCATCACATGTTTTAATGAGCCGTTGATGTAGTTCATCAGAGAGGAGGAGTTGGTGGTGGGGAGCATTGATGGGTCTTGAGAGGGGGGAGGGGGCTGTGGTCGAGGAGAAGAGCCTGCCCCCCTCCCTTGGTCGAGGAGGGGGGGGGGTGGGGGTTTAGGCCCCCCTCGGCAGACGAGGAGGGAGCCTATGCCACCAGCCAACACGAAACTCCTAGATAGTGAGGGGGGTCGGGAGGAAAGGGGGGGGGGGGTCGGCCAATTTCAGTTATTAACTGATAATTCTTGTGTTGATTAGTTGCGTGCAAAATTTACACCTTTTGAATGAAGAGGGCGTTATGGGAGCCTGCATATATGGGCGAATTTGAAGGCCTTGCAAATGAGATTTTGCTCCTTGCGTCGCCTCGAGCCTCAGCACTATACTCGCCGCTCTGGTGTTGTGTACTGAGGTAAGCGGCTGGCGTCGCTCCTCAGGTGAAATTACAGGTAATGGTTGTTAATGTTCGCGCGATTAATTAGCGGAGTACTTGTGCAGTTGTTAGCGCTTGTGTGAGTGCGTGTCCGGGTGGGTTGTACTCCCTGAGTTAGTACTTATACCTTAGAGTTTATAATTACACACACACACACACGAATACAATGTGTGTGTATGTGTGTGTGTGTGTGTGTGTGTGTGTGTATAGTTTAAATAAAGTCCAAACGAAAAACGCATAGGCAATATGAGAGAGAGAGAGAGAGAGAGAGAGAGAGAGAGAGAGAGAGAGAGAGAGAGAGAGAGAGAGAGAGAGAGAGAGAAAGAGAGTGGACAACAGGCCTGATATATTGCAATAAGTGCTATCATGGACACCCAAGATTGTCTTGAATATTTCCTCTACTATCAATTAACCTTAGACACTAACTAATCTTAGACATTAACTGTTAAATAACTTAACGTTCCACCAGGTATCAAGATGACCAAATTCACTCATAATGACATTTATTCTAAGTTTTAGATCTCTAATATCCTCAGAAATAAGGAAAAGTGAGCCCTTTGAGGAAATGATACACCCCAGATGCTTTTCAAAATACTGTACAGGAATATCTCTGCCTAGTAATTTTAATTTCGGATCAATATAAAACGATTCCTGTGAGTTAACTCCAATAATTTGGCAGGATGCTGCACTCTATCTTTCACATATATGTAGCTAGGTTTCTATAGCCTCTTCGGTGGGTGGGAGTAGAACTAGATCATCAACATAACAGAAAACATTGGCCAAAAACATGTAAACAGAAAAAACATTAGTATCGCCTATACAATACTAATGTTTTTTCCAAGTATTGCCAAGAGTTAAGAGTCAGATCTACCTGCTCTTAACTATTTCAACAATGGATGAAGATAGCAAAAATGTAGGATTGAAAACAGCACCTTGCTTGCCCCAATATTTTAGTGAAAAAATGTTCAGAGAGGACATTACTTCATTTCATAGGTAATTTACATAACTGACAGATGAGAATTTAAGTTTGTCTATTGATAGTTGTGGCTTGCCTCTACCTACAGTAGTTGGCTGTCGATTACCCTTAGTGGGTATGTGTGTAGGGTGACCTGTACTGCACCTAGTTACAAAATACAGCTCTTCTCATAGTGTCTCATCTTCTGGATCGAATTTTCCATTAATAACAAATGTTTCAAGGGGCTTTGGCGCAAACTATTTCCACTAGGATTTAATTTCACCATCTGGGAATCTACCTCCCCTTGGTGCTGATTGAAACTGCCTGTCACTACCTTCTCTTGAAACCCATTTCACCTGTCTACCAATCTACCTCCTGCTGGAATCATTTCCAACTGTGAACCCATTCCATTTCCTCTTGAAACCCATTCCAGCAATCTACCAATTTACTTTTGAACTAAATTCGTATTGTTTCTCACTACCTTCACGTAGAACCCATTCAACCTATCTAGCAATCTACCTTCTCCTGGAGCTGGGTCAAATTTTAAATACCTTCCTTTGGGGACCATTCCTCTCATCAAGAGCTGTTGACGAAGCAATTTCCATTCGCACTCAAGGAGTTGAGTGCGAGTTGAGTACAATTCAATACCCTTTTGTCAGTAATCTACAGATGCATATTGAGGGATTCAAGAATTCTCCTTGTCTTTTGTGTAACAGCTTTACGTAATCTTGTATGTGGTAATCATGTCTCTTACATTTTTCCTGTCATCCAATGTAAGCTTTAGCTGTGGCACGTAGCTGGCCAGTCTTTGTCAGATCATTGACAGAAATTAAGAGCAGCTTGAGGGTTAATAATGACTCTTGTGTGACCCCATTATGTTGACTGGCCAATAAGAAGGAAGAGGGATGGAGACAGAGGTGGGGAGAGGGAGACAGGAAAATAAAGAGGAGGTGAGAAGGAGATGAAATATTGGGAGAGAAGAAGTTAGGGGAGGTGGGTTGGTTTGAGGGGAAAGTATGAGGGAAGAGAAGAGGGGGTAAAGCGGAACAAGACGAGCTTTGCACATCTCATTACCTGTAAGTAAGGATACACATGCACAGTCCTCGCGCCCCAGGCACGTGCGTCTTCCCACCACACACGCGCGTGCGTTCTCTCACCACACGCAGCCACCCGGTGATGTTATTTTAGATTCAGATATTCGGAACAAACGTTCCAAGTAGCACGGGCTATGGTGAGCCCGTAGGGGGACCTACCTGGCACAGGAGCTGTAACTGCGGCTCTCGTCCAGGCTGCCCCTCCCTCACCCACACTAACCCATCCCCTCAGCTGTCATCAAACTTCAGCTCCATTCTTCATGTCTTCTTACCTAAGGCAAGACCAGTCGGAGGTTTACCTCCTCTGTTATGTATCAATAAGAATGTAGGAATAGTTAGAGAAGGTTAAAAAAAGGATGATTATAATTATAATTATGTAATATAGTATAACTGAGCCCTAATATGCTCAAAACCTATTGATTCCTATTTTTAAGCAACCAAACATACTCATGTTTCACTTTCGCTTGAAACAATCCAACAATTCCACGTCAATGATGTTACCTGGTAATTTGTTCTATAAATAAATACCCTGTTTTCTAACCAGTATTTATCCAGGTCTTTCCTGAATTTAAGATTACCCAAATTGTATCCAATGTTTCGTGATTTGTAATAATGGATATTTTATGTTGATATATTTAGCATCTTATTAATATCCCATTCGAACATGCTTTCATCCGCTTGTATACGTTAATAATCCCTTTCTCCTCCCATCCTGACTCTTCGCCTATCTAAAAAAAATTAAATTAGGTTTTATAAATCTCTCTTTGTTAGGAATTTTTCTAAATCCCGGGATTAGTTACCTCATCTATCTCACTTTCTTAAAGAATGAAAGTCTTTCTAAAATCCATTCCATAACTTGGTGTCCAAACCTGAGCTTGATAATCTAAATGGGGACCTGAACTTGATAATCTATATGGGGACCTGAAGCTGATAATCTAAATGGGGCCTGACAATCGCCACGGAAAGCTGAAGAATCCTATTTGCTTTATTTCGATCATTTATTCCTTAAGATTTCTATGCTTAAGATCCTTATTTGTGATGGTTCACGGGTCACTCTCAACATTCACATTTGTCAATTTAAAATTTGTTTGGTAACTTTTTAATATTTCTTTGGTTTAAAATCTTACATTTGTCAGCATAAAACTACATCTGCCAAACTTTTCCCCGTTTAAAAGATTAACTTAGACATTTCGCAGCAATTTTTAGTTTTCTTCTTAACTTATTTTTGTATCTCAAATAAATTTACTAATATTTCTCTGCAATCATTAGTTTAAAGCTTTTGTATAAATGATAAACAGTGTAGGTCCCAGGAGAGAGCCTTGCAACAGTTACCTACTCGACTTTCATTCTCTTCATGGTTGCCTTAATCCAATACAAGATCCACTTTGGGCCCACTTTGGGTCCACATCTATTCCACTTTGGGTCATATTCGATTTAATTATTTGACGTGGTTTTACTTCGTCACTGAGATTCAGTTAGAATGATTTTAAATTAGTTATAATTCTCCACTACCCTTGTAGTCTTGTGTTAAGTCAACTACCTGATGGATTCTCAAGGATGGCGCGTCTTTCCTCATGTTCAGGTCCGCATATTTCATGGACGGTCCCATGTGGTTGTTGTTTTAGATTCAACTACCATGAACAAAATTTCCAAGCAGCACGGGCTATGGTGAGCCTGTAGTGCACTTTGGTCCACCTACCCTGTTTTGGTCCACACTTCTCTAGGATGGCCCACCTCACTAATCTATCCCCGCCCCTCCCTCCCACAAGTAATCCTTCTCCCCTCCTCCTAACCTCCAGCAACAGGAGGCACCAGTGCCACGCTCCAGTGCCCCCACCTGCTGACCTCCCACCAACCGTTTAGCGACGTTTATATCCAGGTTACGGTCTAGGGAGAGGGGGGGTTTACATTAGGGGAATATGAAGGTAGGGAGATAATAGGGGAAGGGAGATGTAAGGGAGGAATATAATAGAGATCGGGGGGCGGATGTGGGGTACTGTGGATATAAAGAAGCTTTACATAAGTTGAGATACAGATATATATATTTAGCTGCAAGTTTAACCTCTTATTATATATATTAAGTCTGCAAGTCTGTGTTTTTTTTTATTTTTAACTGTAATTGCTGTTGGGTACGTACCCAACATGGTCGGGTAGGAGGTTGCCATAAAAGTGTCTGGGCTACGATAAATACCTGACCGGGTTTCGATAAGTACCTCACTGGATTACGATAATATACCTCCCTTGGGAACAATAGGCACCTCACTGGGCTACAATAGGTACGTGACCGAGGTTTCGACAGGTTCCTGACCGGGGTTACGATAGTACCCAAGTGTACCCTGACGATACCTACCTGGGATAAGGGACAGCTGATTGGAACTGGACCATTAATCACCCACCAGCCACACCCAACCATCCCAGAGGAACCATTGTGGGGGTCATCAGGCAGCAGTGAATAGTTCGCCCGAGGGTAGTTAGTGTTCCCTTTTGGGCGTGTCAACCACCCTGCACTGGCTAATTAATTCACAAGGGTGAGTATCAGGAAGAGAGCGGGGAGAGAGAGTAAGGGAGGGGAAGAAGGAGAGAGAGAGAGAGAGAGAGAGAGAGAGAGAGAGAGAGAGAGAGAGAGAGAGAGAGAGAGAGAGAGAGAGAGAGAGAGAGAGAGAGAGAAAGAGAGAGTGGGGAGAAAGAGAGAAAGTGAGGGGAAGGGAGAACAGACGCAGTGGTTTCCGTGGACAATGGGTAGGTAAGGATGAGTAATTATTCCATAGAATGGCGCATCTGTCTGTGTCTCACTGGTGGATTGTGTGGATGATGAAGGGGAGAGGGGTGGTGGGGAGAGGGGTGGTGGGGAGAGGATGAGAGCGGGGGCGGTGGGGTGGAGAGGGGGATGAGTGGATAAGATAGGAGTGTAGGGCTATCAGGCCTAAATGTGGCCCACTTGTAGCCTATCTGGCCTACATGTGGCCCACCTGTAGCCTATCTGGCCTACATGTGGCCCACCTGTAGCCTATCTGGCCTACATGTGGCCCACCTGTAGCCTATCTGGCCTACATGTGGCCCACCTGTAGCCTATCTGGCCTACATGTGGCCCACCTGTAGCCTATCTGGCCTACACGTAGCTATCCTGATATTCCTTCCTTCCTTCCTCTCAAAATTATTGGTTGTTTCATTATTAACTTTAGTATATCTATAATATTTATTTCCTCTTCTACCCTCTTTCAGTTGGGTAGAATATCAAGTCCTCTCGTGTTTCTGTAGAAGAGAGAGAGAAAGAAGCGAGAATGATCAGAAATGCTGCTAAAAGCATACATAGGCAATGAGGAGACCTAAACGGGCGATGTAAACACATCGGAATACAAGTAGTTCACATAGGAGTACAAGAGGTACACACGCTAGGGAACGAGACGTACACACGCCAGGGAACGAGACGTACACACGCTAGTACACACATCAGAGCCTATTACGACCACCCAAACATTTTACTAATAAATCCAGAGGAGGCTCTTACGACCATTTAACCCTTAGGTGGACGCCGTTAATAGGGACAAACACGGAACAAAACATCTGTCCGTGATCCTCCCCCTTCCCCAGTAGCTTAATTACAGCGCCTAGGCGCACGTGGTGTTTGTTGTGGTAAATCAGCTGATAGCGACGCGCGCGCCGGTGTCGTAAGGTATTACGCCACGCGGCCGCTGTTGAAAGATTCTGGCACGTTAGGAGCCCTGCCCTAGAGGCTATTTCTCTCCGCTGTTATGCACGGAGGTTATGATATCATTAAACTGTCAGGTCGGTGGTGAGCGATGAACAGATGAAGTCGATTTCAAGACCCGATGAAGCTTTAGCTGTAAGGGTAACGCGGGAAAAGGGCCTTGTAGCGTCTATTCTTAGGAGCCAATTTAGCCGGACACGGATTGTGGCTTCCAGCAGGTGATAATAGTGTTAAGCTGACGAGATGCCGTGCTGAGAGATGATGCTACCTTGCTGTGGTGATGGTGATGGTACCTTGCTGTGGTGATGGTGTGTACCTTGCTGTGATGGTGATGGGACCTTGCTGTGGTGATGGTGTGTATCTTGCTGTGGTGATGGTGTGTACCTTGCTGTGGTGGTGATGGTACCTTGCTGTGATGGTGATGGTACCTTGCTGTGGTGATGGTGTGTACCTTGCTGTGGTGGTGATGGTACCTTGCTGTGATGGTGATGGTACCTTGCTGTGGTGATGGTTGTTGTCTTGCTGTGGTGGTGATGGGACCTTGCTGTGGTGATGGTGTGTACCTTGCTATGATGGTGGTGTGTACCTTGCTGTGGTGGTGATGGTACCTTGCTGTGGTGGTGATGGTACCTTGCTGTGGTGGTGATGGTACCTTGCTGTGGTGATGGTGTGTACCTTGCTGTGGTGGTGATGGTACCTTGCTGTGATGGTGATGGTACCTTGCTGTGGTGATGGTGTGTACCTTGCTGTGGTGGTGATGGTACCTTGCTGTGATGGTGATGGTTGTTGTCTTGCTGTGGTGGTGATGGGACCTTACTGTGGTGATGGTGTGTACCTTGCTGTGATAGTGATGGGACCTTGCTGTGGTGATGGTGTGTACCTTGCTGTGGTGGTGATGGTACCTTGCTGTGATGGTGATGGTTGTTGTCTTGCTGTGGTGGTGATGGGACCTTGCTGTGGTGATGGTGTGTACCTTGCTGTGATAGTGATGGGACCTTGCTGTGGTGATGGTGTGTACCTTGCTGTGGTGGTGATGGTTGTTGTCTTGCTGTGGTGGTGATGGGACCTTGCTGTGGTGATGGTGTGTACCTTGCTATGATGGTGATGTGTACCTTGCTGTGATGGTGATGGTACCTTGCTGTGGTGATGGTGTGTACCTTGCTGTGATGGTGATGGTACCTTGCTGTGGTGATGGTGTGTACCTTGCTGTGATGGTGATGGGACCTTGAAAATCTAGCGAGAATGGTGGTAGTGACAGTGTGAAGAGGTAGGAGGATCGTGGTAAACATGGTAAGTAGTGGTGGTAGTCGCAGCAGCTGTGAGCGGAGATGGTGGTAGTGACAGTGAGGAGGGGTAAGGGATGGTAGCAGAAGGGGGGGAAAGACGATGGGACTGATACCACCGTTCTCCTTCAAGACAACGTAGGCAGGAATAGGTCTACCCTGCCTTGCCATAGGCTATGGTAAAACATTGGAAAATATTTGTAGGTCGACTGAATTGATAGATGAAGACGGAGAACTTATCTATTATGAAAGCCATTATATTCCTCCAGAATTTTGTTAATATATTGACACTATCGAAACGAACTACAATATCTGTCAGTATTTCCTCTGTTTTCTTATATATTCAGCTCTCTAGGATTCAATTCCACTTTCCCATGTCTGTCTATCTGTCTGTCTGTATGTCTGTCTGTATCTGTTTTATCTGTTTGAGAGGCTGTGCATGTCTCGGCTCACCAGATAATAGAAGCCAGCCTTCACTAGCCTAAAGGCTTGAGATTACGGAACGAACACGTAGATCGGAAATAATACGATTTACGCACAGGATATCCGCACTCTCACGCCCGCATATGCACCTACGTACACACACACACACACACACACACACACACACACACACACACACACACACACACAAACACACACACACGTGGGACTGGCAGAGACGGGCACCTACACACAGCTGGGGTAACCTGGAACACGCCAGGTATGCAGGTTATTAAGAGAATAAAAGGATTAAAGGCACAGGTAAAGCGAAGGTTTAGAGTAATATTCCTCTGGTGTTGATGAGGTTAAGGGTAACTTCTTAAGGGATTATTATTTTATCCCCCGGGTTTTTTTCTCCTTTTAAGCTCCAATGGATCTATATTTAGATGCTTGAAGGATACAGCACAATCCAAAGCGGATTAGATTTCCGATATAAGAAGGTGAAATGCGATTGTGATGGATATAGTGAGGGATTTGTATATACTGCATGCGACTTAGCGACCATACAGTGCTATACACTCAAGGTATATTCACGGAAAAAAGGTTATCATCATAAAGCAGGATTAGAATGTCTGAAGAAAATTATTTACTGTGCGTATATGAGGAACATTACTCACTTTGCGTATATGAAGAATATTACTCACTTTGCGTATATGAGGAACATTACTCACTTTGCGTATATGAGGAACATTACTCACTTTGCGTATATGAGGAACATTACTCACTCACTTTGCGTATATGAAGAACATTACTCACTTTGCGTATATAACGAACTTTACTCACTTTGCGTATATGAGGAACATTACTCACTTTGCGTATATGAAGAATATTACTCACTTTGCGTATATAACGAACTTTAATCACTGTGCGTATATAAGGATTCGATGAGGTGCCGAGCCGAGTGAAAGAACTCAGGCGCAAGCAGAACCTAGAAACACATTCATGAGAAATAAATAGGATTAAATATAATAATTATAATTCCACGAAACTCTTAAAATTTGCAACTAAGTCGTATTTTTTTATTTGCTATCCATAACTGAAGAGTTTGGATAGCAGATAGACTAAGCGGACAATCTCCGTTTCCTAGAATTTAATGCCAGTTATGATAGTCAGAAATACTGTCAAAGCTGTCAAGAACAGAAGCCTTGGCTCTGTAAGCAGCAGAACAAGAGAACGCAGTCAAAAATTGGACGTTTATACTGTCAACGAGAACATAAGGGAGAAAATAGTCAGCGTAAAATGACAGATATGACAGATTTGACTAATGGTGAACACGCACACGCTGTTTCTAATAGAAGGAATAAGAATTTGAGGAACAGGTGAAGAGTAATTGGCCAGATGAGCCAATAGGATATTATGGAGTGATGGAGGGGGACTCCATACTCGGACTGTGGAGTAGTGGAGGCAGACTCCATACTCGGACTGTGGAGTGGTGGAGGCAGACTCCATACTCGGACTGTGGAGTGGTGGAGGCAGACTCCATACTCGGACTGTGGAGTGGTGGAGGCAGACTCCATACTCGGACTGTGGATTGGTAAAGGCAGACTCCATATTCGGACTGTGGATTGGTGGAGGCAGACTCCATACTCGGACTGTGGAGTGGTGGAGGCAGACTCCATACTCGGACTGTGGAGTGGTGGAGGCAGACTCCATACTCGGACTGTGGATTGGTGGAGGCAGACTCCATACTCGAACTGTGGAGTGGTGGAGGCAGACTCCATATTCGGATTGTGGATTGGTGGAGGCAGACTCCATATTCGGATTGTGGATTGGTGGAGGCAGACTCCATATTCGGATTGTGGATTCGTGGAGGCAGACTCCATATTCGGATTGTGGATTGGTGGAGGCAGACTCCATACTCGGACTGTGGAGTGGTGGAGGCAGACTCCATATTCGGATTGTGGATTGGTGGAGGCAGACTCCATACTCGGACTGTGGAGAGGTTATCTTGAGATGATTTCGGGGCTTTAGTGTCCCCGCGGCCCAGTCCTCGACCAGGCCTCCACCCCCAGGAAGCAGCCCGTGACAGCTGACTAACTCCCAGGTACCTATTTACTGCTAGGTAACAGGGGCATTCAGGGTGAAAGAAACTTTGCCCATTTGCTTCTGCCTCGTGCGGGAATCGAACCCGCGCCACAGAATTACGAATCCTGCGCGTTATCCACCAGGCTACGAGGCCCCTCGTAGGGGTTGTTGGGGTCATGGTGGAAGCAGACCTCATGCAAAAAGTGTGGAGTCAAAACAACTTAATCTCACATCACTGGAAAAGAGGGCACTAAGAGGAGACTTGATTTTGAAATACAAGATACTCAACTTAAGAAACAAAGTGGACAAAGAGTTTAACAGGGCTTTGGGATTCACTGAATCAAACAATTGAGAGCCTGAAGATGGGGTCCAGGAACTGGAGCTCACTCTCCACAAGCAATACTGAATATGAACAGCTTTGTAAAGACACGCTCGCCTAGTTCTAATTAAACTCAACCAGTGACAAAAGGCCCAACAAATAAAAAAAACCAAAAAGATCTATTGATAAACCAGAGAGATTAAAGTCTTACGTACAAAAGACTTTTCTTTAACATCGATGTAGGACAAGGGAAGAAGATTCTCAGCAACAAAGACGATTGAGTAAGCAATCGAATCCGGTTTAAAAGGATTAGAGCCTGGTCGTGCGTTGTGCTCGATGCTCTGTTGATGGAGGAGAGTGAAGCACGCGGCCTGAGCATTGAGTGTTGGGGTCATGGGGGTCAGAGTAATATAATTAATAATACTATTTGTAGTAATAGTGTTAAATAGTTGTAATAGCAGCAGCATTATCACCACCACTACCACAAAAGATCACAACACCACACCCACCGCCAAGGACACCGCAAGCGTCACATCAACACTACTACCACAGCACCAACCAGCACCACCACCATCACAGACCATCACAATACCAACCACCACCACCACCAATACCACAAAGGATCACAACACCAACCACCAGCACCACCATCACAAAGCATCACATCAACCCCACTACCACAACACACCAACCTCGTTCACCACCACCACCACCATCTTACAGTGAATAACAGCATGACTCTCAACTCATTACCCCTTGAGTATGACCTCAAGCAGCTTTGAGATTCTGTGACACTGAACCACAGTAAACAAAGTGCACTTTAGCTTACTGTGTACCCTGGACTCCAAGGTCATTCTTCGCATTAGACGGGGACTGAACGGAAGTTTGTGGAGGTTGATTAATGTCCTAAAAATCATATCATAAATGGAAGTAATTAAGCAGAGATGATACTGGGATTCATTTCTAAAACTTTTATCAATAAAAGGCAAATAACATTGTTCTTCAGCTTAGTCTTGTTATGCTTCGTTTAGATTATATAGTTCAGTCTTCGTCTCCTTGCCATAGAATGAGCATAAATTCCTGTCTTCATTAACAAAGCAAAATGACAAAGCTAATCACAGAAATTAGAAACCTTCCCTATAAGGAGAGATTAAATTGCATTCTCTAGAAAGACGAAGAGTAAAGGAGTAACTTGATTGAAAATGATAAATAGATAAAAGTTTATAACAAAGAGAATATAAATAATATTTTTAATATATCAAAACAAAACAGAACACAAAATAATGGATATAAATCGGATAAATTTAGACAAAGACCTCGATAAATACCGATTTGATAAGAGAGTTGTTGATTCATGAGTTAAATTACCAGGGATCATAACAGACGTGGGTGAATGGTCGCCAAAGTCTCCCTAGTGTAGGTTAGACGTACACATGAATGAGTTTGATATTAACAGGAGCGTTCCTTTCCATTCACCTGGACTATGAATTTATTTAACAGGAGGTTCCTCGTATGGGCCAATAGGTCTTCTGTAGTTTTATTCATTCATATGCTCTTATGATTATAGTTTTGTTAAACACGAACGGCCCTGAGCAAAACCGTGTTGTGAATTCTTTATTAAGCAATGTTTATTAAGATTTTAACAAATGGCTTTTAGGATTAACGAATCAACCAATTTTCCTAAAATTGGCTGATTCGTGGATTGGTTAATCAAAATTGGTTATGCTAATTGAACGATAGTTTGACGCAGGTGATCAATCTCTTATCTTGAATATCGGCACAACATTTGCAGTCTTTCACGATTCCAGTACTCTACTTGACTCTAATGATCAATTATTAAATATGCAAGACAAGTGCTCATACTGTTCCGAGAGGGGCATACAAATGGCTGTTAAAGTTCAATCCGAGCAAGTGTAAGGTAATGAAGATGAGAGAGAGAGAGAGAGACAGAGATAGAGAGAGAGAGAGAGAGAGAGAGAGAGAGAGAGAGAGAGAGAGAGAGAGAGAGAGAGAGAGAGAGAGAGAGAGAGAGAGACAGAGACAGAGAGAGAGAGAGAGAGAGAGAGAGAAGAAAGGAGACCAAACGGCATCTACACCTTAAGGGAAGGCAACAAAAAAAAATGGGGAAAGAGGAACAAATTTATGAAGAGATGTAATTCCAACACTAACACCACAGGCAGATAGAGACATAATAATATCCACTACATGTAATAAACTGGCAAAATAGAATATCAATTAAAAATAAAAATATATGTATTTATATAAATCTATAGAGCCTATGTAAGACCAATACTGAAATGTGCAGCACTGACTTAGAAGCCGCACCGTGTAAAACACAAAACGAAATTTGACAAAAAATGCAGATAGTTGCTACAAGATTAGTGACAGAACTAAGAGGGTTAAGCTACGAGAATAGTTTAGGAAACTAAATCTCACAATTCTAGAGAAGAGAGGAAAGGCGACATGATGATAACATACAAGATACAGAGGGGGAATAGATAAGGCGGACAAGGACAGCCTTTCTAAGTTGACAGAAAGTAGGATAAGAGGACAATAGGAGATATGGGTGGAAATTAAAAAAAAAACGAAAATAAGCCAAAGATATGTAAGAATATACTTATAGATACTGATAGATAGGTACTGTTAGGTAAATACCAACATCACTACCACTACCACCACCCCTACTATCATCACCACTATCACCACCATTACAACTACCACCACCACCACTACCACTATCACCACCACTGTCACCACCATTACAACCATCATCACCACCACCACCACCACCATATTCCACCACCACCACCACTACTAACCACCACCAGATACCACGATCACCACCACCACCACCAGTAGTAGGAGCGGCAGGTGGTATCCAGAATCCTACCTAGGTGATACGATACCATTCTCACCAGCTCCTCGCGGCCATGTTGAATTCTCCAAGCCCCAGCATGTAAACAAAGGCGAGACATTACGAAAACCTAAAAAAAAAACTTTACAAAAGTGCCAAATCGTGTAATCATATTTGAAAAAGATCATATTCCCAACCGACAAGAAGAAAAAAATCCAACTTTTAAAGAAAATGTAATCGATGAAAAAAAAAATCCATTAAACCAATTTATAAATCAAAGTCGAACGCGTGAAAGCTGACGCTAATTCCTGCATTCCTCGTGAAAAAAAATAAAGGTAATCCCAGCACCCCGTCCACAATCGTCGCCATTATTGCCCGGGCTCCTTGGCCCCCTTCCCAGCCTCCTTCTAGGCGAGCTTAATCATCAAACACAAATACACAAACACGCAAACACAAGATACCTCCCCCTTCCCCTCCTCGTTCCCTCGGCTCTTATCGAGATTTCACACTAGTCAAAGATCGGCCCTAAGCTTACGACATTCTGAAGAGGTCACAACACAATTCAAGAGCCCTCCCCCTTTTTTTTTTGTAATCCAGTAAACACCTAAGCTAGATCAAAAGGTCATAGGTCAAAGAGATATTAGCACGCATGTTTATGGGCAGGCTGGGGGCTGGCTGGGGGCTGGCTGGGGGCAGGCTGGGGGGCAGGCTGGGGGCTGGCTGGGGGCAGGCTGGGGGCAGGCTGGGGCAGGCAGGTTATGGGAAGGCTCAAGAAAGTTTGGGATAACTAGAAGTAGGCTGGAAAAAGCTTGGAAAAGACACCCTCCCAAACACCTCCCGCTAAGGGTTATACTGCCTACCTAACAGTGACTCCATGGAACTGAGAGCTACTTGTATACCAAAATTCAAACTCTAAATTCATGTTTGTACATGTATATAATGGATTTAGTTTACACAAAATTACAGTACATTATTTAAGAGAAAGTCATTATAACAACATACCAAGTGATCATTATAATTACATTGTGTATGATCTAGATTTAGATTTAGAAAGTTATCACTGATGTAAAAAGTCATTACAACTGTGGCTGGAGTGAATAGATATTGTCTGTTATGAGAGAGTAGACATAGCCTAAGCTCCTTCGTCCTATTGGGTTGTATATTATGATTTTAATTAGCTTACTTAAGCTTCAATACGTTATCTGGCTTTATGTTTTTTCGTTTTTATGTTTACTAACGTTCGCGTCCGTTCTCGTATCTGACTTTGAATTTGTGGATGGAGGTGGCTTCCACGACTCCCTCATTCAATGTATTTCACTTATTGATGACTCGTTCTGGGAACAAGTTATTCCTTATACACAACTACACGTCTGGACACTGGTAAGAGGTATCATCACAAACACAAGTCTGAAAACTGGGACAAAATTATCCACGTTTTGACTCTGAACATTTCCAGCAGTAAGGGAGTGTCTTACCACGCGAAGAGATGTTCAACAACTCTTTGGTGTTCACCTGAGACTTCAAAGCGGTTCTGTTAGGATCAAAGCCTGAGCGTAGCTGACGGCTAGTTAAACTGCTCTTTTTCTGGATCTGCCATTCCGTCAATAACCCAACGTCCTATTACCTAACCAGAAACGTACCAACCCAATCAACCTACCTAATCTACCAGTTCGATGCATAACAAAGTATTTGTGAGCCGTTACTTTTCAAAGTAGAATGCATTTGTTTTGTACCACGACGTGCAAAACGCGACCTATGAGGACGCTCGAACTAACACAGCAATAAAGCAGTGCTTCCCTCTCCTTCTCTACCCTCGGAGGTTAAAAATCCGGGTCCGACAGATGGCAACACTTAGTTGAAGCACGTGTAGGCCAGCGTCTTAAGGTAATCACGCTTTATCTCAGAATATTCCGTTCACTGGCAGCCGTTTATCGCTCAAGGAAGTGCCGTGATGCGACCGAGATTTCCTCAACGAACGACAAGAAATTTGTAACGAAAATCAGTGACTCCGGTCAGGTTAGCCAGCGTCCCGTATGACACCTGTTTCTTCCCTTACGGTCTCATTAGCCAAAGGAGACCAAACCCTCACAGGTGATATTAGCGGGATAAACACCTCTACGTCTAGGCAGGAAAAGGGCGAACACGAGGGATGGGAGAAGACCCCCTGTTATTACCCTTCAAGGGAGAGAAATAGCGGTGTACATTTGCCACATGTTAAGGAGGTAATCATGACCAGAGGGCTGGAAGGCGAATCTCGACCTACAGCGGTAAGTGGATGAGGTCGCATGCGGCGTGTGCTTGCCGGCGGGTTGGGTCCCTCCAGCCGCGTCTCGTGCCATCGACGGATAACACCTGTCAGGGCCGCAAGCAAGTGTGCGACGACGCCGACGGTGGGGGCGTCGGAGGTGAAGGTGAAGAGGGGAGCTCCGGAGGGGCAGCAGAAGGGGCGGCGGAGGGGGGACGGCAGAATATTACAGTACCTTCATTAGCTCCACTTTGGAAATGACTTTTATTTTTGGTGACGAACAGCGGTGAGAGGTGTGGGCGTGTACTCACCTAATTGTGCTTGCAAGGATTGCGCTTTGGCTCGCTGGTTCCGCCTCTCAACTGTCATTCAACTGGTGTACAGGCTCCTGAGCTTTTGAGCTCTATCATATCTACATATGAAACTGTGTATGGAGTCTGCCTCCACCACATCATTTCCTAGTGCATTCCATTTACTAACTAATCTGACGCTGAAAAAGTTCTTTTTTTTTATGCCCCTGTGGCTTATCTGGATACTCAGTTTCCACCTGTGTTCCCTTGTTCGAGTAACACCCGTCTTAAATAATCAGTCTTTACCTACTCTGCCTATCCCCTTGTACTCACCTAGTTGAGTACAAGTCTTACATCCTTCCTTGTGTGTGTGTGTGTGTGTGTGTGTGTGTGTGTGTGTGTGTGTGTGTGTGTGTGTGTGTGTGTGTGTGTGTGTGTGTGTGTGTGTGATGAAATGAGAAATAATTAATTCAGCGATTTTAATAGATTTAGCAATCCCTGAAGGCTGAAGTAGATCCTAAAGGCTGAAATAAACCCTTAAATCTAAAGTAGAATCTAAAGGCTGAAGTATAATCAAAAGACTGCAGTTACACTTGAAGGCTGAAGCTGAAACCGAAGTCTAAGGAAAAGTAGTCCCTTACGTTAACATAGATAAGGACTCCATGGAGATCAAAGAAGAGTAGCAGAATATTGACTCTACTTTTCAGAGGAATTAAAAGACTGTCAGACTAGTCAGTGAAGCCACGTCAATTACTCTTCCCTAACACCTCATCTACATTCTCTATTCCCTCATAACCACCCTCCCCAGCCTTTTCCATTTCCATTCCATTCTCCTATCCGGGTCTTACATCCTTCCTTCTTTCCCATCCTATTTTAATTCACCTTCTCAGTTTCACCTCTCCCTGTCCCTTCTCCGCTAGTCTCTCTTTGTTTATCGTCACGTTCTTCCTCTCTCCCCTCATTCTTCACACAACTACTTCTGCGTGTAGACTGCGGGCGGTGATATATGTATAATTCAATGTCTTTATTATATGTAAGAAACTGGATTGTGTATTGTGAGGGTAACCCAGTGTGACTACGCCTGGCCAAGAATACCTGAGGCGAGCAGTGTGTGGTGCGTCCATGATCACCGTCGGGTATCCTCCTGGAGGAACAGGAGGTCAAAACCATCTGCTATATGTTGCCTGATCCACGAAGCTGGGGTGAGAAGACACTTTGGGTGTATCCAGAGTCATGCAGCTTCCCCTGTGTGTGGCTGTACGTTGGTAAATGCATGAACATCCTCACACGATATCCTGCCTCCAGCCCAGCTGAAGCCAACCATCCAATATACTAACTCCTCAATTTGTTAGCTACCTCCTCAGCAAGAATCGAACAACCAACCAGTCAAGCATATTAACTATAGCGAGCTGCACATGGATTAAACACTCTTGTATTGTTCCCGACTCCTATATTATAGACAACGCCTTTTGTACTGTATCCGTCGCTTCCTGTACCGTAGAGAACGTCTCCTCTACAGTAATGGCAGCTTCCTCTAGACAACCTCTACAGTTATTAAGTAGTGTGTGTGTGTGTGTGTGTGTGTGTGTGTGTGTGTGTGTGTGTGTGTGTGTGTGTGTGTGTGTGTGTGTGTGTGTAATTTCCTAAGTGTAGTTAAAGGATGAGAGCTACGCTCGTGGTGTCCCGCCTTCCCAGTACTCTTTGTCGTATAACGCTTTGAAACTACTGACGGCTTTGTTCTCTACCACCTTCTCACTTAGCTTATTCCGACCGTCTACCACTCTGTTCGCAATAGAGAACTTTGTAATATTTTTTCGGTACCTTTGTTTCCTTAGCTTGAATCTGTGTCCTCTTGCTTGTGCCTGTGCTTTTTTTAATGACAAAATCCCGCTGAATTGTTTTCCTAAAATTCTCATGGAATTCAAATGTCAATTTGACTTTGAATTAATGAGATAAATTTTGCTTTTATTTACTTTGTTTTAATTATTTTTAATAATGTTATAGTGTATACATTTTAGAGTACACACATTTTTACTTTAAAGAAGACAAGTACTGGTCGTCCGATATCCACTTCCTACACTTACCATCATAATCTTTCAATAAACTAACAGCCTTCTTAACGATCTTTTAACCACTTGTCCTTGTTTGTACGAGTTCGTACCAATCACGGACATTTGCATGTCTTCCAGATATGATCTTTCGTCAACTCAGTATGAGCTAATCACCCATTAGTAAGCTTCCATCAGCGTAATGGAACTACCCAACCAAAACATATGAAATGTTAGTGGCGTCCACGGTCGGACTTTTCAGTTCGACCCAGATCCTTTATCAAGTCCTGGACACTTATCAAGTCCTGGACCCTTATCAAGTCCTGGACCCTTATTAAATCCTGGACCCTTATCAAGTCCTGGACCCTTATCAAGTCCTGG
Organism: Procambarus clarkii; assembly: GCF_040958095.1. Classification (NCBI taxonomy): domain Eukaryota; kingdom Metazoa; phylum Arthropoda; class Malacostraca; order Decapoda; family Cambaridae; genus Procambarus; species Procambarus clarkii. Next base: position 5,900,976 of record NC_091174.1, read on the forward strand.
ACCCTTATCAAGTCCTGGACCCATATTAAGGGCGGATCGATCGAAACATCTCTTTCATTTCATATGTGAGAGTTGAGTTAATGATTTGAAGCACGGTACTGTGACATTCTCTCCGGTGTAATGTTATTTAAAATTATGCCTGCGTGGATAATACATTAAAATTATAAAATAAACTCGTATAGAATCGTATTTAAAAATATTTAGACGCATAAAACTGCATACATTTAGACGCATAAAACTGCATACATTTAGACGCATAAAACTGCATACATTTAGACGCATAAAACTGCATACATTTAGATGCATAAAACTGCATACATTTAGACGCAGTGTTTGATTTCTAAATGAGTATATCGGTGAGTTAGAGCTAATATTGCCGCAAACTGCATGCAGTTGGGCACTGTTGCTTAAACCATCGTATGTATTAAAGCAGTCGTCGTCTAGTCAGCGTTGCTTCAACTCAATGATGGCAATGGTTTCGTCGTTCAACCACAGTCTCGCCCCTTCAAGGACTCCGCCATTTTCTTTCACGGCAATGGGGAAGCAGAAGCAAATGTGGGTCGGTCCTTCAACATCCTGCATCAGCGGTGGGGGGGAAGTAGGTGGGGGGAGTGGGGGTAGGGGGAGAGGAGTCATTATCGGAGGCCCTCAGGCGGAAACCCCCACCCAACCCACGCACTGAGACGCAAGGTACCCCCACCTCCACCACCCCTCCCCCATGGCGCCATGTATCCTTGGTTGGTAACCATAACCTCCCCTTCCCTCCTTCCCCACTCCACGGCGCCACGTATCCTTGGATAGTCCTGATCTCCATCCCAATTTAAGATTGTCCGAATGACCTTTCGAGACAACTTGTGGCGCCATCCCTTTCTCGTGTGTTCCTCCTTCTGACGATCTACTGGTTCGTGCTACTTCAGCGACCTCCTCCTGTACCTATTGGGTCGTTGCATGCTTCATTTGACGAACCCTGACCGTCATCTAAGCGCCATCTCTTGGCGCGTAGGTTCATCTGACGACACTTGACGATCTCTGACTTCACCTGACGACGCTAGGTTTCACCTGACGACGCTAGGCTTCACCTGACGACGTTTGGATTCATCTGACGACCTCTGACTTTTACTTATCACCACAGTGCATACTAACTGCAAAGTTCCCATGGGCTCCATTATACGTGATCATTTGCTAATTCCATGTACCCCCATCCACTTGTTCAAGTCCTCCCCCTCCTTCCCTACTACATAGAACGCCTACCATATCCTCCCCACATCCCCTTAATATGTCCCCCCACCTGCCCTTCCCGCCTCTACCTAAGCCCAAAGTCTGCTTTGACCTACTCCTGCAGGCCGTAAGAGCTCATCCACCTTTGGTCATCCTGGCTAATCTCTGGTCTTTCGCCTTCACTTGACCTTCGACAATCAGAGTGCCAATCTGTTGCCGCAGCGAGACGAACAAGTAACCATTTCATATCGAGGTCAAGCACTCGTCAAGAGATTTGTTCCATAAAACATTTCAGGTGTTTGGCAAAAACTCTCTGAGCACACTTAGAAATCCCTGGGATTGGTTCTTGATTAGGGTGTTTCCTCAAAAACGTCCGAAATGGGGACGATTCTTCCAGGAAATTTGTATACCAGTAGGATGCCTTCAGAAAGTATCATTATTCTTTTTTTTACGTGACCATCCCGACTAGTAAAAGGGGCAATACAGAGCCATCCTCCTCAGGAAGGTAATACAACAGGGAGGAACGTTTTGTCACTGGAAGAACGCAGACAGATAGCCCTTGAGAGCGTGCCTTACACATTGCATACACTCCCAGTCACTGGGTGTAGCAAGCGCTGCTCGTACTGCCAAGATACGGCTGCAAGTTTAAGGTAATGCTGAGGGGTAACGTTAGGTAAGGTAAGACTAAGGTAACGTTGATTTAAGATAACGATAAGGGTAAGATCAATTGATGGACAGCGACTCAACAAATCACCAGCTCTCTTGCAACAACTCATCAGAATACGCCCACTGAAGACTACTGTATTTTATAGAAACATTATTATAATGCACACAATGAAATAACAATACAATGTGATTTAAATGCGTATTGTATTTTTGCATGTAGACTGTATTCACTGGATACGCTTCGTGTATATAATGTAGGGTGAATGTTTTCATTCACTGATGTGATTGGTGATGTATATCTGAAGTGATGAATAATACAGCTGTGAAGCAATTTGCTGTGTCAGCTGTGGAGAGCCACATACATAGTTTCCTGGGTGGAGTCACATGTGTAAACGCACATGCATTTACATACCTGTTTAGATTTACATGTGAAACCCACCACGTAAATCTCGTCTATAGAGCAGTAATTACTAGAACTTTGTGACTTCCTGGTTGTTTCTACAGGTTTGTGGCGACAGTATTTGTGGAGTGACCATTGGCTCTTGAAGTGAACCTTTGTAGAATCCCCCCTGGATATCGGGGTGAGCCGTTGTAGAAACCCCCTGGATATTGGAGTGAGCCGTTGTAGTAACCTCTGGATATTGGGTGAACCTTTACAGAGACCAATGGATAAAGTTTCCAATATCAGGGGCTAGGTGCTGGGGGAGAAACATAAGATGCATGTCTTCAGATGCATTTTGTTGGGCACCATAGACAAGGCCATTCAACCTACACCCTATTCCACACCCTCAACCCCCGAGTTAAACCTCACCCACCCTAACTCACACCTTTAAACCCCTCCCCTCTCACCATTCTGCACCCCTACCACACACCCACAACTGATCCCCCCTCCACTCTTGAACCCTCCTTCTTCTTCTTCAAGCACCTCCTAGAATTCATCCCCTCCTTGTCTTACCTCCAACACATATGTGCCTCAACTCCTCTCAGCAACTCTCCACCACAACCCCCCCCCCTCCTCCACCATCCCCCTCGTCTGGAACCCCACCTCCTCCCACCTCTCATCCACCTTCTCCCTCTCCTGCTTCTCCCTCCCCCTCTCGCCCTCCCTTCCTCTCCCATCCCTCCACCTCCCACCTCTCCACCTCCCCCCTCCCCCTCCCTCCCCCTCCCTGCACCTACCCACTCTTGGTTACGGAGGCAACAGCTGGTAGACGCCGATGTCCAAGGTACGCCAGAGGTTGTTCAGGTGGTCTACAGATGGTCTCTCTCTTGTTCAGGTGTTCTTCACTTATTCAACTGTTCAGGTGTTCTTCACTTCTTATTCGACTGTTCAGGTGTTCTTCATTTCTTATTCAACTGTTCAGGTGTTCTTCACTTCTTATTCAAGTGTTCAGGTGTTCTTCACTTCCTATTCGACTGTTCAGGTGTTCTTCACTTCCTATTCGACTGTTCAGGTGTTCTTCACTTCTTATTCGACTGTTCAGGTGTTTTTCACTTCTTATTCGACTATTCAGGTGTTCTTCACTTCTTATTCGACTGTTCAGGTGTTCTTCAGTTCTTATTCGACTGTTCAGGTGTTCTTCACTTTTTATTCGACTGTTCAGGTGTACTTCACTTCTTATTCAACTGTTCAGGTGTTCTTTAGGCGTTGTTCTGATATTTGTGTTCATGTGTTACCGATAGTCCATTTACCTGTTATGAAGCTCTTTTCGTTGTTCAATGTTCCGAATACTGTTCACGTGTTCACATGCAATTAGATGTTCATTGTCTCTTCTTTCGTTGCTTAGATGTTTTATACATCTATTTTTGCTGTTGTTCAGATGTTTTTCAAGTGTTATCCTGCTGTTGTTCACATGTTGTTCAGGTGTTTTTTTCGGAGATTTTCCCTCAGGGTGGGTAGGGTGACCGAACACCAGGGTGGGTAGAGTGGTAATAGGGTGATGAGCCGGCTTGGTATGATGGGCAGGTTAGTGATGAGGATAGCTGCTTGGTGGGCATTGTGGGTATGGTGGAAGCAGCTAGGTGGGCATTGGGGGTATGCTGGAAGCAGCTTGGTGGGCATTGGGGGTATGGTGGAAGCAGCTTGGTGGGCATTGGGGGTATGGTGGAAGCAGCTAGGAGCGTATAGGGTGGTCAGCTACGTGGTTTGGGTACAGTTGGTGAGTTAGCTAGCAGGACAATGTACTCACCTAATTGTACTTGCGGGGGTTGAACTTAAGCTCCTTGGTCCAACCTCTCGGTTGTCAATCAACTGGTGAAGTGTGTTGCAGGTGTGTGATCTATAGGATAGGTGAGTACTGTGAGGGAGACTGACATGTGGGTATAGGCATGCAGTATGTTAAAGGCAAGTGAATATAATTAAAGATATGCTGGAAAGTAGATGAGTAAGGATTGCTTGATTGATGAACATTAAGCCACCAAGAGGCGGCACGGGCATGAATAGCCCGAAATACCGGCAAGGAGTAAGGCAGGAGAGGCTGAATATTAGGTAGATGGGCACGTGATGTGGATAGGGAAGGGTATTTGGGCATAGTGGATTGGGGCAGATGGGGTGGGAAGCGTAGGACATGTGGGGAGGGAGGGGCAGATGAGGGGGGGGGGGGATAGGAAGCGTCGGGCGGGTGGGCAAGGTGGGCAGGGTGGGCACACCTGGTCTGGCAACACGTGGCAGATGGCAGGCGTCGCGCGTGAACTAGGAGTCTAATTGCCACAGGGCACCAGACAACCTCCAGACATCTACAACAAAACTAAGCTATTACTGTATTCAACAAGAAGCTAAGGCGTGGATACAGTTACGCAGGTGTTTACTTAGATTTAATACAGGCGTTTACTTAGATTTATTTTTGGAAAAGAAATTTGAGGTTAATAGATCAGAAATTGGAAAAACCTAAATAGTATGAATTAAAATTGGCAACTGATGATAACAGGTGTTGATATTGGTCTCACCAGCTGGTCACCCCTTGCTAGTTACCCGTGCTAGTTTCTAATATAGCTACCCGTCCTGTTCCATATTAGCTAATGTCCCATATTAGC